>NW_014040855.1:175882-234956 GCF_000293215.1 Trichosporon asahii var. asahii CBS 2479 | reverse complement strand
GTCATAGCATTGTCGCTCCCTGTCGACGACGTGCAGCGCGCACGTAGTCGACACGCAGTCGGCACGCGAGGGACACGCTGTGCCCGACAACGCGCCTGTCTTCCACGACGACGGCCCGTCACAGCATCGTCCCCTCGAGCCCGGGCTCCTCCTCAATGACGCAGCCCTACTCGCCACTAAGGTGTTTCCGGAACCGCTCGCTGACGCTCTCCCGCTTCCCACTGACCTTCACCGCGTCCATAGCCCCGAACGTGCCTTTGCGCTGGAGGTCGGCGCCGCGCGCGTCCTCGCTCAGAATCGAGCTCACGCTTAGCACACTGTCGCGGCGCGTTGCCGGTTGTGCGCTCCGGTCCTTGCTATTCGGCGACGCGACGGTGGCACTAACGGCCGTCGTGGGCTCGGGCGCGTGCGCGGGCGCAAAGGAGAGGGGCCGCTGGCGCACCGTGTGTGTTGACAGCGTGCTGGCCTGTTTCCGCAGCACACGCTCCGCGCCCTCGGGGAAGCCGGAGCGGGGCGGGGAGCGAGACGAGGATAGGACTTCCTTAGAGTCTGGGTCTGTTGGGGCCGGAGACGGGGGACCGTCCACGTTCGGCGCGGCTTGCACCTTGTGCAAATCGAGCGAGGCGCGCTTGCTCGGCGGTTTTGGGGGTGACTGCTCGATCGCCTCCAGCCCGCCGCGCGGGGGCGTGCCCCGCTCACGAGCTAATGAGGCGAGCGACGAGATGCTCTCGCTGCGCGGTGGGCGCACGGCGGGCGAGCTGGCTGTTGACGCTGTCGAGAATACACGCCGGTGCCCATACTCCTTTCGCGCCGGCGTCTGCGCTGGTGTTCCGGCTCCGCCGGCACCCGCGGCACCGCTCCCACTACGGAGACCGAGCAGAGCCTCCGTCAGGTCGCGGACGGCCTGGTCGCTAGCCCGGCCTGCCTCGCGCAGCGTGATCTGCAGTCGGGGCAGGCGATCGCGCACCGTGGCGTTCGAGTCCGTGTCGAGATCCAGCGCGAGCTCGCCCGCAATCGCGGCAGCAGCACGCACACCCGTGTTCGCGCGCTCCATCACGTCGGCGACGGCTCCGAGTTTTGCGATCGTCGCCGCGCTGACGTTGTTGTCGCCCTTGGCGAGCACGCGGGCCGCATCCACCAGATTACGTCCATGATCGGTCTCGGCGCCAGAGCTAAAGGAGGCTCCCGAAACGCGCGAGCCGAACGACGTCTGGCTCCGTCGGGGGCGCGGCTCGGACACGGGGTGCAGCACACTAGGCGGGCCACCCCGTCCGTGCAGAGGGCTGTCGAGCGGATCCTCGACCGGGAAGCGGCGCAGAGCAGGCGCTGTCCGTGGCGTCTCGTAGTAGTTGCCGGTGCTCGTGGCCGATCGCGGGGTGACACGGTACGTGCCGGACAATCGCGAGCCCGCACGTCCGCTGGCATCGTCGAGCCGCGATGGCGCGCGGTAAGGGTAGCGTCCTCCGGCCGAGTCGCCCATAACAGACGCTGAGCGGTACGCACCCCCGCTTCCCGTCGAATCACCGAGCGCGCTAGCAGACCGGTCGCGATGGTCGCCCAGGACTGAGGCGGCGCGGTCCTCCTCCCAACGTCGGTTGTGCAGGCTGCGAGTCTCCTCGAGTCGGCGTAGAACCTCGAGTGGATCCTTGCGTCCTGGCTCTCCCTCCCGAGAACCGACTGCAGAGACAGAGTCGCTCGGTCCAAGGGCGCGCGAGCTGCCAAACTCGCGCAAGTCTCGCGAGTCCCGCGCGTAATCCCGGGAATGCCGAGAGATCGTCGACGTGTCGCCGGCGGCGATCGATGCCAGGTCCCGCTGACTGCTGTAGTCGCGGTTGCGGTCGAGAAGCGCGCTGATCCGCCGCGAGGCCGGGGTGGCATGCGAGCCGTGAGAGCCAATGTCGTTGCTGCTAGCAATGTGGCTGAGGCGATAGTGGGATTGCGACCCGCTGAGGCCATATCGGTACCGGTCGGACGCGGTCTCGAGCACGCTGCCGGCGCGGCCGTGCGTTTGTTCGCGGCGCGGCGAGTCGAAATCTTGCAGCAGCTCCTCGCGCGCTTCCCGTCGATCCCGAAGCCACGGTGAGTCGCGATGACCCATCCCGCTTGCGGGCCGTGCAGTCGCAAACGACTGTGCGCTGGGCGACTCGAGATCGTATGGGTGCCGTCCTGGCGGTTGCTGCGTATCGATCGTGCTAAACCGGAGTGGTCTCCTTAGCGTGGGACCGTCACGTCCGTCACCAGGCTTTGGGGATGGTGAGAGCTGATAGTGTCAGCAATGCAGTCCGTATCGTCGAGTACTTACCATGCGTCCATTCTGGAAGTCCGTGGGCAGTGACGGCCGCACCTTGCCGAGGTTGCGGGAACCACCGGAGCTGCTGTTGTCTCTGTCACGCTCGTACTCGGGCTCCACATCCAGCTCTCGAGCGTCGTATGCGCCGTGTCCGTTCGGGCGTCCACCGGAAATCTGTGTCGGTGACATTGGGGCGCGAGAAGAAAGGCTCGCGCGAGATCCGTGACCGAATCTTCTGAGGGGGGTGACTCGCCCTGATGGGGGTGTCGCCACCACAGTCCCAGACACGCCAGACAACCTATTGCTGTTCGCGGATTGTCGACGCGACAGCTTCTCCTCTGCCTGCCGGATTCGCTCGTCGAGCGAGGGCCCTGGTCCTTCCGCTCCAGCGCCGCCAGCCTGCTGTCTCCTGACAGTTCGGTGGTCACTGTGTCCTTCTAACAGCTCCTCCTCTTCCGTGACGGTGCCGACCGTGCCGCTTGATGTTTCGCGTCCCATCGGCATTGCCAACCGACGTGAGAACCGACGCTCCAGCGGAGAGTTGGGGTTGTCCCTCGGCGACGAGTATCCATCATGGTTCGGCGAGAGCGAGTTCAGGCGGCGAGACGTTCCGTTTGATGAGGATCCGTTGACGTGCCGTCCGAGTTCGTACGACAGCCGACGCGCAGTGGATGTGCTCGAATCCAATGGGGGCGTTTCGCGTCTGTCCGTCGACCGCTCGAGCGGGGAGCGAATGCTCTCAATCTCCGGACTTCGAGACGAGTCGATGCTGATGGAGGACATGGAATGGGCGATGGAGTGGGATGATGGGATGGATGATGAGCTGTTGACGTCTAAGCTCGCGCGGGGGCGAGGTGGAGGCGTGTTGGTCGCGGGCGAGTGTTGATGGCGATGGTGCTATTTAGTGTCAGCCACGGGTCCTGATACAGTCATGATAACGCAGAGCGTAAACTCACCTCAGACTTGTGGGCGGTGTCTCCGTTCTGTTTGGGAGAAGTCTCGTCTCGGCTCTCGCGTCCAGCCTTGACCCAGTCCTTGAAGTCCATGACGCGAGTCGACCCGAGCCCAACAACATTCGCGGCCATACCGCCGCTGACAGAGCCCGTGCTGAGGGGGCCCCTTGAAGAGGAATATGTGGCGTTGTGTGTCGGTGATGGGGCGATCAGGCCCGAAGGCGACGCGCGCAGATGTGAGTGGTCATTGTCATACTGATCAGACTGGCGCGTAGAGTTGCCGTGGTTGCTGCTGCTGCCATACTCGGACGACGATCCGACAGAACCTCCAGACGACGATAAGTCTGGGAAGGGCCTACGCGAGCGTTCGGAAGCCGGGGACACTGAGTTTGAGTGTGAGATGGACTGGCGGGAAGGATGCTTGCGAGGGATCGGGGGAGGGAGAGTCGCGCGCGGAGAGGGCGAGTCTGTAGCCATAGTGGCTTGCTCGCTCGCTGCCAGACGGACGGTGCAGCTCTGTGCGACGGAGTGTTCGCTCGCTGTTGGATGGATGGTCTTGGACTTGTTGACTGAGCCGAGATTGAGTTGAGGACCTTAGGTACGGTGGGATGGGACTGAGGTTAAATTACCGCAGAGGGGTATAATGAAGTTGGATGGACTGGCGCGCGGGTGTGAATGGCTTGGTGACGTATGGTGCGCCTAGACCAGCCAGACTGAGATGAGAGGACGGGAAGGGATCATGAGAGGGCGTGGGGTTGGGCGGTGTGTTGATGGGGTGGATAGAGCGAGCAATGCTGAGTGTGTGTATAGATGTGTGTGTGTGTGTGTGTGTGGTGATGCCAGAGAGAGGAGTGCAAGGTGGATTGTTCAAGTCAGGTCAGGAGGTGTCGGGTGGGTGCGGTTGGGGAAGTGGGTCGGATGCATGGCGGGTCATGCTTGGTGAAGCAAAGCGAGCAGAGCCGCGAGAGGCCGAGAGCGCGCGGGCAGGCGCGCAGGAGGTGTCAGGTGTCAGCCGGAGTACGCGTTCCTGTGCATCCATCCTTCCTTCCTTCCTTCCTTGGCCTCCTCCGCCGCGCTGCCAACCCCTTGGGCCCTTGTTCTTGCCACCCCCGTTCACTCATGGTCACCTGTCTTACGGAACCGCGTCTTTTGGTGCGCCAATCTCTCGACACGCTCCAACCTAAGATTCCAACAACGCAGCTAGACACACTCCCTCCCCTCCCTTCTTTCATGTCGTGCCCTTGGTCACATACATAGCCATACCCGTCCACTGCCTGATCAGTTCGCTGCTGTCATAGCATTGCATCGTATGGCCGGATTATGTCCCGAGAGCGACGGCTCTCTAGCTGGCTAGGCGCCGATGGTTCACCGTTGTGGCTGCATTGAGATGGAATATCGGCTCGGACAGTGGGGTCTTGGCGTTCTGGCGCCGGAAGAGGTGGCGAGATCGACCTGAACGCGGCTTGCACGCATCGAAACTGGAGAACAGCAGCGAGTAGTGCGAGAGGCAGGCTAGGCAGGACGGGTTCTGGCACTGGTGGGATGGTGAGGGTCGATGCCGCGGTGCGTGCGTTCCGCGTGGCCTATCACACGCGTGCCCAGTCACACGTCCCAGTCATGTATGTTCAGCGGCGGTTCGCGCAGCCCGGCAGCTCGCGCAGGCAGACCATAGGCCATAGGTCAGGTCGTTCTGGCGCCCGACCCTGCATTTCATGTCTCGACCTCCCGCGCCCGTGTGCCTCTCCTCTCTCTCTCTCTTCCGTCATCACCCAGCCCAACGCCCCTGCACACCCAGAGCCCGGTCCTCATCTTCCTAATCTCCTCGTCGTCGTCTATGCATGGTCTACAGCCCACTCCGCTGGGCCACTTCCATGTCGTTGCAGGTGCCACCCACCGGGCAACCCACAGCGCTGTTCGGAGCGCGTCGCAACCACACTGCCATTCGGGAACACCAGGCGTGGTCTAGTGGGCCCCGAACATGTCCATGTCATCCTCGGCGTCGCAGCCACCATCGCTTTGGACGCGTGGATCTCTCTCTGGTGCTGCTCTCCATCGACCATGACTTTTTCTTATGCTGTTGTTGAATTAGATTTTGGCGGGCGGTGTCCTAATGCTTCAATTACAGGTGAATTGGAAGATTACTTCCGTTGATCAGCCGCATAGTAGCCAGGGCGGGGCTCGTGTCGCGTGTCGCTCACCTTGCTCACTCACTCGCTCACGGTGCTGCTGCGGGGAAAGGCGAACGTCACCTGGCGTTCGACTGGGCGCTGGGCGCCGGGGCTGCTGCTACCTGAGCCCGCTGGCCGCTGGCGTGCCACTCGGCAGCACCCAGCCTAACCTCCATCCACCCTAGCCGTAGCCGTAGCCCTTACACTGCATCGTTGCAGCATCCATTCAACCACACCACTCGACCCAAGTCACTCCCTCCTCCCTCCTCATCCTCAACAATCCATCACTCGTCCACATCATCACTACACTCTTTCTCCCACTGTCCCACGGCCCACGCCTACTCCGATACCTTCCTCATCGATTCACCCCGTTTCGTTGTCCTCCTCAATATCCCCTTCTGATCGCTCTCGCTTGCCCAAGTGCACCCACCTTCGCCAACCCGACAGTACCCGTTCTTCGCCTCATAAGCACACTCATATCCCCGTCTTCCCAACATGTCTGGTAACTCCTTGGAGGATCGATTGCGCCCAGCACCCACGCGTCCCCCATTCTTGTCGTCACAGTCCTCGCCTGCGCTAGACGCGTCGACCGGCTCCAAAGCATCCGCTTCCACCTTCGGCTCTGTCAAGTCGTCCATATCTCGCAAGAAACCGCTTGGTCTCGACATTTCAAAGTCTATTCCCAAGCCGACTCGCTCAGCGTCATCACTGTTTGGCGGTCCTGCCGTTGAGAACAGCGGCGATAGCAACTGGATCCCAGAAGCTGACCGGCTTCGTGATGAGATCGCCAGACTCCAGCTGAGCTCCAAGTCAAGCTCTTCCTCGTACGCCTCTGGCCCTGATTCTCCTCCACTGGAATCACCTGCGCCCCCTTCTTCCGCTGGTGCACCGCCGCCCCGCCCTCCTCGTCGCGTGCACAGTGGACAGACTACACCTACCACCAGCACCAAGCAACCCATTACGCAGGATGGAGGCTCCAAGTCGTCTCACAGCTCTCACAGCTCTCATGCCACATCGTCGTCTCGCAAGCACTCAAAGACGAACGGCAAGCGCAAAAAGAACGATGACGACCTGGTGAAAGATGAGGATCTCGAGGTCCTCGCCGACCTGGGAGCTGGTAACGGAGGCACGGTTACGAAAGTCTGGAACAAGAAGCGCAAGTGCATCATGGCAAAGAAGGTAAGGAAGAAGGCGCTCTTCCAATCGCGGTTACTAACGCTTTTAGCTCATCCTCGTCGATGCCAAGCCTTCCGTTCGCAAGCAGATTCTTCGCGAGCTGCAGATTGTCAGCGAGTGCAATTCACCTCACATCGTCGCCTACTATGGTTGCTTCCCGTCCGATGTCCACGTCGGCATCGTCATGGAGTTCATGGACCTAGGGTACGTGTGGACGGAACCGCTGCCAGGCCGTGCGACTGACGATTAGTTCCCTGGACCACATCTATCGCCGAACAGGCGCAATCCCGATTGACATTGTTGGTAAGGTCGCCGAGGCTGTGCTTCGCGGACTAGTCTACCTCTATGACGTGCACCGCATCATTCATCGCGGTGAGTACTGGAATAGCCAGTGGCCGCTAATTTCTTCTAGACATCAAGCCGTCCAACATCCTGGCCAATACCGCCGGTCAAATCAAGATTTGTGACTTCGGCGTCGCCGGTGAACTGATCAATTCAATCGCCAACACGTTTGTGGGAACCAGCACGTACATGAGTGTGAGTGTGCTTTGTTTGGGCGTGATCGGCAGCTTCTGACTGCCACAGCCGGAGCGCATTCAAGGTGCACCGTACTCGATCAAGTCGGACGTCTGGTCGTTGGGCATTTCCCTCGTCGAACTCGCTCAAGGACGGTTCCCCTTCGCCGACCCGCCTGAGTCTGGTGAGGAGTCCGAGGAGGAGTACGACCCGGACCCGACGCTTCCTGTTTCGGCGCAGCGACCAAATATCCCCAGCGAGAAGCGCCATCGCAAGCGGGGAGTTTCGCTCGGCGGTGGCGGCATGACGATGTCGATTCTCGATCTGCTGCAGCACATCGTCAACGAGCCCGCTCCCCGTCTCAGCACTGCGAAGAAGACATTCCCGGCTGCGGCAGAAGACTTCATCGACGGCTGTCTTGACAAGGACCCGATGCTGCGTCGAAGTCCGCAGGAGCTTCTGGTGAGTCTTTTTCGTCTGCCCTCCACCCTGGATATCCCGCATCCGCCTGCGTTGGGCACAACGGTGTCCTAAGAGCCTCCGGTGTGTCGGTTCGGTACGGGCGCAGCGGTCAGCGTTGGATTCCGGGTGTCGTAATCACATCACGTAACGTGCAAGGCAGTTACATAACGCTCGACCGCGACTGGGCGGGGGGTCGGCCCAGGCTACGTGGTTGAACTCATAGCTGACACGGCGCAGGAATCCGAGTGGATCCGCAAGTCGACAGTCACGTCGGACCAGATGCAGGCTTGGGCGGAGAGCGTTCGGGCGTGAGCGCGTTCACGCCGCAGAGTGTCTCACGGCTCCTCTCCTTCACCTCAAACTGCCGCTGTTCGTCTCAGCGCGACTTCCGACTGCAGCAATAATTGCCCCTATCTCTCGACCTCAATCATCTTCACATCAGCAACCCATCACTATATCATGCACACAACCACACTTACAGTATACGACCCGCCCCACGGCTAATAATCAATAATATCTCGATACCGAAAACGTCACAGTACCCTTCCAATCGTTACCAGGGCCGCAGTACATCTGCGACCACTTCACAGCTTTCCTTCAAACAAACAATGAAAAGCGCGTGCGGCTTTGACAGCTTTGCATGCCTTACACGCTATTCGACAGCATCCAATGGCGGAGAGTTGGAGCAGGAGCATCTCGGAGAGATGACGGATAGGGGAGGCAGTAGTATCCAGCTCTGTAGAGGACAATCTTTATATTCAGCCAAAAACAGCAATCGCACAGCGCAACGCACCTTTTCCTTCCCCATCTTCTTGATACCCGCTACTACTCCATCCCTATGGCCAACGTGCTCTGTACCTCATATTGCATGCAGTCCTACACGATCCGCTGTTTTGGCAGTTGCACTTAGCTCAAAGCGGACATCGATTCTTGTCCGCAGCCGTGTTGGCCTCCACACGTCCCCGGCCTCCACCTCACGCTGTGGTCATGTCATCGGCTCATGTTCCGTCGCAACACCCATCAAAGTCGAGAGCAGATGACGGAGCACCATGGGCATCCCCAGCGGCGCTCGACGGTGACCGCAGAGTCGTTTATTGGTGAGTATTGCAGGCCTTTCCCTCACACAGGCATCGGACGCATCTCAGAGTATGCCTTGCCCCTGTCACTGGCCTTGCTCGACCTGCAACGGACTGTCCTCCCCGCTGCTTCTCCATGGCAATCGCAACTATCTGTGACCACAAACTCGTCTTTGGCTAAGTTTCGGCGTTTCGTAGCTGACTTCAGATCACCAGCCGTTCCTCTCGGACCGCTTCGACGTGCACGACTATGCAAACGCGGTGATCCAGGGCCGGGCGTACCGACCTGACGACACCGAGGCGTCGGCCACGAAGACGGAGAAGGGCGACCTTGGAGTTGAGGTTGCGAGGTTAAACTATGCGATTGACGATGTCACGCGGCAACTGAGGCAAGAGGTGAGTGCTTCTTGGACGGGGTACCCCTTCCCTGCAACACTCTTCGGAGGGCAGACACAGACTTGCGCCTGTGTAGCTAGGCGAGGCTCGCCAAAGCTGACATCAGATCACGACATCGTACCCGTTACTCTTGAACCACCTGACGACGTCACTTGCGCTGTCGTCGCAGCTGGCGCCGATCAAGTCTTCCCTCACATCGCTGTCTGGAAGCATCGACCGATTGCACAGCAAGATCCACGTTCCGCACGAGCAACTCGCGCTGTTAGTGCGCCGGTTGAGTCTTCTCGCGACGGCGAGCGACCTGACGCGACGAGCGTCTCGTTTCGTCCTCCTTGCGCGCCGCCTCGAGGCGCAGATGGAGGCCGTGCGCGCGGCGCCGAAAGATGCTCAGGGAGAAGGCGAGAAGGAACGTGAGCTCGCCAAGGCTGCGCTGAGCGTGGCAGAGCTGGACGCTCTCCTGGCACCCGGAGCGACAGAGAACGAGGGCGAAAATGGAGACGGCGGCGAGGACGGGGAAGAGGGCAGCAGTGGGCCGATCCCGCTGCAAACGTTGGACTTTGTGCAAGCCTACGCCCCGCTGGTCGACAAGGCACGCGATGCAATCATCACGGAGATGGAGGCCATGGTCGTCTCGGGTCTCGGCAGCCTGAACCAGCCCCTGCTCAGCTCGAGTCTGCAGACGGCGCACAATCTCGGCCTCCTCCCCGAGCTCGTGAGCAACCTCGTTGCGGACCTGAACGATGCGGTCGGACAGCGCGTGCGCCGGGCCTTTGACTCGGCCGCGATCGGCCGCGAAGTGTCAGGCAAGGAAGGCGGCGGTATCCGGTTCACGACGAAACGGGCACAGACTGAGCCGAGCTCTGGCGCCGCAGCGCAGTGGCAGGCCGTGCTCTGGACCCGCCTCGAGAAGGTCATGGACGACGTTGCCAACTGCTGCATCAAGGTGAGCTTTTGCTGTGCTGATGAGCTGACAAAACAGGTGTACACGCTCGAAAAGGTGCTGAAGGTGAAGCGGGACAATGTGACGCAGCGCAGTTTCCTCGACGAAGTGCTCATGCGGCTTGACGAGACGCCGAGCTTCACCTTCTGGACGACGCTGGCTCGCGCCTTCGAGAAGCAAGCCAAAGACGCGCAGAAGGGTAAGTTAGGCTTCCCATAGCTGTGTCTTTTTCTAGCAGTGTGCCAGCTCACACGCAGCGAACGGATGGCTTCTGCAAGCCCTCAGCAGCGGGTACCCGCGCTTGCTGCGCTTGTTCCACGGCTTCTTCGCGCAGATCGCAGTGGCGACCGACACGGCGTACACGCAGGATTCACAGTCGCCGAGCGCGGTGCTCGTGCTCCGCTCCGTGTCTGCGTTTGAGGCGGCGTACCTCTCCCGCAGCAGCGGAAGGATGGATGACGCGGTCAAGAGCGCCATGGCGCAGTACAGCTCTGCCCGTCAGACCGCACCTGGGGCTGCGGAGGGCGTTGCCGTCGCGCGTGCTGTTGCGAACGAGCTCGACGCGGCGCGGTTCGACCCGTTGCTCGTCCGCACTGTTGCCGGCAATGCGGCCAAGGTGCTTGCCTCGCTGCGAAGCAAGGTCGACGCAAACGTGAGTGACTTCAGCCGTTCAGCTGTACAATTGAGGACCGGTAGCTGACCCCAGGTTGTGCGCGACTTCACCGCAACGTCGCTCATCGGCCCGACCGCGACGCCGGCGCAGATCATCAATGCCTCCTTTGCCTCGTGCATGTACCACTGTGCGCTGCAGCTGTCCAAGCTCTCCATCTCGTCGACGGTCGACGCCCTCCTTGCGCCGGCTGTGTCATCGCTCGAAGCCTCCTGGCGGAGGATCACCGACGCCCTCGACGCCGCGATCCGGAAAGAGTTCGCCTCAATCCTGGGCCGCATGCACCGTATCGACTGGAGCAAGTCGCTCGACCCGGCCCAGTCCATGCAGGGCTCAGCCTACATGACCGACCTGGTCACGAAGCTCAGCTTCCTTAGGGGGGAGTTGCTGGGCCGTTTGGCTCTGGGCTCGGAGCTGCGCTCCTGGGTCCTGCGGCTAGCGCAGACCCTCTCGGCGCAGTTCCTCTCGCACGCCTCTCTCCTGAAAGCGAGCGAGAGCGGCAAGCTGAGGTTGACGAGCAACATGACCGAGCTCGAGATGGCGCTGCAAAACTTTGTCAACGTCGGCCGTATCCCGGGGCAGCGCGCGAGCGCCAGCACGCGCCTCGAAGCGATCGGGGACGAGTACGCCGCCCTCCGCGCCTTCCGGCAGCTTCTATTTGCGGATCTCGCGGGACTCAAGGACGAGCATTTGACGCATCCCCTGCCGGTGGATACGCTGTGTCACTGCATCCTCGCGCGCAGCGAGCCCCCTCTCACCCTCAGCCTGCCCCACCAAGTACACGGGTGGAGCGAGGGCGAGTATGTCCTCTGGCTGTCGCGGCATGGCGACGCGGAGAAGCGCGAGCTTATCCGCAAGGCCGTCCAGGGGCAGAGCGACGGGAGCGAGCCGGCGGCAAGGATGGTGCTCGACGTGCTGAAGCGGGCAGAGGACGAGCACGAGGACGACTGAGCCGCGAGCCGCGAGCCGAGCCGGCGAGCCGGCGAGCCGAACGCCAGCGATCGCGAGCAGAACACGAACTGCACGTCACGTAGATATCATGAATGCACACCATACAGTGCCGTTACTGTCCGAGTCTGGTTGCATCATGCGAGGCTAGAGACGAGCGGTTGCTGGAGTTGCGCTTGCTATAAAGTTGGGAAATGGATTCGTTGGGGGGAAAGGGGGAGAAATATATGCCTATAAAACTGAATATACGAAGAGGAGAGGAGAGCTCTATGCGTTTGCGTTGCGTTGCGTTGCGTTTGCGTTGTCGCTGCTTGTTTGCGTGGTTGTGGTTCTGTTCTGGTTTCTTATGTTCGCCTGACTCGTCAAGCGTCCAAGCTTTGGCGCCTCGCCTGAGGCTTTCGCCTCAGACTCGGGCTCAGGCTTTACTCGCCCTTGTCAAAGCCGAGCGCGCCCTGGCCCGTGATACCCGCGATACCCGCGACGCCGTTGCCGTTCGAGTCTGGCGTGTCGGGACGAATGGGCTCGCCGTGCGCGTCAATGTTGGCGCGGTACGCGCGGCGGTGGTGCAGTCCGTCCTCCTCTCCGGGGACGGTGAGGAGGGGCGAGCTGGGCGAGGGCGACGACGGGGTCGCGCGCCCATCCGTCGCGAGGGGGGAGAGCGGCTGCGTGCGCAAGTCCGAGTACGAGCGGCCGGCGCGCGTGCGGCGGCGCGGGCTCTTTCCGCCCCGGTGGTCGATGACGGCCAGAATGTCGTCATAGTCCACATCCTCGGCGTCCTCGAGGTCCGACTCGTGCTGGCTGCCCGGGGCCGTGCTGGGGACACTGCGGGGAGAACGGTTCTGGTCGTGCGTGCCGTCGGCCCAGGCCTCGGCCGCCGAGCCATTCCGGCGCCAGCCGAAGATGCGCTCGTCGAGCCAGTTGATCGGGTGCGAGAGCATCGAGGGCTCGACGTGCTGGTTCTTCTTCGTCGAGGCTGAGGGGAGCATGCGCGTCTTGTCGAAATTGTCAAACATCTTGGGACCGAACTCGTCCACGAGCTCTGAGATCTCGTTCGACAGCTCCTCGCGCATCTTGCGCAGCTTCTTCACCTCGTGCTGGTTGCCCGGCCACAGGGAGAGGAACAGGGGGCGCAGAGACCTGCACGTCAGTTGGAGGCTGCGGAAAGAACAACTCACTTGAACACATCCATGCCGGCCTCACCAAACTTGAGCGACGCGTAGCCGAGACCGGGGCCGGAGAGGAACACGATCAGAGGAATCCAGCGGCGCAGGTGCGGCAGGGCGTCGTGACGGTAGCACCAGGTGGTACCGACAATCGTCCAGACGAGGTACACCATGGGGACGACGGCAAGCGAGACGAGAACCTTCCAGGTAGCGAGCACATCGCGGGCCTGGACCTTTACAGTTGACGCCTTGAGCGCCTCCTTGGCCTTGACGTGACTGATGTACTTGGCGAGGATGAAGACGGGGACGTGGAGGATGAAACCAGGCAGGGCGAGCGTACTCCACCAGATGAGCAGGCCGAGGCGGTAGATCAGAAGGACGAGCGACTGCACGCTGCGGTTCGACGCGCGCTCGACCTGGTGATCGGCGATACCCATGTCACGCAGCAGACGGTTGTACTTGCGCATGCGCTTGCGAAGCTCGATGATCTTGGGCTCGTCCTGGAAGCGAAGGTAGCCCTCCATGAAGTACTTGCTGAGCTGAACGACCTGACCAATGCTCATCTGCTGGCCGGGAACACGGTAAAGACGACGAGCGGCCTGGACAACCTGATCGTTAGCTTCTCTTCGACCACATAGCTTACCTGGAGAGTCTCCCAGTCGGGGGCACGGAGAGTAACAGCACGGAGAGCGTCGTGGACCTGCTCAAGGAGCTTGCCACAAGCTTCACGCTTCTTGGCACCACCCTCCTTGTACATCTCGACGAGCTTGGGGTCAACAGAGATGGCCTCTCCAAACTCCACGACGGCACGAGAGCGGAACTTGTGGGCGTGGAAGTAGGAGAGACCGACGGGAACGAGCTTAACATCGAGGTCGGGGTTCGCAGCCATCGCTCCAAGAGCCATAATCGAGAAGCCAGCCTTGAGGGGAAGGAAGTCGGTACGGTCGTGCGAACCTCCCTCCTGGAAGATGCCGATCGCGCCTCCCTTGTTGAGCGCATCGAAAACAGCGCCGTACGTCTGGTCCTGGTCGACGTGGGGGAACACGCGGAACTGCCAGCCCTCAGAGTCGGCAGGAAGATCGGAGCGGACGCTGTTCGTGGCCTTGATGTTAGTGTTGCCGTCCTTGGACGGGATCGTGAACTCGGACTTCAGGCGGAGCTCAGTGTCGGAAACGACCTCGGCAATTGGGGCAGACGCGAAGCGGACCGACTTGGGCAGCGAGATGGTGCCGCGAGGCTCAAACTGCTCCGTAAACTTGGTACCGATGCCGTGGACGAGCAGAGGGTCGGTCTTGTCGAGGGTGACCTGGCCGATACCCGGCTTCGCATAATCGGCCGCACGAGAGACTGGGACTGGCGGGGTGTAAGCATGGACACCAACCGTGCACCACGGCTCGAGCACTACTCACTGGAGTTGAACAGACGGGCGATGAAGCCGATGAACTTGCGTTCCATAGACTAGGACATTGTTAGCCTCGGATGGACGTCATTTGATCTCTGCTAGTCCGCAGTTCACTCACCTTTGCCGCGGTCAGGATGGACGTGCGGCGGCCCGCCTTCCAGGCTTCCGTAAAGAGGAGGAGGGGGTCAAGGAACTGGTTCGCATGAGGGGCACAAATGAACAGGACAGGGCCCTTCTTGGGGATATGCCATGCGCCGCGAGGCCTGTGTGTCAGTGTGCTGAAGCGGTGCAGTGAGCCGGCACAAAACTTACTTGATTTCTCGGAAGAAGATGTTGAGGACAGCTAGCTTCCAGAAGATGACGATGAGGTCGACTGCAAAGTCAGCGACAGTAGAAGACCAAAGCACTTACAGATAAAACCCGAGGCCATGGCTAGTCGATAAGCCTACGGGCTTGATAGGAGAATGTGATCAATGAGAGTCGCGAGTTGGATGTGATATAGGAAAGGGAAGTGAAGGCGTTCGGGGAGTCTAGCAGGCTGATAAGATGATAAGCCAGACTGCGGTCAATGCGGATGAGATGTTTGGGGAAGAGGAAGGATGAGAAGTTTGCTGGAGGGTGTAGCAGGAAGAGGGGTTGTTGACGTGAGAAGAGGAAAGGAGGAGGCGGGGGTGCAAGTTGTGGGAGGTGCAGAGAGATGCGAGGGATGCAGGGATGAGGGGGTGTGGGTGCCCCAGACTGGACCGGAGCCGGAAGAGTCGGGAAGGTCTTACCGGTGTGATTCAAGCAGGCTCGGGCAAATTATCCCCAAAGCGCGCGTTGCGTATGAGGGGACAGTGTTGTCGATGCGGAGGAGCAATGCGAGATGGCAAGGACGATGGCGATGATGACGATGGGATGGGAAGCGGCGGTGGCCTCGGACCGATGAGCAGAGCGAGGAAGACGTAAGACTGGTAGGACTTGACGCCAGGCGGGCGCCGGGCGGCAGGGCGTAGGCTAGGTGGCTAGGTGGGGGCACGAAGTTAGTGGCTCATGTGCTCATGTGGAATGCATCGCTTGGCCCGGTGCACGCTGGCGGATGGCAGCTAGAGGCAGGAGGGGTCGAGGGTCTCAAGTGACCAGAAAATGTCCCCAACGAATCAGACTCGAGGACGGCACAGTGTGACGATGCGTGCCAGGATGAGCCGTACCCGCCCAGCGGTTCAAAGGGGCCAGCGGCTCAACGGCTCAGCGGACGCAGAGAGGAGCCGATGCGACGCCATTCGAGCCGCTGACGCTGACCCTCCTCGCCACGCCCATACGCCAGTCCAGCCCAGCCCAGTGCCTGTCGCAGACGACGCTACTCGCCAGGACCCCAGTGCGCGGTGACCCGAGCCGCGACCTGCGACCAAGGCACCCACCCCCAGTTGTGAAGCCCTGGGCTAGACCGGCTGTTGATCCGGCTCCTTGCCGCTTGGGCTAACAGTCGCTTAAATCCTAATCGGCCTAACCGCACCGAGCTAATCAATCCTCATGACTTCGACCTCAGGAATGCCCATCTGCCAAGATCGGCGAATACTCGATCCTCGTCGATCGCTCTCTCGGAGCGCCTTCCTTCAATCCTGCCATGCCTGGCTCTCGGTTCTCAACCTGCTTCCACACCATGATTTCATCATCTAGCGTGCAGTTGACGACGGTGCGTCTGCTAACTTTTGTTCATCCGAGCATCGCTATAGTGTCCGCCGCCCGTATAAGCAGTGTGGCAACACTATCTAGTGCACGGCATCCCGGGACTCCACTTGGACCTCGGATCCACGGGTCACGGATCGCAGGCCCCTACTGATCTATCCTAACATGTAGAACTGCATTGACGGACAGACCTGGTGAGATGTTGAAGTCATGAAGGAGAAGGAGGAAGGAAGACACCTTCACGCGATCCATCTGGTGCCCGAAGCAGTCCTTGGGGCGCACCGCAGTCGCAAGCTAGCTGGCGGTGCGGCCCTGCGCAACCCTGCGGGCGCTGGGCAGCAGCGTGTGGGTAGCACATTCAGCTGGCTGCTCGCTGCTATGTCTCTGCGCCCTTGAGCTGCGCGGCGCTGCTTCCCATCTAGCCGACCAGCCTCGTGTCGCATGCACACATTCGCCCTCTGACCGGTTTGTTGCCACTCACCTTCACTCATCTCTCATCTCTTCTCTCTTCCTTCGCCGTCTTTGTTTCGCTCACGATTCCTTTGCTCCGTCCTTCCATTATTTCCATTCCTTCCTCTCTCGCTCTCTTGAACATTCTTATTCTTGACATTCATTACACCTGATTGCTACGCTATTCTTCTAACCCCCAGCGGCGTCGATCATGCCGTTCTTCCGCCGCCCAACAAACCAGAGCAACTCGACCGCGTACGGTGGCTCGACCTCGACCGTTCCGCATTACAACGTCTACTCGAACCGCAGATATGCCAGCAGCAACTATCCCATGAGCAGCGCTTCCTCTAGCTGCAGTGACGCAGAATCGCAGCTCTCCGACCTGGCATATTTGCAACCAATGAAGAAGTTCAACGGGCGCAATGACAGTGATAGTGGCTGCTCGAGTGCGAGTTCCGTCAAGTCCGGTCGGAGCCTCAAACAGAAATTGTCTCGCGCACTCTCGGGCGGACGCAGGCCGTCTGTCTCCGTGCCAACGAGAACCGAGACGATCCCCCCTGTTCCCAAGCTCTCGGCTGAATATCTGCGAGCAATGGCCAGCCGCTCGCCGTCGCCACTCTCTCCGGCCGCAACCACTGTTTACGAAGAGAACGAAAACAACTCGACGCCCCGACGCTGTCAAACATCAATGTCGAGCCGTCTTCCCTCGAGCAAGTCAAACAATTCTATCTTCTCCTACGCCCGTGCCGTCCATGGTCAACCCTCTCAACCGTCAATGCACCCACAGCTGACTATTCAACATGCGCTTACTCGCCATGTGCCACTCGCCTCTCCCACTCAGCAGACTCCTAAGGCCGGAGACAGGCGGTCTACCTCAAGCAGGGCTGGTGCACGCATCTCCCACCAGCGCCACGGATCCATGCCGGCGGCGAGCGAGCTGTCTCGACTGTCTGCAGAGCAGAAGTACGTGTTCACCCCCAAGCGTTATGGTGGTATCGGCCGCCAACAGCCCCCCCGCAGTCGGTCCTCTTCCTTCGACCCATCGGTGCAGCATATGCAGCGCATTCCTTCTCCGTCTCTGGCAAGCGCCATGGGCTCGCGACCTTCCTCGCCCGAGTCGGCGGTTTCGACACCGTTCCGGATCCGCCGCAAGCCGGTGCCTTCATTGCAGCCTGTCCCCAAGGACAAAGGCGTAGACGGGGAAGACACCGATGCCTCGAGCATAGCCAGCCCCCTTCTGAAGAACGTCAAGGTTGAGCCTCCTATTGAGGAGATGCTGGACCTGGACCTGGAAGACAAGGCGGAAGAAGCTGCATCGCCTGAGGCTGAGAAGTCGTTTCGGCGTGAGCTCGATGTGCTATTCGAAGAGCTCTTGGACGCCTGCCAAAGCTTAGGTGCGGACACGGCGCCTTCTTCCCCCACACCGCGCACGCTGGGGAGCGGCTCCGTCACCGTCCCAGTGACGCCTAAGAAGGCGCTTGCAATGCCGACGCTGACGCCTCCTTCGAGGCGCGTAGGCCTCGGTCGCGGCTCGCCTTCCCCGCATCGCGCACATTCGCCTGCGCACTCAACTCAGAACACCGATGGCCCGGTTAGCCCACTTGACAGGGCGAAGTCGGCGGTGTGCCGCAAGTCGGATGACCATCACTTCTTCGGCGGCCGTGTCGAGCAGGTCACGCCCCGCAAGACACCCAAGTCCAAGTCGAGCAAGCCGACCTCGCCCTCGCGCGTCCGCCACCAAATCCGCCAGATTGAGCGCATCATGTCGGAGCAGGCGTCCCCGGAGAGCTCCTCGCGCATCGGCACCCCGCTCAAGAGTAAGCTAACACTACACGAGGCAGCTGACAACAGACCTCGAGGCGATCCTGAACCGCCCCTGCTCCGTGGACTCGGTCGAGCTCACGCGTGAGGTCAAGTGCATGAGTGAGTAGCTGGGGTTGTCTTGGCCGGGCTGTAGCTAACCGTCTCAGTGGAGGAAGCAAGGCGCCGTCGTGCGAGCAGGCTTCCTCGCCCCGCGCCCACCGCGTACACCTCCGGGGCTTGAGCTCCCAGACGTGTGTGTGGCGCCCTGTCGCGCCAGCGACTCATAAATTAGTAGATTGTAACGCTCCTGTACACGATTCCGTTGTAGTTCCTTTATCGGGTCACATGTTGTATGCACTTAATGACACTGCCGTTCTAGTGGCAGAATGCCACGCAGTTCTGATGTGAGAGAGAAGCGAATGAGTGCGAGGACTACATTGTTGCAAGCGAAGAGAATGCCACAACTAAAAATGCATAGAAGTATCAACAGGTAGGGTGATAAAACAACGGGGGAGATAGCGAAAGAATGTCCATGATAAGTAAGTCGAAACTGGTATAAAGTGAAGGGAGCTGTGCCGGACGAGCCCCCTCTTTTGAGTATATCTACAAGCCTTGGGGTCTGCCTTGGGCCCTCTTTCCACCTCCGCTCTCAGAAGAGAGAGGGAGGGACGATGCGACGAGGTAGAGGGAGCAGGCTAGACCTTACAGGCCGCCCTCGCCTCCTGCGCGACCATCTCCGCCCACTGACGCAGCACCCCGCGCCCGCGCGCATGCACGGGGAACTGCTCGGGATCACGCACGACAATGACGGCGTGGCTGTTGGCAACGTCGGGGAAGTAGCACAGGTGTCGCTGGGGATCGAGCGCGGAGAGCCAGTGCGCCATGCGCGCCTGCTGAGGCGAGAGGGAGCAGCGGATCGTCTGCGGCGCCACGGCCAGATTGTCCAGGTCGTCCAGGCTGACTGCGGAGGACGCCTTGGCCGCGCCGGTAGCGGAGGTCTCGCCGACAACGGGGATGGGAACCTCGACCTTGCCTGTTTGTCAGCTGTTGGTCGGAGACGAAGAGCTGCCACGATCGGCTTGGCTTAGACAGGCTTGGCCAGCTCGGCCTCCGGCCTCGCTGGTGGCCTCGCCTTACTCACACTCTGGGTCCTCGCACGCCTCCTGCTCCATCTCGAGATCGTACTCTGCCGCCTGGATGAGGTCCTGCTCGAGCCCGCGCTCGACGGCGCGAATCGCATTGCGGAGCGCCGTGATGCTGAGCCCGGCCTTGGGGATGCCCGTAGGCGACGCGACGGGGGGCGCCTCGGCGCGTGCGAGTTTCTGCAGGCGGCGGCGGGAGCGGCGCGTGTCGAGGCTGAAGCGGAGGACAATGAGCAAAAAGATGATCGGGAACACGATCGGGAACAGGCCCAAAATCAGCTGGAGTTGTTAGCTTCATAACGAGTTTCTGGAAGCTAGGAGCGGGGACTCACGTAGTTGATAGGCCAGCGGAAGCGGAGGAAGGGAGGCAGGTTGCCGATCTTGTGCGTCGGCATCCACTTCTTGTGCTTCGGCTGGCGGGTGAACTTCCAGTCCGAGACGATGCCCGCCTCGTCTGCCTCGGCGACCAGGCCGCGCTCGTTCCACTGCACGAAGGGGTCTGAGGTCGTCACGCTCGCAGAGGGGAAGGGCACGGTCGTGTCGTTCACAATGTTGGCGTACAGGTGAATCGCGCGGAAGCGCGACAGGCCCTGGTGGAACACGTGCTCTGGTTGTCAGCTTTGACAATGAAAGCCTCGGGCAGCTGGACGCACTGGGATCAGCCATGATCTCGAGCAGGGGGCGGGTGTCGTGTTCGCTGTACTCGTCGGCGGCGTGGAGCTGCTCGCCGGTGCGCGACATGAGGCGCGAGCCGAGCCAGTGCAAACCGGCAGAGAGGACCGTGTCTGGAGTCAGCTACATCCGAAGTTGTGATGCTCACTGTAGCGGGGAATGCCGAGGTTGGGCGTTGCCATGGTGGTGAAGCTGACGGGCTCATGCTCGTCGAAGAAGCTAGGGGATCGCGCGTGCAGCAGGCCGACGAGGTAACGAGCGACGACTGTGAGTGGTTAGCGCCTACTGCCTAGGAGAACCAGACATACCGCCACCAAGGGAGTAGCCAAGCTGCTTGTTAGCTACATTCGGGAGCAAGCCATAGCTACTCACGACACTGAAGTGGGTGACACGGCGGCCCTGCGCCTCGAGCTTCTCAACGGCCTGGTCGACCTGCGTGTTAGCTACCACATCATCGATAGCTGAGAAAGAGCGGAGTGCGGGGCGCGGGTGTACCGCGCGGAGGAACGGAGACGTTGACGGGGGCGCGCAACACACATCTGCGCCGGCGGCAACTAGCCTCGCGAGACGGGGTACGACACTTGCATCTGTGCATGTGGGAGGGTGCGTGCCCGTGTGTGTGCGGCATGCCGCACGCAATCAAGGCCGTCGATCTGGTGCGAAGCTGCGAACCTGTGAAGCCTGCGAAGGCATGCACACATCTTCACTCTCCGCACACAGCCTTCTCCCTGGTCGGTGCGTCCGTGCGCAGGAACGTTAGAAATTCAAGAGACTCACCTCCCAGGCGACGCGGCTCGCACAGACGTCGACGCCGTCGTAAGTGAGGGTCGAGGTCATGCCCTCGGCGACCATGACGACGAGCTCCTCGCGCTCGCTCGCGATTGCGGTCGCGGTGCTGCTCAACAGACTGCGCTCGGAGAAGGTAGGCGACGCGGCGCCGTGGACGGCGTGGGGCTTGTCGCTCTCGTCGCCGCTGTCGACGGAGGTCAGGTCGTTGCCGTTGACGAGGATCTCATCAGCGCGAGAGCCGAGGGAGGCAGCCCATGCCTTGATGAGGGCCTGCTTCGCCTCGTCGAGGTGCTCGGCGCGGCCTGATGTTAGCTAATGTGGTGGACAGAGCAGCTCACCCCACAGGCCGTGGATGAGCACGAAGAGGTGGACGTCGGGCGTATCCATTGCTGGTGTTTCCGTTAAGGAGTAGTCGGTGGCAAGGACTGGTAGTGTAGCTGTGCTTGTTTAGTCGGTGCTACGATGAGAAAGAGTCAAGGAATGAAAGATGGGAAGGAAGAGAGTTAGAGACGATGGAGATAACGAGGAAGGAATGAGCAGTAGTCGGTGTTATCTGCGCGGCGGTGACAGACGTCGCTCGCTGCGCTGGCGGGTGTGCGAAGTGAGACAGAGGGGGGTGCGAGTGTGCGAGTGTGTGTGCGAGTGTGTGTGCGAGTGTGTGTGCGAGTGTGACCGGCGCGCGCGATAGTGTGTGAGTGTGCGAGAATGCGAGAGGGCGGGAGGCGCAGTGATGGACACTGATAACGAGATACGAGGTGCGGTCGTTGTGTGTGTACAGTGCAAACGGAGTAGAGAGCGCACCACGCCGCACCGTTGGAAAGTCTCAAGGTCCCACGTCGTGTACGTCCGGTGCTCTCGGCGCTGCTGGAACAGGAATGGAACACACTTGCCTTGCTCTACTTTCCTCTTCACAACAAAAATGTCGAGACATGGTAGTCTCGCAGCTCGCAGGTAGCCCCTGGCAGCCGTGCCTGAGACCAGGAGAGCCAGGAGAATGCGGGCGACTGCCGCCGGTCCAAGGCTTCCCACCCCTGTTTCCCTGTCTCCTTCCCCGCACGCCGCAAGCCTTCATGTTGGAATGCCTCTTTGAGCGTAGCAAACGTGCACAAAGAGCCTCAGCTGGACACATTCGGTCCCACTCTTCTCCTGTAGTCTTGGAGCCGTAGCTCTATTTCGGACGTCGGTACGTCGGTACGTCGGGCGTCGCGTACCGCTTCTTTCGCGTGCAGAGCAGCTGAGCAGCTAAGCCCCGGATGCCCCGGATCTGCAACCTAGCCTTCCGCATCGGATCCATCGGATGCGCCAGTGCGCCAG
The DNA here is from genome assembly GCF_000293215.1 of Trichosporon asahii var. asahii CBS 2479. Lineage (NCBI taxonomy): Eukaryota > Fungi > Basidiomycota > Tremellomycetes > Trichosporonales > Trichosporonaceae > Trichosporon > Trichosporon asahii. The sequence continues at coordinate 212,958 of NW_014040855.1, read as the reverse complement.
TTACATCAATGCGAGGCGCCATCGATTCCCAGACTTAGCGGGCTGGCGAACCACACGTCTCCGATCTCCGATGCACCCAGGTTGTGCACAGGTTTGCTGCTGCACAAGCGAGACTGACGCGCTGTCCAGCTTGTACATCACCATTTCCACAAGCGGCAGCCAGCGGCAGAGTGCCTTGCACTTTCACTCTAAGCTCTCGAGCCAGTGTGAGAGATCCCGGCCATACCCACACGGGCACGCGGGCACGTCATCGTTCCTGCAGCGCGTCATCCGATACACGGACGGGGCACGGAGTGCACGGAATGCTGCTTCTGGCAGGTGGATGATGATTCAGGTCACCGCATCCGGCATTCCGTCGAATCTCACACGCTCACAACCTCCAGGCTCGTTGGCGGGATACCAGCGGATACCAGCGGGCACTACTGGACTTGGCACTGCTGGGCTGATACCGCGATTGGACAGAGCGACGAATCTGGGAACTGCGCGTTCATGCCATATTGCGTTTGAGATGATGTCGAGACATGCTTGAAACGTACTCCGCCTCTCGCTCGACATCCGGATGCCGTCTTCGCAACTGACACCCTCGGTACTGCCTACAGCCTCGGTGCCGTTCAAGCTGGTGCCTTGCCTGAGTGACATGACTCACGTGCTGACGGCTGACTGATGACGACCTGCAAACAAATCATCCGCCAAAGGATTCGAGTCAGATCTGCCTTGCTCGACCAGGTACCGGCTCCGAAACTTGCGTCTGACTGAGACCCCAACTGCCCGAACTCTTACCAGACCGGTGGCCGTGGTGGTCCTTGCACCCGGTTTTGCTTCTGCGTCTTCTTCTTTGCATCATTCCTGATGTCTATCAGCTGGCGCTGGGGGATTGTATTAAGACTGTAGTAACATGCTTTCTTTTTTTGCTTGCTTCTCTAAAAGTTCCCTGTTGGTACGGTCTCAATATATCGTCTGAAGGAGGGTACGCGGACGCCAGCCGGCGCGTGCACTCGTGTAGAAAGATCAGATCAGATCGCCTCGCGTTCGCAGTCGGATGACTTAGGAAGCGGGGGCGGCGGCCTTCTTGTTCTTCTTCTTGGACGCACGGAGGGGAGCAGAGATCGTCTTCTGGAGCTCCTCGTCCTTGATCGACTTGTCGGACTTGACCTTGTCGCTGGCTGTCAGTTTACGCAGGATCAACTCAACTTACGCAGAGTACCAGACGGGGGCGGGGGAGAGGAGAAGAGGACCAGCGGGGAGGAGGGCGACTGGGAACGTTAGCTCGGCTTGAATGCTCTTTCTGGGGAGCTACTGGAGCAGCCCCGTCACACTCACTGGTGAAGAAGAACTCGGCAACGACGGATCCGGCGGCGGTCTTGGAGACATCGTAGGGCTTGAGAAGACCTGGAGGTTAGATCCCGCATGATGGCCGCAACTCACCGTGGGCAACAGCCTCCTGGACACCCATGCGCGAGCGCTTCTCGTCGTCGAGGGCACGGAGGGTGAAGGGGAAGGCACCAGACTTCTTCTGGATCTCAGAGAAGGTGGCACGCGAGGTCTTCATCTTGAGCTGGTAGTTGACGTCGTTGGCGCGCTTATAGACAGAGGTACGCGACTCGTCGGGGCGGGCCTTGGGGTCAGAGCCGGAGACGACGAGAACGTCGACACCGTAGACCTCACCCTCCTCGAAGGTGACGGTGTCGTGGTCACGGCGGAGCTCGGGCGAGGGGTTGAGGAGGATGCGCTTCTTGCCGTCGGTGACGTTCTGCTCGTGCTGGCACGAGAGCATGCCCTGGACGGGGACGCAGTCGTACTCCTTGGCGACCTTGTCAACAATCTCGGTGACGTCCCAGTTCTTGTTGCCGGCCTTGACGGCGCGCATGGCGGCCTGAGCGGCGTCGTAGGCAGCCTTCACGACATCGGCAGCGACGGGGTCGGCCTTGCCAAGGATGATGGTCTCGGCGTGGGTGACAGCGTAGCCGTCGATCTGGATACCGACCTGGACCTTGACAACGTCGCCGTCCTTGAGGACGATCTCGGGGTCAGAGTGAAGGGGGGAGACGTGCGAGACGATGTTGTTGACCGAGATACAGGTGGGGAAAGCAGAGCCTGTGACGTTAGAGACAGGACTCAATTGAATGAACCATGCCCTTCATCTCACTCACCCTTGGGGACCTTGACACCGTTCTTGGCCTTGTTGTAGAGCGAGGCGGTAGCCTCGGAGACAAGCTTGTCACCCTCGACACAGAGGTCAAGGACCTTCTTGCCGGGCTGGATCTCGGGAACGAGCTTCTTAAGGACGGTGTTAAGAGCCTGGCCAGCGGTCGTGTACTTGGTGATCCTGGGAAAGTCAGCAAGCTAGCTCGCGATCGAAGAGCCCATTCGAGCTGCTCGCAAAGCTCACACGTCGTTGGTGAGGCCCTGCTCCTCCTGGGGCTCCTCGGGCTTGGGCTCGGGCTTCTTAAGGTCGATAGCGGGGGCGGACATGTTGTATGGTATAAACGGGCCTTGGAACAAAGAACTCAGACCTGCTCTTGTGACGTTAGAGAAAGAACTTAGCGGACAGTCTGCACCAGCATTTGCTCCCGCCAAAGTGGGGCTCCGCCAACTATCTGGTGAACGCCGGCTGACGTGCAGGTGTGGCAGCACATCTTTGCTGATCCTTCAAAGCCCTGCATCAATTGCTATCGCAACCACCTATTCCGCTTTCCAAAGGGGTTGAGTGCATGCATGACCGAATACATGCTTGAACATGCTGTTGTCATGCACGGGCTACAAAGATCGGAAAGCTGGCTGTTGGAGGGCACGTGATCAAAGTCTCCCACGGGCCGCTTATGACCTCATCTTGTCGCAGAGCGGCATCATAGCCAAGCGCCTTCTCCACCACAGTGAGCATACCGCCCGGGCCACCAGTCGAGATCATTCCTAGCTAGGTATGTCGGAACTGACCGCAAGGGGTGTAGAGTAGTTGTCAGAGTAGGAATGATTTCTTACCAGAATTTCGAAGAGGCTGGCCAGTGAGGGCCGTGCAGCTGAACAGGCGTCTGAACGCTCTCAAGCAAGGGTCCTCACAGAAATCTTGGAGCTGGTGGATAGGTCACGGACTGAAGGCAACTGTTACACGGGTACAGCAAAAGGCAATGCAAGTCGGTTCACTGGTCCAGCGGCAGACGTCCAGGCTCATACTGAGAGCCAGACAATATTGACGACCTCCGGATGTCGTAGGGAGCCAGACAGAGAGAAATGCTGCCGGAAACCACTGTCAAGAACGGGCCACATGTGCAAGAAGGCAACACAGGCAGTTTCGAGGCAGTCGTCGGGCAGAGGAAAAGGGTGTTGAAACACCCGGCATGGGTAGATCTCCGTGTTATCGGGTTGTCTTCGCCCGTAATCTGTCAAGCTGATTGGCATGAAAAGCCTGGCTTGAAGCGTATCCAAAGATGTATCCAACTACGATCCTACGAGTATGGGAGGCACAAGCTACTGCGGGTATTGAGGCGGGTCCTTACGACTCCCTCGTTAACTTCATCTGTACCTTACTTTGACGTTGTCATGTACACCTTGGGGACGTAACTCGCGAGCTTATGCCGACGTTGCTCGAGCGGCTTCGTAACGATCACATTACGACTCACTCTAGCATGGGAGCCGCAGTTGCTCATCCTTGGAAAGATTCGGGTACTGTTTCCACTGATCCGTCGAGAGCTTATGAGCGACAACGAGGTGAAACGGGTGCCAGCATAGTGGAGAAACGTCAGTATCCAATGCTCGTATACGACGCCTCCGCGTTGGGTTTACCACTCGTCCGCTTCGTCAAAGCGGCCAGGCCAGGCTTACTCTAAACTTGGGCAGGGTGAGCATCATGTCGGCCAGTTAGCTTGCGGTTTGGGTCCGGGACCGGACGCCGGGACTCGCACCAAAGCGCCTCGGGCGATTACTGGGGCTCGTTTAGCTCACGTGTACCCGATCACCTCGTAGCTTCCCTACGGACCCTCCAACCCAGCACGGCAGCTGTCTGATCTCCGTCTCGTTATTTCTGGCCAAATCGAGACCAGCTCGCAGGCTCTCTTTCCTCTTTTTCCAAAGACCGCCTTCGCGACTAGTCCGCATTCTCAGTGTGAAGCTGAAGTTTCGACGACCCTTCCAATGCTTCCTTTAGCACCTTGAGCGCCTATGAACGATGTGACGGAGCGCGCAGCCTGCCATCCCTTGTGGCTCATAAGGTTTGCAGGATACGTGATGGGGGATCGGCCCTGAGTAACTAACTGTGGCACGCGATTAATGATCGAGGCGTGAAGGTGCAGATGCGGGAATACGTGATTGCTCGTCGACGTTGGGATCAGCATCATTGCTGTTCGTGAAGTGTTGCCAAGCAGTTACATAGCAACGCTGCTCGGAGCTTCATATTCTAGGGTTGTACGTCACAGAGGACTGGTGAGCTGGTGAAACTCGTTTGCGGACTCAGCTTCCAGTCCCCGCTCGGCGCGGTCGGCCAGGGCAAGTTCAAATGCTGTTTACAATGCAGCGATTAAGTTGGCAGCGACGCCACGGCATCAGGGTCCGGATCGTGGTCAATTGGGACTGATTGTGGAACGGGGGCCTGCTGACACGCGTTCCAGAACGCCCCAAACGCCAGATCAAGTCGTGGAAAGCGCTTTTCGCACGATTGGGCGCTACACGAGCAAGCACGCCAAAACACCGGCCTGGCGTCGGACGAGCAGGCGTGATCAGCGGAAACCCACCAAACACAGGGGGGATTTGAACTAATGGTTAAGCGGCGGTCACGCTCTCCATTGTGCTCGCTCACAGGCCGATATGCCGAGTTACGCGGTGGGCGAGACTAGTCAGTCGTACGCAAAGGGAGTCGAAAGGTGGAGTCGTAAGAGATGTGAAGCACTTGCACCTCGGTTGAGGACAATTGAGGATGGACGAGGACGGCGTGCCTGGACATAGGGCCCCTCCCTGGCTCCATGGGTTCGGGCGCTTTGAAGTTGGTCAAGTTCGCGTTCTCAAGACTAATAAAGTCATCAATCTCTGTCTATTCACATTGTCGGCGTGTTAATGTTAATTTGGTTGGAACCGATCGACGCTCCTGGCGCACGCTTCCGTCCTCTTCCTGATCACTTTACGGCACCGTAATGCATGTTCCATCCGCTGCGCCGCCCTCCCTTACAACCCCGACCGTTCCTCCTTCCTCGCCATCGCTCTCCGTTCATCTCCAGCTCCTCGTCGTTCGCCCACCCGACTTCGCTGTTTAATCTCACGCCCAGCACATGTTCACTCCCCCCTTCGCATGAGGACTCCCCCAGAGTCTAGGACGAAGGGGCTCGATCGCGCCGACTTTTCCGAGACCCAGGCGCCCTAACTCCCCTCAGCCGTCACCCTCAGCTAGTCACCGCGTCCTTCCCTCCTCACTTCGAAACACATTGTCCCCAATCACGCCGTTCTTTTCACAGTTCTAGTCGCTTCGCATTGTTCGACCACACCCGAGTGGGACATACGGGTGGCAACCCATGGGTCCGTCAACAGCCGTAGCTGGGCCATCACGGGGGGTCGTCGAGCGCCTGAAAGGGGGTGTGAGTAACTCACTGCTGCCTTCGTGGCGTCCCTACACACACACACACACAAGCCGTTTCAACTGACATACCCAGGCCGTCGAATGTTTACCTGTTCAACCTCAGAGCATAGCTTCCACAGACTATGGCTCGCCCGACATGAGTGCTGCATCCTCAGTACAACAGCCGCGACACCGGCGCGGCTCCAACTCTGCCTCGATGAGCAACTCTTCAGATTCGGCATCGCTCCGATCAGCGGCAGCCTCCTGGCAAGCCTCTGTCAGGTCAGGGACGTCGAAGACGTCAAAGGAGAAGAGTGGAGGACTATGGTCTCGTCGAGGGTCTGTAGCGCCAAAAAGCCTGCGCTCGACCCGCTCCAGAGGCTCGACGCGCTCGGGCCAGCGTGAAGGGTCCATCACCTCTGGCTCTGAGCAAGCCTTTGAGATGACGGCTGTTCCCTTAGGTGGCCGAGGCAAGAAGAAGGTCGTCATCGAAAACGAAGCCGCCCGCCAAAGTCGCGCTAAGGCAGACGCCGCAATGGCAAAGTGGAGAGTGAGCATTGTGCCCATGGATGACTTGCATCTACATTTTAGCTGACCGCTTGCAGAAATGGATCGTGGAGGAGCAGCCTCGCGCCGAGTTCGACAACCCACTGCAACCATCACGGTCGATGTCAATCACTCTGGGAGCGAATGCAGGACCCTCATCCGAATACTCGCCGTTGCGTTCCATGACCCCTAACGCACCGCCCAGCGCCCTGCCAGCGCACCTTGTCAGCTCCCCACCAGGCTCGTCTCGCCAAAATTGGGCTGACACGGTTGGAACGGTCTCATCAGTGAACTCCTACGCATCTGCAAGTTCGTCACGAAACGTTCCATCAACACCGAGCCAACTGCAGCACCTGCCAGGCGTCCAGGACATCTACACCACCGAGTCTGTTCGACAACTCCGAGACGTCGAACTGGCCATCGATCCTGCGTTTTACGGTCAAGGAACCGTGAACGGACGCCGATTGTCGACTCACCCAAGAATGTCCGAGAGGGAGAACCCTTTCCATTCGATCCATGCCTTGATCTCGCGCCGAGGAATTCGACCCTTCGTGTTGGAGCTCGTCCAAGCTCTCGGAGCATTCATCGACGCCGTGTGGTCCGTTTGTCATCCCGGAAAAGCATGTCCATGGGCCGGCGTTCCGACCATTTCGCGACGCCCATCTTTCGCCGGAGCGCTGCAGCAGTCAAAGACGTGGTGCAGCTGGACGCTGGCTGCCGTGCAGGAGGGGAAGCGTCAGGGATTCCTCAACAGCCCACCGACAGAAAAGGATGTGACATTCTGGAACCGCGAGGTTCGGTATGGTCTGCGAGACATCGACGAAGCTGTCAATCGACGCAAGGATCTCGGGTGGGCTTTTGGGAAAACGGTCATCGAAGGGCAATACGGCGACATCACCGCTTCCAACGTTTTCGCGCATGATGGCGTATCGGCAGGCAACATTGCGAGACTTCTGAACGACCTCGAGGAGGTGTTATGGGGTGACGCGATCCCGGCGCCATCGGACCTTGCGTATGAGCACGACCCCGACTTTGATCCCTTCTCCGTATATCGGGAGGGCGACGAGCTTATTGGTGTGGAAGTCCCACGCCAGCCCGAATTGCGCGAAGCAGAGTTACGAAGAGTCTTTGGAGACTTCCTGCCGACACAGGCCATACCGCCAACGTCCCCAGTGTCTCCGGTGCCTCCGGGAACGCGAAAGAGCTCGGGGTCCGCTGGTCGCCCAAGCATTCCGTCGTCGCCAGTGCAAGAAGCTGGTCCTTCGAGACAGGCACAAGGTTCCCTGTCCGGTCCTAGCGGCGACGGCATGCCAGACCTAGACATGTCGGCTCTCGGTGCACTGCAAGACTTGTCGCTCGAGGAGAAGCTGCAGCTCGGCAGGAAGCGGCACCAGGAGTATCTGGAGCGAGTGCGCGCCGAGACAGAGGGCGCTAAGGGGGCGTTGGCGTAGCGGGCTGGATGATCCAGCTCAGGTAGATCGCGGCAGGGCGACCGCGAAAATCAGCCGGGTCGACCGGCTCGCAAGGCTCACGTCTTGATGCCTCCTCATTCCTCTAGCTTGGAGCCAAGGGGGATCTGGTCGATCTAAAATCCCATCGGGAACTAAAAGGATGTCATCGATCGCTATCGGCCATCCGATGCCCTCCAGCTGATGGCCGATTTTGGAGTAGAAGGAAGGAGGGGAAAACCGATGTTGTCTTGTTGCATCTCTCGTCTACGGATCAAGATTTGATTTGTAATCATATAATACGTAGCAAGGACATTATTGCATTGTTAATCAGCAAGAAGGAGCACGCACGAAGCAATGCACGGTCAGCATGATGGCGACATGCACGCGACAGTGCGGAGTCAGTGCGCACAAGGCGAGAAGACAGATAAATGCATGATGCCATCGGGAAGCTTACCAATCTCGGTCTTCTGGAGGCGGGGACCTGACTACGGGCGATGCGTGTAGAAGGTACGTACGGTGGAGGCATGGAGGTGTCAAAGGAGGCCGATGCGTCGTGTAGCCCGCGAAACACGGCCGCGTGGGCGGTGAGCGCGAGCCAAGGCGCCGAGCTGCGTCAGATGTGTGCTCTGCATACGCGCTGGGGTGAGGGTGGCGTCGCGACGGAGACGGATATGTCATGGTGAGGGCGCTGCACGGGCGGAGCATATGTATGGCGTGACCGGTGGGATATGATAAAGGAATGCGTTTTCCTGGGTGCGGATTTGCCACCGCCCGGCGAATATTTGCCAAGCCTGTGCGTGCGGGCGAGACGAGCGAGGCATGGGACCTGAGGCCTGAGGGCGCCTGAGGGGAAGCTCTAATCAGATCGGGCAACGCCGGCGCGAACCACTGCGCGTCAAGCAAACCACCCACCGGCCACGGCCACTATGGGGTCATCATAATTTTTGTTAGGCGCTGCATCAGCGACGGCGACTGGCACTTCTGGGCGAGTCAGGCTCCTGGCTGCCGGCTGGGCCGAGGTTGCGAACCCAACAGCCATGCCCAGTTCTTTATAATGCACAACGAAACTTGTCTCCTTTGTTCTCCCCCATCCTGTCTCTCCAAGCTCCAACAGCTTACACCTCGACAGCACAGTTGACTCCAACTTCAACTTAGACTTTCACCATGGCTGTCACTCAGAACGGACACTCCAACGGCACCGCCAACGGCAACGCTACCAACGGCCACTCGAACGGCCACGCCAACGGTAACGGCAAGGCCGCCCACGAGGACTACGCCTGGGCCACCCGCGTCATCCACGCCGGCTCCGAGGCCAACGAGGAGACTGGCGCCGTCATCCCGCCTCTCTCGCTCGCGACGACCTTCAAGCAGAGCGCCGTCGGCGTCCACAAGGTGAGTTGCATTTTCTCGTGGCAGTCTCTGTCGCGGGGGTGAGGTCATTCATTTCATGCTCTTGTGTGGTTCCAAACTTTAGCCCTTTAGCGTGTTAGCGAACCCGGATTTTCGGATACGCGGGCACGCTAAAGGGATGGTGCTTGCTGCCATCGTCTCGTTTGCTGTTGCGTCGAGCGTGCCGTCGGGACTGCGTGGCATTGTGCATGCTTCGCACGGCTTGACGCAATGCTTCGCTCGCATTCGGAGTCGCACCCTCGCTCGGCTTGCACCCGGCTTGCCGCCGCACCACAACAAGGCGAAAAAGTTGCAGCCGCATTCCTCGCGCCCGGCAGGCCGGCGGTATGGCGGCAGCTCGGCAGAGGAATCAGGCAGAATTACTGCTTCCAGTGCCTTTTGGCATACGTTTTAGTCTCTCCTCACGACGCCATGGCTCCCATCTCCGCATTCGGCGCGGTGCTCCCGTGTTCTCACCGGCGCCAACTGGCGGTCTCATGACGTGCTTGTGTGCGTGTGCATCTGTGCGCATTGCGCCGGTGTGCGACATTCCGCGCCAGCGCCAGTTCACGGGCACGCCTCACCCTGCCCAACAACAATTTTGGCCAGCGGCCTCCACTCTCCCTCGGCTCTGCATGCCTCCTCCACCACCCGTGTCACGGTGGTGGCTGTTCCTCATTCCCCGAGATTGCCATTCAAACCCGCGATTCCGAACTCGGCTAACAATGACCAGGGCTTCGAGTACACTCGCTCGCTGAACCCGAACCGTCTCGCGTTCGAGACGCAGATCGCGTCGCTCGAGCTCCCCACGCCCCCGGCGCTCCACATGAGCCAGGCCGAGCGCGTCGCTGAGGAGAACCTCCCCCCGGCGCTCGCTTTCGCCTCCGGCTCGGCCGCGACCCAGGCCATCGTCACCGCCCTCGTCCCCACTGGCGGCCACGTTGTCTCGATCGCCGACGTCTACGGTGGCACCTACCGCTACTTCACCAAGGTTGCCGCCGCGCAGGGCATCAAGACGACCTTTGTGCACCTGTCTGCCAAGGCTGGTGAGACCGCCGAGGCTGCTTCGGAGCGCGCCAACTCGTCGCTCGAGGCCGCGTTCACGCCCGAGACCAAGCTCGTCTGGGTCGAGACGCCGACGAACCCCACCCTCGGCCTTGCGGACATCAAGGCCGTTGCCGAGATTGCGCACCGCCACGGCGCCCTCCTCGTCGTCGACAACACCTTCATGTCGTCGTTCTACCAGCAGCCGCTCCGCCTCGGCGCGGACATTGTCGTCCACTCGGTCACCAAGTACCTGAACGGCCACTCTGACGTGATCATGGGTGTCCTCGTGTGCACGGACAACTGCGTTTCTACCAGAACGCCGGCGGCGCCGTCCCTGGTGCGCACGACGCCTGGCTCGCGCAGCGCGGAGCCAAGACGCTCGGCGTGCGCATGAAGCAGCACGGCCTGAACGCGCTCGCTGTTGCGCGTTTCCTCGCCCAGCAGAGCTGGGTCAAGGTCTCGAGGGGGCCGAGCGCGCGCCCGTGCGCGAGCTGGCGTGGGCGCAGCTCTCGCCCGTCGCGCGCCGCTGGGCCGAGGCCCAGGGCTACACCAAGGACACCGGGTTCCCGTACGGCGGCATGGTGTCGTTCCGGCTCGACACGCAGGCGCTCTCCGCCGGCGTCGAGGCGGGCAAGACGTCGTCCGACTTCCTCGCCGCGCTCAAGGTCTTCACCCTCGCCGAGTCGCTCGGCGGCGTCGAGTCCCTCGCCTCTCATGACCCACGCCTCTGTCTCCGAGGCCGACCGCAAGGAGCTCGGTATCGACAACGAGCTCATCCGTCTCTCTGTCGGAATCGAGGAGGTCGAGGACCTCCTCGCCGACCTCGAGCAGGCCAAGGTCGCCGCGTCCGCTTAAGTGCGAAGTACGCTGGTCCCGTTCGAGCGACATGCCCATGGAACTCGGACAACGACGAGTATAAACGGACCTTTTCCCGGGCTGTGCCCGTGAGAGCGAATCAATCTGTAACAGTACCCACCTACATAGAACACATATCGACTGCGGGGCACCTTGTACAGGGGGTCTCACGCATGATAGACGTTACTACTGCATTATGAATAATAATTTCAAACAAAACGAATCATGAGCAGAGTCCTTTTCGGCAAGCTTCAATTGTGAACGAGGAAGACGACAAACTGACATCAGTAGTGACACCCGCAATGTGGTCGCGCCGCTCGGACCCGCAAGCACACAAACAGCCTGCCCATCCCTGGGGTCAGACAGGCTGGTCGGCCGAGGATCGTCATACTGCCTGCCGAGGAATTTGTGTGCCCGCTCATAAACTTCAGACCGCTGCAGTTCAGTTCACTCCTCACCTTGACCGTTGCCTGTAATAGCTTCTCAGCGGCCACCAAGCCGGCAGCAGCAGATGAGACTACCAGGCTGCGCCGCTTCACTTCGCGCCGCAGTGATCCCTGCTAACTATCCTATGCATATTTTCTCTAAGGCACGGTGTGGTACGGCTTGGGGTTCTTGAAGTGGCCAAGCTCGACGGGCATGTCGTAGGTGGCCGAGGAACGGTACCTGCGGACGTAGCGGATGGCCCACTCCTCAATGTGGTCGGGGGAGATGGCGAGGTCGGCGAACGTCTTGACGGGCTCGCCGTCAACACCGGGGATGATGGAGGACTGCTGCGACGGGGCCCATCCGTCGGGGTACGCGCTGGTGTCGAGGGGCTCGAGGGCCTCGATACCGGCGTCGTTGATGTATTTCCTCTCGATCTCGTCGGGCGACACGGTGGGCCACCAGATGGCCTTGTTCACGAGCTTGGCGAACGCAAGCGCGACAGACTTCGGGACCTCGACGGCCTTGTTCATCGGCTTCATCGTCAGGAGCGAGACGAGGTCGAGAATCTCGTTGCCGGTCTTGATGGCCGGTCCGGCGAGGTGGAAGGTGGACGCGACCGAGGTGACGGGAGCGTCGAGCATGACCTTGAGCGCCTTGGCGACGTCGAGGACGTGGACGGGCATGAACTTGGTGTTGCCGCCGTTCAGCTTGAAGAGAGCCGGGTACTGGGCAGCAGCGTTCAGGAACCAGTCCTCAGCACCGAACATCGGGCCGGGGCGGACAATGGTAGCGTCCGGGAAGGCGTTGCGGACAGCGCGCTCACCGTCGTACTTGGTGCGGTAGAAGCGCGACGACGAGTTCGGGTTGGCGTTCAGGTGCGAGACGTGGATGAGCTGGTCGACGTTGGACTGCGCGCACACCTCGGCGATGAGGCCGGCAGTCTTGACGTTGACGTCCTCGTACGAGAAGTTGCGCGACTCCCAGTCGAGGCCGGTCAGGTTGTAGACGGTGTCCGAGTGACGAACACACTCGTGGATCTGGTCCGGGTTGCGCGCGTCCCACTCGAGGGGAACAACAACACCGAGGTCGCCCGTAACCTTGAGGTGACGCTTCTTGTCCTCGTCACGGTAGGGAACAATGACCTGCGTACCCTCCTTGGCGAGCTTGGAGACGATGTAGCGGCCGAGGAATCCCGTGCAGCCGAAGACGGTGACCGTGTGGCCCGAGACAGCGGAGCGGCCGCCGTTCGACGGACCAGCCTTGGTGATGGGGACCTGCTTCGAGGTGGTGGGCTGGTTAAGGATAGTGAGGTCGGCGATAGACTGACGTTAGCATTCTGTCCCCTGCTTCCTTTCCGTCTCGGTCTCGGTCCGGAATGTTGATTGTTGTCGGAGTTCGCGCGACAATGTTCGGAATCGGCACTCACCCGGGTCAGGCGGGGTTGCCTGGCCATGGCCTTCGTCCGGAGGACAGGAGCTGCACGGTTAGCATTGTCGGACACACCCAGTCGAAGCGGAGTACCCACCGAAGCGAGCGGACACCATCGTGGCTTGCCTCTGTCGTCGTCGTTGAGAGTCGGGAGAAGGTGTAGGTCACTGTGGATTACCGCGATGGTGGTTGGCTCGACGACTCGCAGTGAGAGCCGCCCAGCGTACGGTGAAGCATGGACGGAGAAACGGAGCACCCTCCTGTGTGGCACCTCGCGCCAGCGTCGCGTGGCTCACCACCACCACGGCCATCGTCGATTTGCTTCCGTCCAGTGTACACCGACGCAGCAGTTAGCGGGGTCCAGGGTCTCCACCGAGACTCGCCTCACCGGCAACGTACCTGGGCCACTGTACCCTGCCTCGCTGCTGACGCTGTCGTTGACTTTCGACGCAACTCGACCGTCACTCTCATCTCATCTCTACCCCTCGCTGAAACGCGTCAAACGCCATGCTCACGTCCGGCCCTAACAGGCCTTGGACCAACCGGTCACAGGTGCAGGCTCTTGTCGGTGAGTGCTCAGCCCGATCGCATCGTGCGCCATGCTGACGTAGCGCCCAGACCAGGCGTGTGACCCTACTCTCCTGTCCAGCAACGATGTCGTCAACGTCGAGCTCGCCGAGGTGATCAACAAGAAGAGGGCCAACAGGTAAGATACACCTCTCTTGTGCCTATCTAACCATGCAGTGCCCGTGAGGCGACGCAGGCTCTGCTTGTGTACATCAACTCGCGCAACCCGAACCAATCGCTTCTCGCCTTGGCTGTTCTCGACTACCTCGTCAAGCACTGCGGTTACGCCATTCACCTCCAGATCAGCACCAAGGAGTTCCTGAACGAGCTCGTCCGTCGGTTCCCGGAGCGACCTCCGATGGTGGTAGGCCGCGTGATGGGCCGCATCCTTGAGATGATCCACGAGTGGAAGAACACGATCTGTGTTACGTCAAAATACAAGGACGACCTCGTCCACATCCGCGACATGCACCGTCTTCTCAGCTACAAGGGATACCGCTTCAAGGCCTTCGACGCTGCCCGCGCTATGGCCAACTCGAATCCCAACGAGAACCTCAAGTCGCCCGAGGAGCTCGAGGAGGAGGACCGAGCGGCCAAGAGCGCTAAGCTCCAGGAGCTCATCCGCCGAGGAACGCCTCGCGATCTCGCGGCTGCTCAGGAGCTGATGAAGTATCTCGCCGGCGCTGAGCCGGACAAGACGGTCGACTATGAGAAGGAGACGCTTAAGGAGCTTGAGAAGGTTCAGAGCAAGGCCGTTCTTCTGAACGACATGCTCGACAACGCCAAGGAGGATGAGCGGATCGGGGTCGAGGGCGATGTTTACGACCAGGTGGCGGCGGCGTGCAAGGGTGCTCGGCCAAAAATCCAGCGATGGATCGAGACGGACACCGGAGAGCACGAGGGCCTTATGGACAAGCTGCTGGTGTGCAACGACCTCATCAATGCTGCGATCGAGCGCTTCGAGGCGGCTAAGCGCGGCGACTGGTCTGCGGCCCGGAACATTACTGTTCCCCAGCCTGGCGCCGCCGCCGGCTCGCAGAGGAGTGGTGGCAACGACCTCATCTCTTTCGATGCCTTCGCCGACGACGACGAGCAGCCGTCAGGCGGTCTTGCTCTTCCGAGTGGATCGCAGGCGGCCCCCTCCACCACGAATCCTGGGTTCACCGCCGGCGGTCTTCCCCTCGACCTCTTCGCCACGCCCTCGCCCTCTGGGTCCCCGGCACCTGGACCATCGACCTCGTCGGGACCCTCTCAGCCCCGCAAGGACCCGATGGCCTTCTTTAACCAGCCCTCCCAGCCGGTTCAGCCCCAGCCCCAGTACGGTGGCCTTGGCGGTCTGGGATCTCTGCAGACCTCGACCCCTCCCGTCCAGTCGCAGTCGCCGTTCTTCCAGCAGTCGCAGCCCACCCCTCCCCTGTTCGGCGGCTCTCAGCCCTCGGCATCGGCTTCCCCTGCCGGCGGCAACTTCCCCGGCTACTCGGTCCCGACGTCATCTAACGGATTCTCCTCTCCTTCGGGCTTCCCAGCTCAACAGCAGCCCGCTCAGTTGACGCCGCAGGCTCAGCAGCAGCAGCAGCAGCAGCCGAAGAAGAACGATGCGTTCGCTGACCTGGTCGACCTCATGGGATGAGATTATAGATTGTAGCATGTAATATTGGGTGTCGGCAACATAGAGCCGGCCGCGATGGGGGTTTGTTTGGTGCGCTCTGCATGCATTAAGTAGTTATCCATCTGATCGCCGTCGGTCGATCGCCGAGGGCGTTCAACTAGATTCCTCGGACTGGCAATCTCGGCACCGGCGTGTTGAAAGTGATAAGGACAATTACGTGGATTTCAGGGTGGGCTAGCTGACGGCGCGTGGTGACGACAGGACAGGGAGGGGCAGTGTCTGGCCAACCTCAGCCAGGTCATCGGGCAGTCCCATCGCTTACTACTCCTTCGAGCACAGTACAACGTACTGAGCATTTACTGACAGAAATCATGGTGAGTACTGGGCTGAGTGTGTGAAATGGCTAGCCGCGTTTGTGTGGAGCTGTCGATGCTCGTTGGCTATGGTGCTCTCATCGCCCTCTCCACGTTCATACCGAAGTTGGTCACCTCGATCACCAGCGATCGTCAATGCGCTCTGTGGGGTTTTCATGTTTGCCGTTCAGTTCCCATGCTTTGCATCTGCGGACGCCTTGAGTATCAAAAGCTGACTCTATAGGCCGGTGCAATGGAGCGCGCTCAGCGCGACCTCCCCAAGATCCGTGATGAGGACCGCGAGTCGATGTTCGGCGCTGTCTACAGTGTTTCCGGTCCTGTCGTCATCGGAGAGAACATGCGTGGATGTGCGATGTACGAGCTTGTCCGTGTCGGACACGACGAGCTTGTCGGTGAGATCATTCGTATCGAAGCCGACCGCGCCACCATCCAGGTCTACGAGGAGACTTCGGGCGTAACTGTTGGTGACCCCATTCTTCGTACCGGCAAGCCTCTCTCCGTTGAGCTGGGCCCTGGTCTCATGACCAACATCTACGAGTGAGCATGTCCTGGGATGGCGAAGTGCTGACGACGCAGCGGTATCCAGCGTCCTCTCAAGGCGATTCAGGAGAAGTCGCAGTCGATCTACATTCCTCGTGGTATCAACACCCAGGCGCTCTCCCGCACGATTAGGTGGGACTTCAAGCCCGCCAACTACAAGGTCGGCGACCACATCTCTGGTGGTGACATTTTCGGATCCGTTTACGAGAACTCGCTCGTCGACAACCACAAGATCATGCTTCCTCCCCGTGCCATGGGTACGATCACTCACATCGCCGAGGCGGGTTCGTACACCGTCGAGGATGTCGTTCTCGAGACCGAGTTCCAGGGCAAGAAGACCCAGCACACCCTCATGCAGCTCTGGCCCGTTCGTGCTCCTCGTCCCGTCGCCCAGAAGGAGAAGGCTTCGTACCCTCTCTTCACCGGACAGCGTGTTCTCGACGCTCTCTTCCCCTCCGTTCAGGGTGGTACAACCTGTATTCCCGGAGCTTTCGGATGCGGAAAGACTGTCATTTCCCAGGCTCTCTCCAAGTTCTCCAACTCCGACATCATTATCTACGTCGGATGTGGCGGTAAGTCTAGCTGCCGTGACGCTTTGCCAAAGCTAATCACTCGCAGAGCGTGGCAACGAAATGGCTGAGGTCCTGGCGGACTTCCCCGAGCTCACTCTTGAGCGTGATGGCCGCGAGGAGCCGATCATGAAGCGTACCGCTCTTGTCGCCAACACGTCGAACATGCCCGTCGCCGCGCGTGAGGCGTCCATCTACACCGGTATCACCCTCTCCGAGTACTTCCGTGACCAGGGACAAAACGTCGCCATGATGGCCGACTCGTCGTCTCGTTGGGCCGAGGCTCTTCGTGAGATTTCCGGTCGTCTCGCTGAGATGCCCGCCGACTCCGGTTACCCTGCGTACCTCGGTGCCAAGCTCGCCGGATTCTACGAGCGTGCTGGTAAGGCGCAGTGTCTTGGTTCTCCCGAGCGTGAGGGTACCGTTTCGATCGTCGGTGCCGTCTCGCCTCCCGGTGGAGACTTCTCCGACCCTGTCACGACAGCCACCCTCGGTATTGTGCAGGTCTTCTGGGGTCTCTCCAAGACCCTCGCCCAGCGCAAGCACTTCCCGTCCGTCGACTGGAACGTCTCGTACTCGAACTACCTCAATGTTCTCGACCCGCACTACGAGAAGCACAACCCCGGCTTCGTCGACATCCGTACGCGCGCCAAGGAGATTCTTCAGAAGGACAAGGACCTTGCGGAGATTGTCCAGCTTGTCGGAAAGTCGGCGCTCGGTGAGGGTGACAAGATCACGCTCGAGGTCGCCCGTATGCTCAAGGACGACTTCCTGCAGCAGAACGGTATCTCCGAGTACGACCGCTACTGCCCCTTCTACAAGACGGTCGGCATGCTCAAGAACTTCATCACGTTCAACGACCTCGCGCAGAAGGCCGTCGAGGGCGGAGAGGTCACCTTCTCCAAGATCCGCGACAGCGCCCAGGACGTCATGTACAAGCTCTCGCAGCAGAAGTTCGAGAGCCCCAACACGCAGACTGAGGGCGACATTACGGGCAAGTTCGACCAGCTCAACCAAGAGATCCAGGAGACCTTCCGCCGACTCCAGGAGTAAGCCACCCTGCAGAGTTCGGTCGGTAAGTCGCGTTTCCTCTTTCTGAAGCTTTAATAGTTCTCCTCTCCTCACTGAGCCAGTCATTGGCCATTTCCCTCTCTTTTTGTGCCGCACACCAACAACACAAACCGAAGTGTATAAGTGGCTCTCTTTTCCGTAGTTAGAGCTAGCTGCTGTATGAAATTTAGACATGAAACAACGGAGCGCGTGCAAACCTGCGCGAACAGTCACAAGCAAGTGGCGGGGATTTGTGTATTGGCACATGCATAGGTAGCAACTATGTGCATATGGACAATGGCCATGCTAAATAGATGATCATGGGGCCGTCTCGTGGCGGCAGATGCTATGGAGAGGGAAGAGAAGAGATACCAAATGATGAATGATTATTGACAGTGGTAAATGCGGCTGTCTCTTTTTCGCTCGCTGCGGGGCGAGAGCGCAGCGCATGTGATGCGAAGGGCGCGAAGCGCTAAGGTCATACACGTCTTCTGTTTTTTGCTGTGGGGATGGTTTTCGTTTTCTGTTGCTTGCTCTTTGCTGTAAGGATACACCGAAACAAGGAGGAAGAAAGGGATGCGAGTGGGGTGGCTATCAACGCGCAGCTTACGAGCGCATGGCGCGGATAAAGTCGGTGAACGTCTTGCGGAAGTCCTTGCTCTGCTGGGTGCGGAGGTGCTCGACGAGGGTCTGGGCGACGTTGGGCGGGCATCCGATCTTGGGCAGCATGTCGTTCAGGAGGAAGTCGATGCCCTCCTGTCCGCGCGCCTGGACCGTGTTGCGGAGCACCATGGCCATCTCGTAGAGCACGGGCTGGGCGCCGCGAATGTTGAAGCTCGGGTCGGCGGGGACCGAGAACACAATGGGGACGAGGCGCTGGTACACGAACGTCTCGTAGCCTGGCAGGGCGCGCTCGGCGCGCTGCTCCTTGCTGATCGTGTGCTGGTTCGTCGGCTGCGCGAGACCGGCGGCAACCTTCTGCGACAGCGCCGACATGGCAGAGTCGGCGAAGACGCTCGGCTCCTGCACGGCCTTCATGGACGTGCCCCACGCGACAATGCTCTTGGCGAAGAAGCTGAAGGCAAGGCGCTGAGAAAGCGAGTCGTCCGAGTTGGTCGCGAGGTCCATCAGCGCAGAGAGCAGGTTCTCGAACTCCGGCTTATTGCGGTCCGTGATGAAGACACCCTCGAGGTTCGAGTTCATCAGCGCAGTGAAGAAGTTCAGGTACGCCTCCTGCAGGCGCTGGTGGATAACGGCCTCGTCCGTGCCCGTGACCGGGTTCTGGAGCACGGCAAAGATGCGGCTGAGCAGCGGGAGCAGCAGCATGTCCATTGTCTCGAAGGTGTTCTTCTTCAGACGGTGCATGAGCAGCGAGAGGAAGGAGAGGAAGTCGGCCAGCTCGCTCGGCTCGAACTCCGTGACGACGCTGGTGACGAAGCGTGGGACGAGCTCGGCGATGGTAGAGCCGATGGCGGACACGAACTGGGAGAAGGCAAAGCGGGCAGCGTCACGCACTACACGCTGCGTCTTCATGGCATCGAGAGCCTGCAGAAGAGCATCCGTCATCTGCTTGAACGGCTGCTGGTATGGCTGAGCCTCGACCTGGTCGTCGGAGACGGAGGGGAAGCCCTTGGCGAAGTGGCCGAGGGCGAGGAGGTGGTGGTGAACGTGGAGGATCGCCATCTGGTCGCTAGGGTTGCTGCGGTACTGCTCCACTCCAGCGCCGATGCCGGCCATGAGAGGTCCGGCGATCGCCGCGAGAAGGTTCATCTGGGAGGACGGGTCGTTCTTGGTGAGGTACACAAGCACACCCGCAGCCTCGAAGAGGTGTAGCTGGTCCGCGAAGTAGCTCTTGCCGGTGGCAGCCTTCATGAGCGGGTCCTCGCTGGCGTCGGCGGTCGAGAACTTGGGACGGATCTGCAGCATGTCCTTCAGGCTCTCAAGGATGATGGGGATCATGCCAGGAGCCATCTCGAAGCGGCACTCCTTGATGAAGCGTCCGAGGAGGTAGAAGGCACGACGGCGAACAGCCTCATCCTCGTGGTGAATACCGCGAGAGTCGAGGAGAGCCTCGAAGATGGGCTGAATCGCGCCCTGCTTGACCTTCCAGAAGTCAACGTAGCGCACGGCGATCTCGAAGTACTGGAGAGGCACGGATGGGTGCGGGAACGAGGCGAGGTTGGAGGAAACGCACAGACTGAGGAGCTGGCCGAGTGGCGTCAGAGGGTACTGCTCGTAGTCGATCTTGGAGCTCGTGTCAAGCGCAACCTCTGGGTTCTCGGACCCGTTTGGTGTCGACCGTCCAGAGTCCTCACCGATCTTGCCCGTCGTACGCGTCATCTTGACAGCCTGCTTGGAAACAAGCTCCGGAGGGAGCTCGAAGAACGCCGCGCGCGAGTTGCTCTTCGAGATCTCACCGAATGTGTAAACCAGGTACGCCGCCAGCTCAATCTGCTGCCAGGGGACAGCCGAGGGGCCCTGTGACCTGAGGCGCTCAAGAGTGTTGACAACGATGCTCGCGACAACCTCTGTGTGGAGAGTCTTATCGATAGCGGCGATGTTATCGACAACAGATCGGAAGCTCTGGCGCATGGCGTAGAAGGCCAGGACCGCCTCGTCCGCATCCTGTTCGTCCTGGACAATCTCCCAGTCGACATCTTCCGGCCACTCGAGCTGCTTCACCACAACTTCCAGGACAGACAGCAAAAACTGACGCTTTCCTGGGGGCAGCGGGACCGGTGCCGGAGCGGGCTGCGACGAGCCGGGACGTCCGTTCGTCTGCTGCTGCTGAGGTTGCGCCGGCTTAATGTACCGCTTGTAGGTGCGCAGGAGGTCGGACACGAAAGCTGAAATCGCCGTCGGCACCTCAGGGTTTCTATCACTGAGGAAGCAAAGAACGAGCTGGATCGAGTTGTTCAGTTGGTTGTCAGCCTCTTCCCGGACCGCTTCCGGTGCCTCAGGCATCTCGGCGATCTTGATGAGCTCCGTGCCGTAGGCCTGGACGATGCCCGCGAGCGTCGCACGGAAGGTGACCATTTCTGGACCATCCTTGGCTGACTGTCGCGTGGCCGCCTCCACTGGCGTCAGGAAGTTGACGAGGTCAAAGACCTTGAGCATCTGCAGCTTCTCGGAAGGATCCCGAATACCCTTAGCGACCAGTGCACGGACGATGGCCGCGGCACCCGTGCGCAGGGACGTTTCTCCAGCCTGAATGAGACTCTGGTAGAACTGCAGGGTATCCGGAGTGAGGGAGACGGAGATGTCCACCCAGGCTGCGTGTCAGCGGTGCTTTCTTTGAGAGGCGTATTGAGCCAAAACTTACGAGCCCAAGACGCCAAGGTCTTCAGCGCCATCTGCGTGGCCTCAAGCCACTTGGGGTCAGACTTGCTCAGCTCGAGACCCTTGCCAGCGAGCTTCAGCATGCCCTCCACAGCAAGACGCTCGTCGCCACTCGACCTGATAACGTCACGGATGACGCCGTCGCGGTGCTGGCGCTCCTTGCTGAAGGCGCGGGCCGATCGGATGACATTGTCGTGGATCTCCTGAGCAATCTCGCGGAGCAAGTGGGTAACAAGGAGGGAAACCTGCGGGTTGCCGCTATCTGACGGCGCGAGCAGGGCGAGGAAAGGGTGGAGGAAGGTGGGGATGACGTTCGGGTAGACGTTGAGGAAGAGGTGGGCGATCGTGAAGCTGAGCTTGTTGCGAAGGACTGTATAATGTCATCAGCAACTGCAGAGAACGAGATCAATGACGAAAGACACTCACACGACTGTCCGGATTCTGACGTTCCGTTCACGTATTCCGTCTGCACGAACTCAACAATGGCCTTGTACATGGCCTGCTGCTGGTCCGAGGACATGACATCAGGCCTGGCGTTAGATAAGACCGTATGACGATATCAAACCTACCTCCTCGTCAAGGTAGTGTCGACGACCTGCTGGCAGAACATGCGCAGGTTTGCGTCCAGCTTCTCCTTGCCATCTCGTCCCTGCTGTCCGGCGGCAGGCGCACCTGCTCCTTGGAGGTAGAGAGAAAGACAGTCCTGCCATGTCAGCTTCGAATCCAACGCCAATAAGGTGTGCCAGACGAGGCGTGCCGATCTCCAAGTGACACTGCGGGTCACCACTTCCAAAAGTGCGTGCGCGTCCAGGTCGAGAGTCGCCTCCGGTGCCAGTATCACAAGGTTCGCCACTCACCTGCCAGGTCTCCTCGCAGAGCTCCTTGACCTTGGTGAGGTAGTCTAGGGCCTGCTGCTTGAGTGCGGGGTCGACTGCATCTGTGCTGGCGGCAATGCGGATAGCCTGGGGGATGTCGGTCAGATGAGGAGACTGGGTGGCCATGGCTGGTATGGCTTGTTCGTTCTGCAAGAGCAAGGGCGGCGGCGCCCCTCTCTACGCTTCGCAGTCGGGGAGATTGAAGTGGTAGTTGTCGCGACTGTGTCGTGGGGACGGGCGGGGTGGTGTTCGTCAATGTTGTTTTCTCGACCTCGACGCTTGCTCGAAAGTAGCTCGCAAGACCAAGCCACGGCCAGCAGACATTTCGCGCTGAGCTCGGTCATCCCACGTCATTTTTCACCCAACCTTATCACTCCCTCACCCTAAGCCCAAGCATGCTCCGCCGACCTCGGCCTCATCCGCCTCCTACCTCTCCTCACCGGCTCCAACAGCGATACATCACCATGGGAGCGCTTCTCTCGATCCCCATCATCGGGGGTGCAGGAGCTATCGGCAGCTCGATTTTGAGCTGCTTCGCGGTCTGCATGGGTGAGTTTCCCCATCTCTATCCTTAGTGGCAAAGGTAACTGACGAAATCAGGTGGAACGGCCGCGTCGGCGTTCTGCAAGAGCTGCAACTGCAACAGCTCGATCGCGACCCGTGTCGGCTATGGCGTAAGCTAGGATTCACGTGTCTCCAGCTGACGTTTCACAGCTCATATTCGCGCTCGCGGCGATGATGGCGTACTTGATGCGGACCGACATCATGATCAAACAGCTTGAGCGGCTGTCATGGGACTGGATAAAGATGGATTGCAGCGGGGGCAAGTGCTACGGCCTGCTGGCGGCGCACCGGTTCCTGTTTGCTCTGACTCTGTTCCACATCATTCTCTCGATTCTCCTCATCGGCGTGCGGAGCACTAAGGCCAAGCGCGCCGCGATCCAGAACGGCTGGTGGGGACTCAAGATTATCGCCTACCTCGCCCTCTGCTTCATTGCCTTCTTGATTCCGAACGAGTTCTTCATGTTCTACGGCGCGTGGATCGTACCGCTGGGCGCGTTCGTGTTCATTCTCATCGGTCTCGTGCTCCTCGTCGACTTCGCGCACACGTGGTCAGAGACCTGTCTCGACAACTGGGAACGCACAGACAGCAACCTGTGGCAGTTTATCCTCGTCGGCTCCACTTTCGGTCTCTACGCCGCGACGCTCGTGGTCACCATTGTGCTCTTCGTCTTCTTCTCTGGCGGCGGCTGCGGCCTCAACACGTTCTTCGTCACTGCCAACCTCGTCATGACCGTCGTCGTGACCATCCTCGCCATCAGCGGACCAGTGCAGGAAGCGAACCCCAAGAGCGGGCTGACGCAGGCGTCCATGGTCGCGGCTTACTGCACGTACCTGACCTCGTCCGCGGTCGTGAACCACACGGACGACGGGCACTGCAACCCGATCCAGAAGGCGACGAGCGGGACCAAGACAACGACGGTGATCCTGGGTGCCCTCTTCACCTTCCTCGCGATTGCGTACAGCACGACGCGCGCCGCGACGCAGTCCAAGGCTCTGGTCGGCAAGGGCCACCGCGCGGGCGCGATCGCGCTGCCGGAGGACGACGACGCCGAAGTGCGCCTGGTCACGAACCAGCCCAAGGGCCGGCGCGACGAGATGCGGTACCAGGCCATCCTGGCGGCCGTGAATGCGGGCTCTTTGCCTGCGTCGGTGCTGGATGAGCCCGAGGACGACGAGGACGAGATCGACGGCATTGTCGGCGAGGACCGCGACGACGAGCGCGCAGGCACCAAGTACAACTACTCGTGGTTCCACGTCATCTTCGCCATTGCCGCCATGTACACGGCCGGCCTGCTCACCGACTGGCAGGTCGTCAGTACCGAGCCCGTCGCACACCCCTCGGACCCGAAGGAGCAGTTTGCATCTGTATTCGAGAACAAGGACCAGGACGTCTACATCGGCCGCTCTGAGGCGACCATGTGGATGCGCATCGTATCCTCGTGGATCTGCTACGCGCTCTACTCCTGGAGCCTTGTCGCGCCCCTCGTCATGCCCGACCGTTTCGGCGACGACTAGTGATCGTCTGCTGAGCTTCCTGCCTGTTTCCTCTTCTCGTCCCATCTCTTCATTCTTCATTTTAGAGAGAAAAGCTTGTCGCCAAATCATTAGACAAAGTGTATTGATGCATGTTGTGAGCCTTTGCTGAGTATGTTGAATGGAATGTACAACGGGGTCTTCTATAATACAACTGTTCACTTGCTTGGGTACCGCGACTGCATGTACCCGAGGCGTTGCTCGAGGTTTGTTAAGCTCTCTTCGAGTGAGCGGTGCCACGTCTCAAGCGACGATAAGCGATCGCTGCCTCCCGGATCAGTCGGGGCGATATACGGCGGCGGGGGCTGCTTCGCCTTCGCAGCGAGAGGGCTGAGGGGCTCCCTCGTCGGGCCCCTCTTTGGCGGCGCCAACCCCTTCGCGGATCCCGCCGACTTGGTAGATTCTGTGCTGGCTGCGCTGATCCCGCTGACGCCACTGATGCCGCTGATTCCGCTGAGTCGGCTGACGGGACGCGAGGGAACGTTCTCCTGGTCATTCTCTGTCGTCTCGGTCAGCCTGGACAGGAAGGTCTCGTCAGTCCGGCTGGAGCGGGACGCGGTGCGCGAGTGCCGAGACCGGCTCGTCAGGCTCGAGTGGCTCATGAGACTGGGTGTACGGCTGCGCCGGCCCGTGGTCGTGTCGCGTGACATAGGCGTCGGCGTCGGCGGCTGCTCCTTCCCCCACGGCACTGAGGCTTGCGATGACGCCGTCTCAACCGAACTGGGGATGACTTTGATGGTCGACGAGGCAATCTTCTTCCTAGCACTTGCCTGTACGCACTGCACGAGCTGCGCATACGCCTGCCTCTCCGATACGGGACGCGTGCGTGGGCACGAACGCGGCGCAGTTCGCGGCGCAGTGCCGGGCGTGGCGTGCAGGCCACCCTTGAGCGGCGTGAAGAGACTGGCCGGCGGCGCAGAGTGCTGCCGGATCGGTAACTGCGTCGTGGGGGACATGAGCACGGGCGGGCCCTCCCCGAAGAAGTCCGCAGGCGGGTCCCATGACCACCCCACCCAGCGCTCCCACACTGCCGGAGGTGCCGCAACGGACATCGACATCGAGAAGGACGTGATGCCAGGTGAAGAGTTGAAGAAGTGGTCGAACGTGACGTCGGAGAAGTCGTCGTCAAAATCGTGCATGAAGGACTCGGCGAGCGTCCCGAGGTCGATCGGCTGCGGGGCAATCTGAGGTGCGGGAGTTGGCTTCTTAGTCCAGTCCACGCCGAAGAAGAATGGGTGCTTGCGGATCTCAGACACGTCGGAGTGCCCGAGGCGTACATCGCTCGAACTCAAGAGTCTGCCGTCAGTTTATGTTTGATCCTGTAGCTTACCCTGAGAGCAGGCTTTTGATGTGAGGCGACAGGTGGTCGGGCATCCGCACATCGCAGCGGATGATACGCTCGTACGTGCCTCCGATGGACGGCGACCAGAAGGGTGCCCGGCCGACCGCCATCTCGTACAGCGTCGCTCCGAGCGACCACCAGTCAACGTCTGTGCTGTAGCCGGGCAGTTCCTCCAGGTCGCTCGGGCGAATCGTACGGTCCATTGACTCATCTGCACTTTGGGCCGCCTCTACCATGGCGTCCTCGGCGAGCTTGAGCACTTCGGGCGCAACGTAGTCAGGTGTTCCCGCAGGTAAGACGCAGTACTTGCGGGCGACGATGCCGTTCCTAGCGGGGGCCGCCGAGCCGAAGTCGGTGAGCCACAGCCGTCCGTCGGTCAAGAGCAGAAAGTTGTGGGGCTTGATGTCACGGTGTGCGTAACCCATGCCGTGCAGCCATGCGATCGCGCTGACCATTTGGCGGGCCCACCAACGCACTTCGTTCTCCGGCATCTTCCCCGTGTCGAGACCGGGCTCCGGGGGCATCTCGCACATGCGGTCCCAAAGGGAACCGCATGGCGCAAAGTCAGTGACGAGCGTGATCGATGTCGGCGCTTGAAAGCTGGCGATGAGGGAAGGGACAGGGGAGTTGGAGGAGGCGAGCTGGTGAATGTGCCGTTCATAAGACAAGGCGAGATGCTGTCGTCAGTTCGCGCCTCGGTCATTAGCTCACAGGTCCTGCGCGCACGACCATGTTCTTCTCCATAGTCTTCATAGCATAGATTTGGCCATTCAGCTTGCACCGCACTGCGTCCACCTGGATCGTTAACTCTTCCTCTACCAGCGCACGCACGGTTCCAAATTGGCCCTCGCCGATACGGCCTATGACTTCGAAGTCGCCCTTTTTCAATCGTAGGTTGTCCGCATGCTGCAGGGCTGAGTCGGTGTCAGTAGCTGGCCTTCCTCGGTGGACGCACCGTCACGCTGTTCCGGCTTTGCTTTTCGTCCGCTGATAGACCACCCGGCCAGAAGCAGCGCGTCCAGCTTGCAGCCGCGCACGTTGTCGTCTGCTCCTACAGCGAAAGCATCTTGAGGAGGGTCTGGCTGTTCGTCGAGAAGGTTGGTGAGGAGAAGATGCCGATGAGGGTAGGACGGCGGAGGCATGGCGGCCGGATGGGTGTGCTGTTGTTTGCAATCGGAAGTTGGTCTCACCCATGCATGCAACGAGGCGGCGGCGGGAAAGCAAAACAAGGCGCGTGCACTCAGGCGAGACCGGTGACCTACAGACGGTAGTCGGTCACGTGCCGAGCTTAACTGACGAAATGCGTTACTAGGGGTAATCGGCGGTTTAGCCTGTGGTGAGTCGCGGATTACAAGTGAATGGCGGCGGAAGTAGGGTGGGTGTCCCAGATTAGCATGTCTCGGCGATCATCCCGGCTGATGACTAGAGTCGGCCGGATCCGAAGCACGCTCGATAGACTCATTTTTGAGCAAGGAAATCCGGCGGCGGCGTCATTCACCGACCGAGCCCCGCATATCCTGCACACACACACGCACACCCCCGTGCTGCTGCCTCTGCGTCCACGCCGCTCCTGCTGCTGCAATCCATCCTTTCCATTGCTCTTTCTGTTCGAGTCAACTTTGCTATCCCTTCATCACTCTCACTCCCACGCTACTTGTCACACCTCCTTACACCTGACCACCGTGCCCCACTCTCTCGCCTCGGACCTTGCCTCACCCTCACCACCTTCAAGGCACGTACATCTTCTCGATCAGTCGGACTGAAGGGCTCCACTGGACCAGTCGTTCTGACCTGAAGCTCCGACCTCGACGTCCTTTCCATCAATCGATCGAGTCGACTCCGTCGCCCCGTCCCATCTGTTAAAAACAGGTGCTCTTGCTCGACGATACTTTCCCCTAATCATACCCTCTACTCATGGCTTCAACCTTTGCTATCGCGTTAACGGCGCTCATACCTTTCACCTCACTCGTCAGCTTCTCCGGATACCTCACCACCGCGGAAGACTCTCCGCTATACCTTCTCCTTCACCGGAGAGGTGTCCAACTACCGACCAACGATGGGTCTCTTCAACCTCAAGCGGATCCGTTCGAGATCGAGGATCCCGTGACCCTCTCAGATGGTGTCCCCGTCCGCGAGGACTCCTTCTGGAGGCATGAGCGTATGCTCAAGATTTGGCTCCTCGTCTCAATGGTCCCTCCGGTCATCTGTAACATCTGCCTGCTGATCTTCTCCCTCATCTCCTCGAAGGGCCTCGAAGAGCACGAGAGAGCTCGCACCATCCTGCTCCCCATTCTTTTAACGCCGGCTCATGTTATCACGGTCGTCCTCGCCCTCAAATACCTTGGACAGAACAAGACGAGCACGCATTGGCCCACAACATGGCACTTGTTCGCTGGTCTCTCGACCCAGTTCATCATTTTGACTTTCCTCGCCATCCTCCCGAGCACGCCCTACCCTCGCGCTCCCACGGACTTCATCCCTCACGCTTTCCTCAACTTCTCCCGCACGGATACCCTCAAGATGCCGCCCTTGACGTCCGTGGGGGTTCTCACGGCCCTACTTCCCGTGTTCCAGTGGTTCCCACTCTGGGCCATCATCAGCATGCGCCGTGGTCCTCCTCTGCACATGCCCATGAAGGACGTATACCCTGCCAAAGTTGTGGAGTCGATCCCCCCGGATGCCAAGGGTCTCGACCCGACTGTGCCGAATGTCTCGGGAGAGGCTCAGGTCACGGTCGTCGAGTGGTTCATGTTCTCCTACGCCTCTACGGTTATCGACAAGGCCAAGGTTAGCGACTCAATGGATGTCTGGGACCTGCCGATTCTGATGTCTGCGATGCGCGCGTTCCCGAACTACCTCGCCTTCAAAAAGGTCTATGGCCGCCGCCGCTCTCGCCTTGGCAAGTGGGAAGGTTACAACCTGCTCCTGCAGCTTGCCAAGGTCAATGCTCGTCTGCTGACGGCTATGGTTATCCTCACTGTCATCACTGCTGTCGGTTACTATGCCCCGCACAAGCTTCTGCAGTGGTTTATCGAATACCTTCAGGTCGACCCTGGACGCACCAACGTTGGATGGGGCTGGGTTCTTGCCTTCGGCCTGTTCATCTCTAACGCCATCATCTACATCCTGAGTGGTCTTATCTGGTCTATCAGCTCTACCTATCTTCAGGGACGCTTCAAGCTGCAGCTGAACACCATGCTGTACGCGAAGACTCTGCGTAAGAAGGATGTCGCTGCTGGCGGAGACGACAAGGGAATCGTTGGTGATGTGAAGGAGGAGGCCGCCAAGGCGAAGGCCAAGAAGGAGCGCGGCGAGGAAGACGAGGAGGAAGACGAGGAGGCTGTCTCTTCCAAGTCTCAGATTATGACTCTGTTCACGGTCGATGTCGACCGTGTCAGTGAGTTCATCTTCCACTTGTTCACGATCATCGACGCTCCCATCGAGATCCTCGTCGCCACTGGATTCCTCTTCCAGCTCCTTGGGACCTCTGCACTCTGGGGCCTGCTTGCCACCCTCATCTCGATGCCCCTCACCCACGTCGCTTCCAAGATCGTTGTCACTGCGCAGGACAATCTCATGAAGGCGCGCGACCAGCGTTCGGCTCTGATGAACGAGCTTCTTCAAGCCGTTCGCATGGTCAAGTTCATGGCATGGGAGCGACCTTTCGAGCGCCGCGTCAACCAGATCCGCCGCAGCGAGCTTTCCTGGCAGGCGCGAAACTACCAGATCGAGGTCCTCTTCAATTGCATCTGGGCTCTGACTCCGGTCATGGTCACCATCGTCGCTTTCATGCACTACACCCTTGTGCGCGGTGAGAAGCTCACGCCCGCCATCGCCTTTACCTCGATTGCGGTCTTCGACGAGCTCCGATTCGCCCTGAACGCCCTCCCGGAGATGCTCATCCAGATGCTCCAGGGCTTCGTCTCCTGCCGCCGTATTGAGAAGTACATGTCCCTGCCCGAGGTGCCCGACGTTGATCCCTTTGCTGGCGGCGACATCGTGCTCCGCAACGCTACCTACACTTGGGCGAAGGACGAGTCGAAGAGCCCCACCAAGTCTGCCGCTCCCACTCCTCGCCCCGACTTCTCGCTCGCGGACCTATCGCTCCGCTTCCCCGCTGGCAAGCTGTCCCTCATCTGTGGTCGTCTTGGTTCTGGAAAGACTCTACTTCTCTCCGGTCTTCTTGGTGAGGCCGACCTCGTCGCCGGCCAGGTCGAGGCTCCTCGCTCCAAGCCTGACGCTATGTCTCAGGCCGAGGACAAGCTCACGTCGGCGGAGTGGATCATCAAGGACAACGTCGCCTACGTGCCGCAGCAGGCATGGCTCCAGAACGCCACAATCAAGGACAACATCATCTTTTCCAGCCCGTGGGACCCCGTTCGCTACGCTCAAGTCATCGAAGCGTGCTCTCTGACTACCGACCTCGAAATTCTCGAGGACGGCGATGAGACTGAGATTGGCGAGAAAGGTCTGAATTTGTCGGGCGGGCAGAAGGCTCGTGTCTCTCTCGCTCGTGCTGTCTACTCTCGTGCCGGCGTTCTTTACCTCGACGATGTTCTCTCGGCTGTCGACGCCCACACCGCCCACTTCATCATGGAGAACTGTCTGCAGGGTCCCCTCATGGCCGACCGTACAATTCTGCTCGTCTCGCACCATACTGCTCTCGTCAGCCCCGGTGCCGCCTACATCGTTGCTCTCGAGAACGGTGATGTCAAGTTTGCGGGCACCCGTGCTCAGTTTGTTGAGTGTGGCCTGATGAAGGAGCTCGATGCCGAGGACCCGGAGTCTCAGCCGACCGCCGGCGAGAGGGCCGAGGAAAGGACGATTGAGGAGCTACCGGCTCTCAAGCACAAGAGCGTCGTTAGCCTTAGCGGTGCCGGACCTTCTGGCTCTGAGCCCGGCTCCGAGACTTCTTCGATCACCGACATCACCGACGACTCAATCCCCGCGGCCCCCGTCAAGACGCCTCGTAAGCTCATCGAGGACGAGAAGCGTGTCCGCGGCCGCATCGCCTGGTCTGTGTGGCAGCTCTACTTCCGCTCGCTCGGTGGCCCCATGTGGTGGATCTGTTTCATCGCCAGTATCATCATCGCCATGCTTGTTCCCGTTGCCGAGCGTGGCTGGGTCAAGTACTGGGCGGGCGCTGACGACCGCGATGGTCCTGCTCACACCGCCGTCTTCTACGTCGTAGGCTACGCCATCATCGCCGGCTCGGGCTGTATCCTTGATAACGTCGAGTTCGCTGTCACGTACATCGGCAGTCTGCGCGCAAGCCGCCTGCTTCACGCCAAGATGCTGCAGGCTGTTCTGTTCGCTCCCCTCCGCTTCCACGACACGACCTCGCGCGGTCGTATCTTGAACCGCTTCGCCAAGGACATTGAGGGTCTCGACAGCAGCATGGCCGACAACTTTGTCCGTACCGTGCGCTACGGCTGCAACGTCGCCGTGACTCTGACCACGGTCGCCTACTTCGGCGGATGGCCCTTCATGCTCGGTGCCGCGCTCACGATGATCGTCTACTACCGCGCCGGAAGCGTCTACGGGCAGGCGTCCCGCGACATGCGTCGCCTCGACTCTGTCACTCGCTCCCCGCTGTACTCGCTGTTCGGCGAGACCGTCAGCGGTGTCGCAGTTCTCCGTGCTTTCGGCGCCAGCACCGTCGCGCTCTCGCACATGATGCGCCTCAGCGACACGAACATCCTCTGCTTTTTCTGGACGTGGACGATCAACCGCTGGCTCTCGGCCCGCTTCAACATTCTCTCCTCGGCGCTCGTTGGCCTTACCGCCGCCGCCATGCTCATGGCGCCCGTGTCCGCTGCCACTGCCGGTTTCGCCCTCGCCTTCGTCTCGACGGTCATGCACAACCTGCTCTTCGTTGTGCGCCGCTTCGTCCAGCTCGAGCAGAGCATGGTCGCCCTCGAGCGTATCAAGGAGTACTCGGAGATTCAGCCCGAGGCGGCCGAGTACGTCGAGCCTGGCCCGCCCGAGGGCTGGCCCGCCAAGGGTGAGATTGAGGTCAAGGACCTCGTCATCAAGTACGCGCCCGATCTGCCCGACGTCCTCCACGGGCTCACGTTCAACGTTAAGCCTGGAGAGAAGGTTGGCATTGTCGGCTCAACGGGTTGCGGCAAGAGCACGCTCGCCCTCTCGTTCTTCCGCTTCGTCGAGGCGACGAAGGGCAGCATTGTCATCGACGACGTCGACATCAGCACCCTCGGCCTGACGGATCTGCGCTCGCGCATCATGATCATCCCCCAGGATCCCACGATTCTCAGCGGTACGTTGCGCAACACGCTCGACGTGTTCGACGAGTACAGTGACGCCGAGATCTACGAGGCCCTCCGCCGCGTGCACCTCTTGAGTGAGGATGCGACGCAGCCGCCGGCTCCTTCTGCCGCGTCGTCGTCTGAAGCCACCGTTGTCGGCGAGCGCAACGCCAATGTCTTCGCCGACCTCAACTACCCCGTCACGGAGGGTGGCGACAACTTCTCGACGGGCGAGAAGCAGCTGCTCTGCATGGCTCGCGCGATCCTGCGCCGCAACAAGATCCTGCTCATGGACGAGGCGACTGCGTCCATCGACGCCGAGACCGACACGATGATCTCGGAAACGATCCGGACCGAGTTCACCGACTCGACCATCCTCACGATCGCGCACAGGCTGCACACCATCATCGACTTTGACACGGTCATCGTCATGGACAAGGGCAGCATAGCGGAGATGGGATCGCCGTACGAGCTCCTGCGCAAGAAAGGGCGCTTCTACAAGCTCTGCAAGGCGACGGGCAAGACGGAGTTTGCCGCGCTCAAGGAGTCGGCGGACAAGGCAGAGGAGAGGCGCAAGAACGCGAAAAAGTAATGCGATAGATTTCTCCCAGTAAAAGCGTGCGCCACACACAACGCACACGAATGTACTCTTTTGTCCGGTTATAGGGGTAGATATGCTACCGATTTGCCGTAACACTGGAGGCTGCAGACATCGTCGAGTCACTGCTCACGTGAGCCTGACGGTTTGCCAGGAAGGGAAATGAGGGGCAATGCGACAATGGCAGGCTTGTTGCTCGCGCCGACTGGACTGACCGCCCCCCTTCTGCGATGTTTAGACCGAATATCGCTGCCAGTCACTCAAGCCGAGCTCGCTCCCCCGCCTATGCGGATGACTGCGGCACTGCGGCGGTTATCGAAGTGGACTATCCCAGAGCTCAACACTACCTTCGATAGCCTGGCCTTTGGCGGGAGGTAAGCCCGCACGTTGCACGTCAAGGTTCTTCTTTTGTGTTGTCAGTCCACTGAAGTACTTCCTGACCACGGGAGCCCACTCTCCTGAGGAGGGGTATTTCTGTACGCGGAATGGTCTCGAAAGCACAGCTGCTGCTTAGGACTGCCTATCTGAGGATGAGAATCACCCCTGCATCACGGTGAGTTCAGGCTGTGCAAGGTCCTTCAGGCGGACAGTAACACCCATTTCTCAGATTCTCAATAGGCATCTTACACTCAAAGGTGCTGGAGTTGGTCAGGCCACATAAACCAGGGTGCCATGGCCGGTCGAAGGACAGATCCCACCATAGGAGTAAAGGTCGAGAATCCAACAATTTTCGATTGATGATAACTTCCTAATCATTCCGATCAACCCCAAGAAAGTTGCAGCATGAGCACATTGCTTGGTTCACAGTTGTTAGGGCAACGTTCAGAAGCTTGCAAGTGGTATGGGTTAAGCAATGAGCGATTCAATTTTGTTCGCTACAGTGGAGTTCGACTTTCCGTGGTACCCCAGTTTACTGGTGCTAGGCTTTCCTCCCAATAAGTGTGGAGCCAGTCTATTACGATCCGGCTCGCACGAAGTGGGTGAATCGTCCAAGGAGGATGTGAGGTGCGCGGAGTGGGCACAACATACTCAACCTGTCGGTCACCTAATAGTGTTGCTGAATTGGGGAGTGGAGCTAAGCCAGGATAAGCAAACTCTGTTGAAACCATTGAATTTTGATGGGACGGAAACCCGGTCTACTGTCATGCGCCGTACTGGCGCCTGACCAACTCCAGCCGTATCCACCCATGCGTACGGCTATGTCTACGCCTACGCCTACATGAACGCCAGCATGCACATCAACGCTGGCGCTACTGTTCACGTCTACACCCACATTCCACAACTCCACCAGGCACACATTCCACAACATGTTTTGCCGCTATCGCTATCACTATTGTACACGCTGCTGTGCACACTAGTGCCCACATACAGCTTGCCATGTCCGTCAGCGTATACAGACACACCACCACCCCCACCTTTGCCACCCGTAGTCAGGACTGATGGCCCCTCCTGACAGATATATAAAGAGCTGCGTTGTAGACATCCTCTCCATGGATCTAATTATCTGCGGTACACCACACCTCCGCCATTGCTACTGCAGACCTCTTGACAAAACCCCACACGGAGTTTCAACCCAGCTCACCTCAAGCCGAGATCTCGACACTTGCCACCTCATGTCTCGACATCATCCCTCCTACCTTGGCCACCGCTACCACCCCTATCGCTTGTCTACACCTTCACAGTTAGGACGATCCATCCAAGCGCCACTCGCCCATTGAGCAACACTATAAGTTGACCAGCAGGTTCAGTAGATTGTGCCAACTCCACACGCCTCAAGTCCTCCTTGGACGATCCACCCACTTCGGGCAGCCCGGATCGTAACATCTACCCATTTTCTAACAACTGTCGTTGCTCTCAGATACTGTCTCCTTTTTCGTGTCACATGATTGCCTTTCCTCTTGTACCTTGGTTCCTGTCACATGTGCCCTCAATCCGTGCTGCGCGGGTGGACCAAGAGTGCTGTGCCGAAGCTAGATGATTCTCCAAAACGTGTAGAGTGCACCTAGATCTTGCAGAACTCCCATGCCGCCGAGCGATTTGCGCTGTAGCCGCCATCAGAGCAAGAGTGAGACTGTCCAGAGGACACTACGCCACCCACTCTCTCTAGTCGAAGGGTTCAATCAGGTAAGTCAAAGTAAGAGCTCATAGCCACGACGGACAAGAATGACATAGCTCAAGGAGTACAAACTAGATGGAGCACGCGATCAGTACTCAGCGCGAGATCGTGCGGAAGCAAAGTATAAGACGAGGGGCAATCACGTGACACGAAAAGGAGTTGGTGTCTGAGAGCAACGACGGTTGTTACACCGTCCACCTCGTCCACCCTGTCCACCCCATCCACCCTGTCCACCTGGTCAAGCTTCCTGGCTCCTGGCATCGACTGGTCATGGGGGGTTCCCACCAGTCAATGCCAATGGGGGGTTCCAACTAGTCACTGGCAATGGGGGGTTCCGAATACTCACTGGCAACGGGGGGTTCGGACATTGAGGGTCTCGACAGCAGCATGGCCGACAACTTTGTCCGTACCGTGCGCTACGGCTGCAACGTCGCCGTGACTCTGACCACGGTCGCCTACTTCGGCGGATGGCCCTTCATGCTCGGTGCCGCGCTCACGATGATCGTCTACTACCGCGCCGGAAGCGTCTACGGGCAGGCGTCCCGCGACATGCGTCGCCTCGACTCTGTCACTCGCTCCCCGCTGTACTCGCTGTTCGGCGAGACCGTCAGCGGTGTCGCAGTTCTCCGTGCTTTCGGCGCCAGCACCGTCGCGCTCTCGCACATGATGCGCCTCAGCGACACGAACATCCTCTGCTTTTTCTGGACGTGGACGATCAACCGCTGGCTCTCGGCCCGCTTCAACATTCTCTCCTCGGCGCTCGTTGGCCTTACCGCCGCCGCCATGCTCATGGCGCCCGTGTCCGCTGCCACTGCCGGTTTCGCCCTCGCCTTCGTCTCGACGGTCATGCACAACCTGCTCTTCGTTGTGCGCCGCTTCGTCCAGCTCGAGCAGAGCATGGTCGCCCTCGAGCGTATCAAGGAGTACTCGGAGATTCAGCCCGAGGCGGCCGAGTACGTCGAGCCTGGCCCGCCCGAGGGCTGGCCCGCCAAGGGTGAGATTGAGGTCAAGGACCTCGTCATCAAGTACGCGCCCGATCTGCCCGACGTCCTCCACGGGCTCACGTTCAACGTTAAGCCTGGAGAGAAGGTTGGCATTGTCGGCTCAACGGGTTGCGGCAAGAGCACGCTCGCCCTCTCGTTCTTCCGCTTCGTCGAGGCGACGAAGGGCAGCATTGTCATCGACGACGTCGACATCAGCACCCTCGGCCTGACGGATCTGCGCTCGCGCATCATGATCATCCCCCAGGATCCCACGATTCTCAGCGGTACGTTGCGCAACACGCTCGACGTGTTCGACGAGTACAGTGACGCCGAGATCTACGAGGCCCTCCGCCGCGTGCACCTCTTGAGTGAGGATGCGACGCAGCCGCCGGCTCCTTCTGCCGCGTCGTCGTCTGAAGCCACCGTTGTCGGCGAGCGCAACGCCAATGTCTTCGCCGACCTCAACTACCCCGTCACGGAGGGTGGCGACAACTTCTCGACGGGCGAGAAGCAGCTGCTCTGCATGGCTCGCGCGATCCTGCGCCGCAACAAGATCCTGCTCATGGACGAGGCGACTGCGTCCATCGACGCCGAGACCGACACGATGATCTCGGAAACGATCCGGACCGAGTTCACCGACTCGACCATCCTCACGATCGCGCACAGGCTGCACACCATCATCGACTTTGACACGGTCATCGTCATGGACAAGGGCAGCATAGCGGAGATGGGATCGCCGTACGAGCTCCTGCGCAAGAAAGGGCGCTTCTACGTCAGTGAGTTCATCTTCCACTTGTTCACGATCATCGACGCTCCCATCGAGATCCTCGTCGCCACTGGATTCCTCTTCCAGCTCCTTGGGACCTCTGCACTCTGGGGCCTGCTTGCCACCCTCATCTCGATGCCCCTCACCCACGTCGCTTCCAAGATCGTTGTCACTGCGCAGGACAATCTCATGAAGGCGCGCGACCAGCGTTCGGCTCTGATGAACGAGCTTCTTCAAGCCGTTCGCATGGTCAAGGGAACCGCATGGCGCAAAGTCAGTGACGAGCGTGATCGATGTCGGCGCTTGAAAGCTGGCGATGAGGGAAGGGACAGGGGAGTTGGAGGAGGCGAGCTGGTGAATGTGCCGTTCATAAGACAAGGCGAGATGCTGTCGTCAGTTCGCGCCTCGGTCATTAGCTCACAGGTCCTGCGCGCACGACCATGTTCTTCTCCATAGTCTTCATAGCATAGATTTGGCCATTCAGCTTGCACCGCACTGCGTCCACCTGGATCGTTAACTCTTCCTCTACCAGCGCACGCACGGTTCCAAATTGGCCCTCGCCGATACGGCCTATGACTTCGAAGTCGCCCTTTTTCAATCGTAGGTTGTCCGCATGCTGCAGGGCTGAGTCGGTGTCAGTAGCTGGCCTTCCTCGGTGGACGCACCGTCACGCTGTTCCGGCTTTGCTTTTCGTCCGCTGATAGACCACCCGGCCAGAAGCAGCGCGTCCAGCTTGCAGCCGCGCACGTTGTCGTCTGCTCCTACAGCGAAAGCATCTTGAGGAGGGTCTGGCTGTTCGTCGAGAAGGTTGGTGAGGAGAAGATGCCGATGAGGGTAGGACGGCGGAGGCATGGCGGCCGGATGGGTGTGCTGTTGTTTGCAATCGGAAGTTGGTCTCACCCATGCATGCAACGAGGCGGCGGCGGGAAAGCAAAACAAGGCGCGTGCACTCAGGCGAGACCGGTGACCTACAGACGGTAGTCGGTCACGTGCCGAGCTTAACTGACGAAATGCGTTACTAGGGGTAATCGGCGGTTTAGCCTGTGGTGAGTCGCGGATTACAAGTGAATGGCGGCGGAAGTAGGGTGGGTGTCCCAGATTAGCATGTCTCGGCGATCATCCCGGCTGATGACTAGAGTCGGCCGGATCCGAAGCACGCTCGATAGACTCATTTTTGAGCAAGGAAATCCGGCGGCGGCGTCATTCACCGACCGAGCCCCGCATATCCTGCACACACACACGCACACCCCCGTGCTGCTGCCTCTGCGTCCACGCCGCTCCTGCTGCTGCAATCCATCCTT
>NW_014040855.1:0-175378 GCF_000293215.1 Trichosporon asahii var. asahii CBS 2479 | reverse complement strand
ACTTGGAACGACTTGGAACCACTTTAAACGACCCGCAAGTGGTTCCAATCCTATGGTGGCAGGTGTCCGAGCCCAATTGGAACCAGTCGTAACGACTTGGAA
Source organism: Trichosporon asahii var. asahii CBS 2479 (assembly GCF_000293215.1). Lineage (NCBI taxonomy): Eukaryota > Fungi > Basidiomycota > Tremellomycetes > Trichosporonales > Trichosporonaceae > Trichosporon > Trichosporon asahii. The sequence continues at coordinate 175,276 of NW_014040855.1, read as the reverse complement.
CGACTTGGAACCAGTTCCAAGTGGCTCAAACCTGTTCCAAAGGGTTGGTGTAACAACCATCGTTGTTCTCGGATACCGTCTCCTTTTTCGTGTCACGTGATTGCCTTTCGTCTCATACTTTGCTCCCGTTCGATCTCGCGCTAGGTACTTATCGCGCGCTCGACCTAGTTCGTACTCTTTGAGCTATGCCATTCTTGTCCGTCGTGGCTATGAGCTCTTACATTGACTTACCCAATTGAACCATTCGACTAGAGAGAGTCGGTGGCGTAGTGTCCTCTGGACAGTCTCGCTCTTGCTCTGATGGCGGCTACAGCGGAAATCCCTTGGCGGCATAGGAGTTCCACAAGATCTAGATGCGCTCTACACGTTTTGGAGAGTCGTCTAGCTTCGGCACAGCACTCTTGGTCCACCTGCGCATCGTGGATTGAGGGCGCGTGTGACAGGCCGCCCCGGTCCCAGTCCGATACAGAGCCGGCCACAGCCTGCTGCAGATCCAGACTTTCCCACGGTTGTGGTCTAGAGGTCGGACAAGAGGTTGGAGAGGTTGGACAAGAGATTGGAGAAAGCCTTCTGCAGTTTCAAACTTTCCCATGGTTGCAGGACCTGGGTTCAGATCCTCACACGCACCTGATGCCAAAAAACTCAAATAACAGAGGTTGGAGCCAGCCTCTAGCAGATTCAGACTTTCCCATATTTGAGGTCTCCCACGGTCTGATTATTCTTAGTTGCCAGACTGACTTTCCCACAGCCTGAGTCTCACACAGTCTGGATCGCCTATGGTGCCTTTCCTCCCCAGTTTGCAGCCTCCGCTTTGGAAAGTAATCTCAACCAGGATTTACGCCTGAGGGTCGCAGACAGCCCTTCGCAGATTCACACTTTCCCACGGCTGCCGGACCTGGTCTTGCCACGGGGAGCCTTTTGGGTCGCGTGCACGTTAGACAAACACCCCCGGGTATATTGCATAATTTGTAAGTATCTGAAGTTGCTAGTTTCCGCCTGGCTACTGATTCTGACAGTCTTCTGTTCAAATCACCAACCACGCACTTAACACCACAACTTTATTTCTCAATGACGTAATATGCTCCGCCGCCTTAAACGGTCCCGCCTTTACCACATGACTTCCCGCCGGCCGGCCACCCAGTACCCGGCTGTGCAGTATAGCCTGTGGTACTTGTGGGGCCCTGCCTAAACGGCCAAACCAAAACACCAAAAAAATATGATTACGTACAATTGATAATATACCCTAATATGCAATGGACATTTCCTTTTTGGTTTTGCACAGTGACTGCTGCATGTAACGATGACAGCTGGGGACTGATGATGGATGACTGTCAACTCCTATCCTTCTGAAGTAAGACATTGCCACAGTCAACCAAGATGCATGTCTGTGACGACGAGAGGTCGGAGACAGCCTGTCACAATTTCAAACTTTCCCACGATGGTCCGGTCCCCTCGGTGCCTCTGGTCCCCTCCCACCGATACAGGGCCGGAGACAGCCTCCCGCACACCCAAACTTTCCCGCAGTTGTGGTCTCCCACAGTCTGAAAATCTGACTGCCAGTTTTCAGCTCTCCCGCGCTCTCCGTTTGTGTCGAACCCGAGCTTTCCCACGGTCTGATTTTGTGTCTGCCACGCAGCAAGGCGTCGGAGACAGTGTCTCGCAGATTCACACTTTCCCACGGTTGCCAGTCCTGGGTCCCATCACACATTCCTGTAGTGTCATCCAAAAAGTGTCTGTCAGAGGGCAGCTCTGGCAGTTCCAATCCTTCCCATACTGTTAGCCAGAACACTTCAGTTGACAAACATCTCTTGCACTTTTGATGTTTCTCACAGTCACCGCACTTGCAATGTTGATGACATTGTGATCTGAAACCAGCTGACCAGAGACACCCCTCAGAGTGGTGACTGCCGCTGAGGTTGGCATTACATTGGGAGGTGAATGTGTGGATCATCGATTTCTTGTGTCAGTGGTAGACTCTTTGTGTTCACTGCTCCAAGTACACCCTTCATTACTCCCTTCTTCTCCTCTTTACACCCCCTCTTCTCCTCTAACCGCCTCCCGACTTGCCGCTATTGCATCCCTCCACGCCTCTCACACCTCACCTCAGTGCGCTCAGCGTGCGCCGACACCGTGGCCATCGCCATCGCCGTCGCCGTCGCCGGCGCGGCACCGGCGCGGCACACGCCCGCCCTGCGCCGCCCTCAACCAGACGCCTCCGGTCTGATCGTATAACGGTTAGTACACAAGATTCTGATTCTTGTAATCTGGGTTCGATTCCCAGTCGGACCTTGCGGACTGGCTTCTGTACCCCGACACAGTTGCTTTTTGTGGATTGGAGGAGGAGAGGGAGGGAACAGAGGTGGGGTGCACGGCGGGGTGCTCGGCGGGAGGGATGGTTGGCTGGGTGGACGAAAGCATTGCCGCCGTTCGGATAGAGTGATGTCTGCCGCCCGGAGCGAGACGCGCACAGCCCGCCGCATTCCAAAGGCCAAGTGAGAGCTGCTCGCCGGTCCGCAACTACCTAGCGGCGACAGCGCCGGGAGGGGACACAGCAGTGCGAAGCGACTGGGGCGAGACGGAAACTCGGAGTCGGCGCTCGATGCGGAGTTCGGGCGCGGACAGATCGTGAGCAACATCATCAATGCATTCGTGACAGTACATGGCGGAGAGCGGGTGCTCATCGCGCTGCTCGCCCCGGTCGACGTTCTACGGCTAGCCGTTCGGGGATGAGATGTGAGAGAGTGGCTAAGTGTGGGTATATGTAGTGTTCTGTGGGAGTGAAGGTTGGGGCGGCTGAATGAGGGACTTCGTCTCGCAGCCTGACGCCGGGCGTCGTCTCGATCGCTGATTCGACACGACACGCGGTCACTGGGGATTGCGTTGCTCAGAGCCCCTTGGGCTGCAGGTCATCGGCGGGACGGAAGGGGCCGTTGCGCGCGCTGGCGAACGACTTGCCCTCGAGGCGCACGCGGATGATGTCAATGACAGTCTGCGGGTCGACGGTGATGCGGTCAGACTGGAATCCCTCGTCTCCGTCAGGGTAGTCGACCTTGAACTCCTTCGGGCTCGTGGCGACGAGGTCGTGCTGCACCGCAAAGTGGCGAATACCGAGCGCCTGCGCCGTCCACTGGTAGTCCTTTGCGAAGCCGCCGCGGCAGAAGAGCTCGATGACGGCGCTGCGCGGGGTGGGCGGCATCCAGACGAGGTGCGTGAGGCCGTTGCCGTGCACGCCGATCATGATCGTCGTGCGCGCCGCAAGCTGCACCTGCTCTTCCTTGCTGAGCTTGCCCATGTTGACAATGTTGAGCTCGAAACCGAGCTTCGGGGCCGCCTCCTTCAGCGCCGCGACGAGAGCGGCGTGCGAGGATCCGGTCAGCGAACGACGCGGCGGCGGTCGCGAGATGTACGTCACCACGGGCTTGTAGTCTCCCGGCTTGGTCAGGGGCTTCAGGCCAGCGTACTGCGGCGCGTCGACCGTGCCCTCGGTGAAGTCGGGGTTGACGGCTCCGTAACCCTCGAGAGAGCGGTTGATGACGTCCTCCGGGACACCCGAGAAGCGCAGCATCTGTCGTCGGATCGGCTCCCACCACCAGCGGGAAACGGTGCCAAGCGCATTGGCAGAGGCGACGGTGCGCGCAGTCGGGCCAGTAAACTCTCCGCGGAACGCCGCCGAGCGGTCCGCCAGAATCGCGACCTCGAGCTGGTACGCCTTCTTGATCGAGCCGTGAGCCGTGATCTTGCCGAGGTCCTCCATGTCGCGCGGGAACAGCATCGCGCTGTTCGGGAACAGTCCGTCCCACATGTAGCTGTTGAAATTGCTGTAGTCGCGCCACTGCAGGTGGTCCTGGTGGAAGAAGATTGCACGGGCAGGGTACTCGAGCGAAGAGTGACCCTTCTCGTCGATGTGCGGGTCGAGAGTCGCGTGGACGCGCCAGGTGCCGAGGAACAACTCGGCGGCGAAGTGGTAGTAGTGGTCGATGACTGGGGTTAGCTTATCTCACGTCATACGATAGCTGAATCGACGGTACTCACACTGTCCGTCGTTCCAGAGGTAGCTCATGCCCTCGTAGCGCATGATGTTGTCGCCCCAGAGCTCGAGCGCCTTCTCGGGCGTAATGTAGGTGATCTCGTCACCCTTCGGCTCGCGCGCCTCCATGTTTCCCGGCACGTTGTCGGCCGGCAGTCCAGTCGAGGTCATCATGCGGAGTTCCGGCCACTTGCTCTTGTCCTCGGTCACGACGTACAGCTTGTTGTCGTACAGGTACAACCTTCTCGAACACGGTCCAGCCTGGCGTGTGGTCGCGCAGATGCGTGATCAGACTCTCAGTCGTCTGGTGTGGACGCGTGACCGACGCGTCGAACGAACGCTCAGGCGTCGAGTGCCAGAGACCGAGGGCCTTAAGCCGCGCACTGGACGAGGCCGCGCTGCTCACGCTCTTGTGCACCTCCGGCGTCGAGAAGTAAAGGTATGCCAGGCCCAGCGTCAGGATCACAACGAGCAGGTCGCGCCGCGTTGGGCGCATCCCGCGCGCGGGGCTCAATCCAGCCATTATGCTTGCCCCAGATTATCGAGGAGTGTCGGGAGTTCGAGAGATGGAAGGTCGCGGACCTCGTCTGATGGCGACAGGCGCGGGGGATTGTGAGGGGCGGAGGACGCTTGTCAACGAGGGACAAACACGCGTACTGATGGGGCCGCTAGCAGTGTCGGCGGGGTGGTCGGAGAGTCGCAAAGGAGAGAGTCGCAAAGGAGGGACAGATAACGGCAGATGGAGGTTCGCGGTGTCGACGCGGCTGCGCACTGGAGCCTGACACCCGAAAGTAAATCGACAGGGACGAGACGCCCGTTGCTGCGGCGACTCAGCCGGCGGTGTTGATAAAGAAGTGGAGAAGTGGAGGGGTGGAGAGGGGCGGAGGGGGCGAGCCGGGTGCAACGTCGACAGTCCTCAAGAATTAAGAGCAATGAAGCGTGTAGTGAAGATGGTGATGGATAGGTAGGAACAGAAACGGATCGGTGGTTGCGACACGGGGTACATGACTTTTGACGTGTCTGGCATGCCTGGATGCTCTGGCCGTGGGCGAGCCCGTGGCCGCATGGACGGTGCCATCACGAGTTGTCGGGGATCGCAGGCCCCTCAGCTGCCCAGGTACGCAGCCAGGGGGGGTTTAATGGGCGGTCGCGGGTGTCGAATCAGGAGCCAAGCCGCCCCGGGGCCGTAAGTGAGTTTCATCCCCGCCCGTTCTCGAATGGCGTGAGGCAGTCCTGCCTCTACTCCGCCTATATCGCACTCTGGGACCCGCCATTTGCATGCTGGTAGCCTGTGTCTGCTGATGCACATAGTGCACATAGTGCATCCGCGCATCCGAGTAAGTGCTAGCGTCTAAGCTATGCTTGAGTGCAATCCACAGACCGCAGACGGCGAGTGGAGGGCGAGTCATATTTTTGGCTTTCCCGTCTCCTGAAGCTCGGGCCCTGCCCCTCTCTGCGTCCTGAGGATCCTTTCCATTCTGTGCCTGTCAGCGTCGAAGCGGAGCTCTGCTGCGTGGCAGATGATCGCCCTCCATTCGGTCAAGACAGCCTCGGTGCTTCCGCCCCCCTCTTGCTTGCATCTCTCCCCGTGCGCTCCGTGCGGCTGATCCAGCCCCTGGCGTTGGCGCACACTAACGCGCTTAGTCGTGTGAACCGCCGTAGCTTCCATAGTCCCTCCGTCCCCACCCAAACCCTACAAAGAAGCACATGCGACACTCTGACAAGGTTCACTCTCCAGCATGAAGCACGTGAGTCATGCTTGTGGCTACTTCGCATTTCGCGCGGAGCAATGAGGGGATTGAACCTGCGAGTGCCGGTGACACGGCACGCCAAGCTGATCTGCGTAGTCGCATAGTGGGGCAGGCGGCGCAGGCTGATCAGCCAGATCCAGAGTTCACAGAAAGCGAGACGGAGCCGAGCGAGCGAGCGAGCGAACGACACCATTCGCGTGTTTGGAATCCGATGTGGCGCCGAACGCGCAGTGCCGTCCCAATGTCCTCGACATCCGCAGTCAAGTATGGCCAGGCTCAGTCTGCCTGCTCTAGTTGGGAGGATCAGACCGCATGTGGAGCGGAAACCGCAAGCTCTCCGTCTCTCACCGCCGCTCGCCCCTCCGATCACCCTGCACCCAGCCTCCGGAGGGTCCAAAAAAGGGGTTCTTCGACATCTTTCGACGCCTCCGAGCCCCATCTCCTTGCGGGAGACGACAGAGAAGGTCCGACTGGGAATCGAACCCAGATTACAAGAACGACTTTGTCCTCCTCGCGAGGAGGCGAGAAGGTGGAGTTGAGTCAGAATCTTGTGTACTAACCGTTATACGATCAGACCTGTTCACGGAGGGGACGGCGATGACTCGGGCGAGAGCGGCGCTGGCGCCGGGCAAGCTAGGACTTGATGAGCGGACTGCTGGTAGGCTTGGACTGGGGAGCGGTCGGCTGCATGTGGCTCGCGAGTACAGCGTGAACGGCTGTCGGGTTGTCGCCGTCGCGTGGCGTCCTGTAATAGACATGACTCTGGATGAAGTCCCAGCTGCCGATTCTGGACACTTCGTGCGAGGGTCCTGTTTTCGGCGACCAAAACCTGACAGAAACCTTCCCTGAGGCGGTTTCCGCCCTCGAAACTGTCACCAAAACCCCACACTAGCATGTGCAGGGTCTGCTATGCACTAGGACAAGGCACACGCACTAAACGGTGCTAAAGGACACTAAACTGGCGATTTGCCACTCCTGGTCAGGGTGTAAACAGCCACAACACACATTTCTCATCTGTGTTCGTGGTGGAGTGGTAGTACTGATGGAGTGGACTATTGGAGTCGCTGGGTTCGATTCCTCTGAAAGTTTTTGCTACCCACCCCACCTTTTTGCCACTCTCTTTTGCCACCCTGCCAAATCTTCACCCCGGTGGCCTGGTCTAGCTTAGTTTCAGTCAGGTTTCCTGCCACCGAAACCCGCCTTTTCAGTCCTATTTCAGTCCAGTTTCCGTCAGGGCCGAAACTGCACTGAAATACCCTCCAAAACCACGGTTTCCGTGGGGGTTTCGGAGTCGCTGAAATTGGACCCGCCCACCAAGTGTTCTGGAAGGAGTTGCGGCTATCGCTTGATGGTAGCATGAATGCTCAAAGTTGGCTCGGCAGCTTTGCTTCGGAGGCGAGCGATGCCGTCGCGCCAATGCCCGCTGATCGCTCATCTCGGCGCCCCTAGTGCAGCAGACGAGCCCAATGAGACGGCCGTAAGGTAGTCTTCCCAGCCACCCGGCTGTTGCCCGCTTACGCACGGCTTCTGCTTACATCAAACCATGAAACGTCTTGCAATTCCTACGCGTGCACATGAAAGGACATGCACCAACAAAGCGATTTACGCGTCGCGACTTACGATACGTGCGCAGCCTACGACTGCTGGGCGCGGGACGGCCGCTTGCTATCACTAGCGACTTCATGTACCGACCGGCCACTCATGTCGGGGACTTTCAACCACAGACAAATATCCGCCTCAAATTGCCAGATACCTCCACTATCGCTACAACTCATCACCCGACAGATTCATCATCCATCCTCCAGGGGCTTCAAAAAGGACTTCTCAAACTGCGCAGCAGGGTGGGAGGAGTGGCAAAAGCAAGGTCCGACTGGGAATCGAACCCAGATTACAAGAATCAGAATCTTGTGTACTAACCGTTATACGATCAGACCCTCTTGTTGACGACCAGTTCCTGGCAGGCCGGTAAATGGTCGCATTTTCAGTGATTTTGGCGAAAACGTCCTCCAACGGCCCTCATCCTGTGACGAGACGGCCGTGACCAAGCTGAAGAGCTTCTGTGGACTCTTATTCATCTGTGAACTCAGTCTCGATGCATTCCAAGCCCTGGGGAGCGAGAAACATCGCTCTTAATGCGGGAGGGTCATGAAGCTTTGAGCGGCACAGAATTGACCGAGATAAGACTCGTGCTGGACGGGTGGCAAGCGACGTGCTTCATTGTTCATCACTCTTGAACTGATGCACACAGCACGACAGCGCCACCGAACACGAAGGGCGCGAAGATGCGAGAGAATGAGCTTCCAGATTCCCATACGTCTCTCGCCCTCTCTGCATCAAACCGGTTGGCAGCACACTTACGCTTGGTCGCGTCCTCTTGACCATTCACTTTGCTCTGACCAACGCCTCCCCTTCCCTTCCCCTCTTTAACCTGTCCACCGTCACGCCGTGCCAAAAGTTCATTCAGAGTCTTTCATTGCGTCGACGAGCATCAGCAGGATGTCGGAAGAGAAGCTTCCCACTTTCCAAGAGGGCGACTTCAAGCTCGTCTCAAGCGACAAGCACACGTACAGGGTGGACACGCATTACCTGCAGACATGGTCGTGAGTTCGCCCACTAACTTCAATCCTAACACCCAGTGTTGTGTTCCGCAACATGATCGCTGCCTGCCAAGGCGAGAGAGTCCTCGAGCTCCCGGAGAAAGGGCACGCGATCTGGCATTTCCTCTTTTTCATACAGCGCGCCAACTTCTGCCTCAAGGGCGACAGGTGGGACATCGACTTTTGCGACTTTGTCGTGTTTCTACACAAGTACGACTGCGAGCTGGCGCTCCAGCTGCTCATCGAGGGGGTTGCGGCCATGCCCGTGGAATATGCGGCGCGGCCTCTTTTGCTGTTCCTCATCGGCATACATGCGGAGCGCTACCCCCTCTGCGCGCGCGCCCTCGACATGCCCCCTCAGTGCTGGGGCGACACGCCCGCCGACAGCAGGCCACCCAACGTCGGTGACCTCACTGTCAGCGTGCTGCACCCATTGGCTTTCTCCTGCAACCTCTTCTGCAGGTTGCCGCAGGACTTCCTCTGGGCACTCTTGCACCTGCCGTACCAGGCTGCGGACTCTGCAGATCAGGGTGGGCTGGGCGACCGCTTCCTCAGTCTAATCAACTACGTCGTGTAGTCTGCACATCCCTGCGGCTCCAGCTCAGCTCTTAGGCTGCCTGCCTTCCTTTCTCCTCTTCTCTTCTGATACCAGTAGCATCGAATCATTCTCCGTTAATGTACAATCTATGTCAAACAGTTCACACTCCTCTACATTGCCTTGCCCTCGAAAATCTCGCCCGTGATGCCCTCCTCGATCGCGTCCCAATCCACTCCCGCGTCCGCATATACTCCATCAAAAGTGCCGATGCTGGCACGGGCGAAGAAGGGCTGCAGCTGGTATATGCTGTTGAGCGATTTGACGCCAGACAGCTGCGGCCGCCGCGGGTGTCCAGAGTTGATATCATACGGCTCGATGTCGACCGTGTTCTCGACCGGTTTGCTCATCGTCGAGTGCTCCATCAGGATCTCGGCCAGGCGGTCCATTAGCGCCTCGGGCGAGTATTGGTCTGGCGGGTACGCGGCGTCGGTCGTGTCCGTCACGAAGATCCACTGGTGGACCTGGAAGTCCTCGGACTGAATGACAAGAAGCAGGTCGAGGAACTTGCAGGCCGCCAGCACCAACGTTACATCGTCGCTGCCATCCTCTGGCAGCTCGTCCATCGTGGACTCGAAGACTCGCAGGAGCTCCGTCAAGATAACGGGCCAGAACTGCGTCAGGTGCTGTGGCGACACGCGGCACATCAGCACGCGGAGGCACAGGTATACCTCGGAATGCACGCGCGGTGAGACGACGTGGTTGCGCAAGATCTCGACGAGCTTCTCCTGGATCATGGGAAGCTGTGGGAGGTAGTGGTTACGCTCGGCAGCCAGCAAGACGAAAGACAGTCGTCGGAGATTGAGAGAGCGGGAAACAGTCTCCGCCTCACGGTTCGTGAAGATGTTTGCTGACGGTGCCGCGGCGATCCGGCCTGAATGTCAGATTGTACCAGGCGGTGCATTACTTACCGATTAGCTCAGTGAAGCGCTCCTTGTCACTATCCATCAGCGCACAGACGAGAGGCTTCCATGGCTCCGACTGCGGCGGCGTGATCTTGAAAAAGCGGTTGTCGTTGAATGCGTCGGCGAGGGGCGGACGCCATGCTTTGGCGGCGGGCGGAATCTTCGCCATCTCGCGCAGAAGAGTCACTGTCGCGTCGTCGTTGAACTTGTGCCGCCGGAATACAGGCACAACCAGACTTTGCGAAATGGCCGAGCACGCTGAGAGAACGCGGTCGTTATCGCTCAGGAAAGTGCGCAGATTGCGGACGACATTTCCTCCTACGAAGGAGTACACTGGAGGACCGGTCCCGGACCCTTGCTTTTCCTGAATAGAGGATGAGTCCGCCGACAGCTGCCCGTCGCGCTCCCATGTCGTGGCCTCGCCGCCCTTGGCTACTCCAGAAAGAACAGCATCGAGGATCTTGACGTACGTATCCTGGAGGTCGCGTCGTAATCGCCGGTCTTCAAGAGCACTAGTCGTGGAGACAATCTGACCGAGTACAGTAAGGATACGCAGGACGGGGAACAATTGCGCCCTGGACGCGCCACTGCCAGACTGGCTGAGAACTTCGCGAGCGTAAGCGTACAGAGGGTTCCAGACCTGAACGGCGATCGGCCCCTCGAGTTGACTGACATACGCCTCCAAGAAGGCAGGGAGGACGGGATTAGAACTGAGGTTAGCCGGTGAACGGAGCGCTGACTTACCTATCGGATATCGAACCGTGACCCTTTCCGTTCATGTGCTCGCAAACCAGGTCGACAATCTTCTGCGCACTGGGCGCCAGGTTGTCTAGGCAGTCGAAGATCGCCGCGTCCGCGATGTCGTCGGAGTTCTTAGCCCAGGTGACGATGGAGCTGCCCACAACTTCGGAAGCATGTCCCTTGAAGAGCTTCTCCAACGCCTTCTGAGCCCTGTCTCGTGTGCGGGACATGATCTGAGTCTGCGAAGCCGTGGAGTAGGGCTTTTGCAGGTGATCAGGCTCAAGATCCTCTTGCGTCACAGTCCAGAGGACCAAGAGTGCGTCCATCACGTTGTCGAGGTAGCGAGCCGCTTCCAACTTGGACTTTATATCAGCTAACGGTTAACTCAAGCACTCACCGGCAAGTCTGGCGGGGCCTCTACGGAGAACACCGTGGGCAGGTATCCGAGAAGCCCTCCCTCCCGATCGTGCTTTTCACGATCATCGCTCTTACGCGAGCCGGCTTTAGCACCGAGGACCATGGCCAGTCGCTCCACCACACCGATAAGCATGATGGGTTCAGCCTCAGTCACGGTCGCAGCTTGATCATCAATCGAAGATGAAGTGAACGTTGCGTGCAGATTGAGCATGGTGTCTCGCAGCTGCTCGCAGAAGGCGTCGCTCAAGGTACGCAAGTGGAGAGGCTTGTAGTCGAAGTATGAGATGACCATGAGCACGAAATCGATCCAATGCTGGAGAATCGGCCGATTTCCTGGTGCTGCTACACCGGTTTCGATCATTCCAACCAGCGATCGATCGAACTCTGCCTGGGGGTCTTCCACTGGGACTGCGGCCCCGCCCTTCTCCGGGAGAGAGAACGTCGACGAGGTCACTCGGTGTCCACGCCGCTTCTCGTTTCCTGTAGTGATGGCCGAATGAAGAAGGTGCAGCATGCTGTTTTGCAATGTGAGGCGACGGTGCTGAGTCGCGAGGAGAAGTTGCGACACCAAAGTGGTCTTGATGAGGTCAAGTGATACACTTGTTAGGTCGCCGCGAGAGACGAGGAACATGAGCAACTCCAATGCCGCCGATTGCATTCTCTGGCGAGATGGATCCCGGCTGTCCTCTTTCAGCAGTCCAGTCATCATCTCCACCATCAGCTCCAGGTAGTTGTTGCTGTTGGGATACCGGGCTTCTGCCGTCGTGACGAGCTGAACGTTGACCGACTTGGAGACCTCCGCCGTTTTGCACGCCTTGCTCAGTCCTTGGCCGCCAAAGCGAAACAGACTCGTGAGACTCGTGACGTAGTACTGCACTTGCGACGAATCGAACTTGCCCTTAATAGGTTGTGAAGCGTTCAGAATGCGTCTGATCAGCGGGTCGAGCATTCGGAAGTAAGACTTGACGTTGCAGCGCATCCACGTTTCGGAAGTGCGGAGCTTTTGCGGATCGTCGCTCTTCAGTCCCTCCAGTACCATAAACATTGGCACATGGAAGATCTCTCCTGGGAGCATAGAATCGTCTAAGGTTAGCATCGCCTCACTATCGCCTGCTCACCTGAGTGGCGCCACAAAACGCCGAAGGCTTCGAAAGCTTCCTGTCGATGCGTGGGCGAGTTCATTCTGCGGGCGATGACGTTTTCCAGGGTATGGACCTCGGCCAGTAAGTTGAGGTCCCAGATGAGCTCCACGGCCCGGGTGTGGTATAGCGCTGCATCAGCGCGAAGATACCGGAACAGCGAGTCCAACACCACCGACATCACAGTGTCCGCAGTGACATCGACCGGGGGATCAAAGACTTTCGAACGGTTGGCCTTCAGAACCAGATCCACGAGCCCTTCGACTACTGCGAACGATCGGACCTGCTTCAATCGTCGCAGCACGGCAGCCATCCAGGCGGTTGTGTCAACAGTGCTCAGAGGGGCAAGCTCCTTGTCCACCGCATACTGTGTCAACGAGTTGCCCAGAACTAATGCCTCTGGGCTCCATCCCTCCTTCAATGACTGCTCCGACGACTTGAAAATGGTCGTCACAATGCGGGGCGCAACCTCTGCTTTGACCCGCTGCTCCAAAACGTCCTCCGCTGTATCGTTCTCGTAAACGGTTTCGATAATTGAGTCGTCACCATCCTCGGCCCTCGCATTGGCGAAGACACTGCTAGGAACCATCGATATAAGGGTGTTCGCCAAGCGAAGGGCAGCAGTGCGCGTGTCAGGCTTCGTGAGCGCCGGGAGACGTTGCAGGATTGTAAACAGCAGCAGTGGTGCGTGGATAGTCAAGACTTCATGGTCGCTCTTGGTGACAGCGTTCAGAAGCCAATCGATGAGGACTAGGTGTTCCGTGCTGTCGTTCTCGAGGTCTCGGTTGACAGCGTCGTGAAGCTGTTTCCAAAGGACTGATGGCTCGATGTCATCGTACACCGCCGTGACTGTACTGCGAACATCCTTCCCTTCAGGTCCAGTAGCTGCCTGATAGATGATCTGCAAGACAGGAATGGCCAACTTTGTCGACAGAGCCTGCCCGATCTCCCACTTATCGAGGAGAGACAAGAAAGTTTTGAACGGCTGCTGTGCCTCGGCAACATCATGCGCCTCCCGCAGCCGGCCCATGTCATTCTGCGTGCGTTAGTCGTTTCCAGAGTCGCCCGAGCATACCTGAAGAGTTGTGGCGAGAGGTTCAAGTCCATGCTGCTTGAAGTACTCTCCCTGGTTTTGAGTCGACTCATCCGCGCTGAGGAACCAGGTGTACACACGTCTGCTCAGCGACACGTCGCGCTGCAGCACAACAGCCGAAACAGCCCGCACGAGATGATCGCGATCTCCCGGTGTTGCCTCTCTGTTCGGTCAGCAATCTACCATACTGCACGGCTTACCGGAATATCGCTCCATCGAGAGGCAGTATTCGCAGGAGCAGATCCAACCCGCCGCGACGAACAAGCATGTTCTGATCTCCCAGCACCGCCGCCACACCTCGAATCAGAAGACCAACGTCGGACGAGGTAACCAGCTCTTCCGGTACCTCAACCAATTGCCGTGCCAGGTAGTTGAGAGCTGCTAGTCGAGATGCCGGGCTTGAGATGAGCACGAGGAAGATGTTCTGCAGGAAAAATTGTTGCGACACTGCCTGCGACAGCGTGTTCAACAGGGCGAGAACCTGGTCGAAGAAGTCTCCCGTCTCTTCTTCAAGCCCCGGAAGCAGCGCGAGAATCATAGCTTTCGTGGCTGGTCGCAAGTCCTCTCCGAGAGGAAGGTAATAGGTCTCGTAGAGATTCAAGAGCGCTGGTCGGACCGATGTAGCGGCGTACTGGAAGAACGGGAACAAGCCGGATGACCAGACTAGAAGATCCCGTTTCAGTCCTTCAGTCTGGGCCGGTTAGTACGCGTCAGGTGCCGATGACTCACCCCGATGATGCTGAAGACATGTCCGTAGACGTCGAGGGCTCGGGTGTGTACTCCAGAAGGCAATGCTGGGTTGAGACACTGTGCTAGTCGCTTAGCGATGATGAGCTTCTTTGTAATCTCATTGTATGGAGGACTTGGAGTTTGCAGAGTCTACTCGTCAGCTCACGCCCGTCACCAGCGTCACACCTTAAGCAGCCTCGAGAGGAACGAGATGAAGTCGGCCCATTCATTGATATTGTCGAATGACTGCAGGCATCGGTCGACCTGGCTGGCGAACTTCTTGTAGCGTCCGTCATTGGCTAGGAGGCTCTGGGCCGCAGCTGATTGTCAGTGAAAACCAGTGACATGTAACACACCTCTGGCTGAGCGCCGACGCTGTTCCGGAGTCGTGCGCCCGCTGGCCAGTGCGGTGTCTCCCGCGTAGGCGGTGACGGGCGAAGCGTCGTGAGCGAGAGAAGCTGCTCGTGATAGGCCTGGAAGCATGAGTTTGGACAGTCGGCCATGAGAAGCAGGTCGTCGGAGTTGTTGCTTGTTTTGAGGTTCGGACGAGGGTGTTGAGGAGGCCTGTGCCGGGCCGGGTGACGCTGACCTGGTGCCAGGGGTGGAAGCGGCCTTGGCAGAGGCTACGGAGGAGGGACCTGCCTCTGCCGGCTGCAAACTTCCGTTCTGCTCAGACATGGGTGTTAGAGCGTTCGGTCAGGCGGCCGTCGTTGTTGCAGTGTCGACAAGGGGAGGATGCATCGCATCGTCCATAGTGACGCTGGCGGCGGCGAGTAGGCGTAGACCGGCCCGCCAGGCCGCCAGGCAAGCGGCGGCCGTAACCGTCATGTCAACCTGAAACACGTGACCACTACGTCAGCTCCATCGGCTTGGCCACTTGGCGGCGGGCACCCAGGGCCAGATCGTACTTGGATCCCAGAGGTGGTCGTTCGATTCTGACTTCCAACAACAACAATCGCAAGCCCCTTTTCCCTTTGTGAACCCTCGCAGCTTTCAGAACATTATCGACACACTCGAAGCATTCATCGAAGGCGCACATGCACTCCAACTGCCATGCCCGTCGATAGTCTCGATGACGGAATCAGGTATGTCACCTTCCACCGGCTGTCAGCCCTCCCCTCACCCGAAGTGCAGCTGACGCCTCTCAGGCTGGAGACCGCGTGGATCGAGGCGCTCAACAACTCGGTTTCATACTTTCGAGCGCTGCTGAGCTCGTCTGGAAGCTCGGCATGGAAGCGGGTTTCCTCGAATCCCGCCACACCAGGCAGCCCCGTGCGTGAGACGAGTGGTAGCGCCAAGGGGAAAGCAACATCGCTTGGCTCTATCACGACGAAGGATGTAGTCGTCCACAGACGAAACGGCAAGGGCGGTGAGGTCTTTCGGGCTGTCGTTGAGGTCGACTGCGGCTCGGACGTTAATGTCGACACATTTCGAGGGTGTCTTGCGACCCCCGAAACCAGGGCTGTTTGTGAGTAACGACTAACGCTTCACATTCCGAACAGTCAGCTGACAGTCCAGGGGATCGTATGGTTGAAGACGCACAGCTCCTAGACCTGCTGGACACAAATACACGAGTGACGAGAACTAACTATCGATTGGGATGGCCTTCGAGGTATCTGATGGCCGCGTTGCTTCCTGCTGACATGCACAGCCCGAGAGACGCGGTGACCATCTCCAAATCGCTGGTTGATCAACACACGCTGATCGATGTGTCGACTTCAATTCCGAGATCCCGTCACGAACCCGCTTATCTTCGACCAGCCCCTCCCCACGTCCGTGCCAATGTGTCTCTCATGGCTTGGTGTATCCAGCTTCCCTCCAACTCCTCTCGCTCTGCCGATCCCCCCCTGCCAGAGGGGAAAGCACGGATAACGTGCTTTTGGTCCTGGAACCCCAAAGGAACTTGGGCTGTCGGAGGTGCCGTTCCACAGCATTTGCCGACCGTGTTAGTGGGACTGGTAAATCACATCAGGGATGGCAGCGAGAAGGTTCCTGTCCTACTGAGCTACGGCAACGACGTTAGCATTACGGGGCTTCATTACGATCCGGGCCGCGTTACGCTATCGGCCAATTACGCTGTGGTTCGCAGCGACGACGCGAAAGACGGAACGAAGCGCCAACTCGAGTTCGGAGTGTCCTCGACGCAAGGTTGGGATGTCCAGGTGCTCGTCAAGTCCCAGAATGGGGAGGAGTCACCCTCCCTGTCGTGGACCTCCTTCGTCGGGCAGTCGCCACCTTCGATATCTGGATCAGCTCCACCGAAACGATTGGTCCTGCGCCTCCTGCACTCTCAATTGCAGCCTGGAGAGGAGCTGGTACGTGTCAAGGTAACCATAGAACAGACGGTGGCGTCGGCGGAGGCCGCGGCACAGGTCAAGGTCAACGGTATCCCGGTTCCCGTTCTGCCCATGACCACTACACCCCTCAAGGAGCTCCTGGGCGGCTCTCCTGGAGACAGCGCGATGTCATTGCCGACCGTCGACACAGCAAGCAGTCTGCGAACAGGCTCGGATGATTCGACCGAACGTCAGCGTCTGGCGCGGAATGGCCGGAGCTCTGCAGTCGAGCGAGGAATCAACAGCCTGATCAAGAGGAACTACATCTACTTCACGTCGCTCCTGCAGGAACCCGAGCAAAAGTGGCGGCCAGTGGCCGAATCCAAGGGTGTCTCCGTCCACCAGCTGGACTCGATCGATCGAACCCTGGTCGTTTTCCGTGCAGAGGCAGTGTTCGTCGGAGTCAGCCTCTGGGATCTCTTCGCCACCATCACGACACCTGGGGCACGTTACTGGTGGGACAAGACCTACGATGAGGCGCTCTTGTTGGAGGACGTCAACGAGGTCACAGACGTTTGGCACTTCAAGTCGAAGGCGTCGTGGCCGGTATCTGCTCGTGATTCCATCATGGTGCGCTCGACGTACAAGTCGCCTACCTCGGTCCACATCTTTGGCTTCTCCACAGAGGACGAGTCTCTGTTCCCGGTACCACCGTCAATTGACCCCAACGTCATCCGTACTCAGATCGATCTGCAAGGATGGTCGATCGAAGCGCTTTCACCAAACACCACGCAGGTCACTCTGCTTGAGCAAAGTCATCCGGGAGGCTGGTCAAACAAGTCATCAATTCCCCAAGCGACGATGACTACCCTGGCGGGGCTAGGCGAATTCGCGATCAAACACGGGGCGCCACCTGTCGCCACCCGTCTAGGTGGCGCAAAGGCGGTATCTTCGAACTACGACCTGGACAAGGAGACATACCGGTTTGAATACGAGCCCGCCGCCACGCGGCGATCTTTCTCGTCGAGCACCAATACTGCCTTTTCGCCTCCAGGAACTCCTGATCTTAGAGGCGACGGGATTAGCACCTTCTCTTTCGATACTTCGGACTCGGGCCGCAGCATTGAGTGTGGGCTTCGCATCGACGCGGACACATGGGCGAACAGCGTTTCAGTCCTTGTCGACCCGCCACCAAAGAACGTCTCTGCACTCAAGCGTCACCGCCTGTCTCCTAACTGTGGAGGATTGTGGATCACTGTGGAGCACGACGCTGCCTCGCTGACCGACCGAACCGTGACAATCACCGTCCGCCGCGGACCGCAGTCGGCCACCGGAAAGGTATCCTTGACTGTCAACGGGTCTAAACTCAAGATCGACAACGAAGACATGACGCAAGCAGATGTGCAACAGCTCAAGAAGCAGAAGCGGTCGAGGCCATCGCGTAGTGCGCTGGATCAGCCTCCCGCCCTAAGTCCGATGCGGAAGCGACAAAGCACTGCATCTCTCCGCGGTGCTGCGCAGAATGGTCAACCGCAGGGACCGCCGAATGGTTTCAAGCCTTTCTACGCACCGTTTGCCCGACTTTACAATGCTGCCGCCGAATCGACACGGTCAATCGTGCCTCTGGCTGCTCCGTCCCCGGTACCTGAGTCAGGGACCTCGCCGGTGGACGCTGCGCTTACTGCGCTGCGTCAGATTTGTCGCATCAACGCAGACCGCGACGGTGAATCAACAGATCCGTTTGGCTGGCAGCCTGTTTCGGACCGCGATGGACTCAAGGTCGAGAAGCGAATCGTGTCTCACGTTTCGGACAGCATTTCCGTGTTTAGAGCAGGACGGATCATCGAGGGTTTCACAGCAGAGGAAGTCTCGTCAGCGGTGTCATCCTTCCGCAAGGACGACTACTTCGAGAAGCCGGTGCGACTGCAATCATATGGCTACGGTATCACAACTACAATGGCCACCGCACATACGTCTTTCCCGTTCCGTGACCGTCTCGCCCTGGTTGCAACCGTTGTTGCCCGCGTTGGTGACTCACCGCCGACCTCTCCATCCGTCGCCTCTCATTCTCCCCTATCAACCATCTACCATGCGTCCACTTCATCCTTTGATCCCTCGACTCTGGGTCTGGATGCTGCGAAGTACAACCCCAGCCAACTCTCGCCGGTGAACGTGATCATCGAGGGGTGGATCCTGGAGACGATCGACCCTTACAGCCACGAGCAGTACGCAATCCCATCGACGAGGTGCATGTACGTTGGAGCTATGGACTACAGCGGCAACATCCCCATCTCTGTCAACAACATGCTCAACGCCGGCCTTCCCAGGTCACTCCTCAACATTGAGAACCTGCTCAAAACACATGGCCCGCCGTCTCGCTCGCGATGGCCGCCTATGTGCGTCCTTGTGCCCGAGACGTCGGCCCGCGGACCATGGGGTCTGGAGGGTACAGAGTCGTACAAGGTTCCTGTTGACCAGGTCAACGATGGAGACGACTACGTTATCACCGTCACCGTTCAGCCCCCAACCTGTCGTGACCGTCCGCACCCTTCGCTCAGGCACGCTGATAGTCGCGGCTCGATGGGCTCAACCATGCGGTCGCAGGGAGTCAACCTGACTGAAGACGTGCGTCGCGGCCGGCGTGACCTGATCGTGGCGGAGATCGATGTCGCCAGTGACTTCATCAAAGGAGGATGCGAGATTGCGATCCGCGCCGTCTCTCTGCCTGAGGCGTATTATGGCACCGGAACAGAGTCTAACATGCTCCCTTTGACCTTCCCCGGAGACAAGCTGAGCCTTCCGTTCCGCTGTACCGTGATCTCGCTTCAGCCCTCGGTCTTACAGGCCGCATCGTTGGATCCCAAGACACAAACGCGGCATCTTCTCCGCATCACCCTTCCCACTTCTGGGTACGAGGCCCCCGTCAATGATCCACTGACTGGCTCAACGTCCCCTCTCCCTCGCCCCCGATGGCTGCTCGATCTCATCAACGATGGCGCGGTGGTCCAAGTGCGCCTCCAGGGCCGGAAGAAGGAGCCGCCCGCGTACATGTTCGAGGGTGCCGAGCTCCAGATTGAGGATGAGCGCAAGCTCATGCCCACCCAGCAGCTGAAGGAACCGTCCAAGCTGCGGCCACCTCAGCTGGTCCCCGCTTCGTCTGCCGTGTGCACGACCAAGCTGGACAAACCCCTCGCCGCGTCCAAGGAGTACCTCCCGGACAAGCCCCTCGTCACGCCCGCGGTGGTCGAGGAGGAGGAGGACGCCGAGTCCGAGTCGACCAAGACACCGACAAACGAGCCCGCCGAGCCCGAGAAGAAGCTCGAAGTGGATACGAAGCCAATCCCGTCGAACGGCGCCTCAGAGCCCGAGCCGAAGACGGCCCCTCCGGCGCCCTACTCCCGCTACAATTTCTGGCGGTACGGCGCGCTGCGTTTCAGCTATTCCGCCCCGGTGTCGCAGGACGCGAGCCCTGTCAAGTCGGCGGCACCGCTGCCGAGCGTGAAGGCGAGCGTTGCGACGGCGGTGCCTGGGCCGTCGAGTGCGTCGGTGGCGACGGCGACGGCCACGAATGGAGAACAGGCCGAGCGCGCGACGAGAGATAGGATCCCCCTCACGCGCCAGAACGTCGTCAGTGTCCCACTGCCGGCGGTCATCATCCTCTGCGTCGTCTGCTTGTTACTGGGCTCGTTGCTCCGCTCGCTCATCACTGAGAGCGACTTTGTCATCTACTCCAAGCCCGGCACTGAGCCGCCCGCCGGCGAGATGTGGCGCGAGCTCAAGCGTCTCGGCGAGTGGAGGATTGGATGGAACCGAGACCTGATTGTAGCACTAGCACAGCGGCGCCAGTAGCAAGACCCCCCTCAACCTCAACGAACATACCTTTAATAGCATTCATTCACTTCATAGCTTCCCGCTCCTCGCGATCGAACACAGAAACCACATTATTGTACACTATGCATCCCCCAATAATCTCGCGCGCAAGTCGTCTGCAAAGTGTGATACGTGATACGTGATACATCGAGTTGTGTCTACTCGGAGAACTGGGCGACGAGGTACTGGCTGACGGAGGTGGGGGAGAGGGGCGTTCCGAGGTCGGTGATGATAAAGTCAACGAGCTCGGGGTACGTGACGTCAAAGTTTGGCTGGTTGTTCTGCATCTCGACGGACATCTTGGGCTGCTCCCTTCCGGCGAGGAGGGGGGTGGTGACGCCGCTGGTGGCGGGGGTGTCGCGGTCCGCGCCCGCGTTGGAGGTGCGGCGCGAGGGCGTGGTGAACTTGCGGGCATTGAGCTCGTCGTCGGGGAACGAGAGCGGGACCCGCTTCTCGGTGCGCGGCATGGGGAGATCGGTCTGCGACAGCGGGTAGTGGCGGAGGAACTTGTAGCTCTCGGCGAGCGCGTAGACGGGCTTCTGCATCGCCTTGGCGACAAGCGCGACCTGGTAGGTGCCCACCGACGAGACGAGGGCTCCAGACTCGACAACCGCCTCGCAGCCCAGCAGCACCATGTCGACACGCTCCATGACGTATCCGACCGCACTGTCCAGGATCACAGTACACGGGATGCCCGCCTCGGTCAGCAGCTCATGCGTCTTCATGCCGAGGCAGCCCGGTCGCGCCTCCGTCACATACACGCTGACTCGCTTGTGCTGCTTGTGCGCGCGGAGGATTGTCTGGATCACCGTTCGCGAGTACGAGTGCGTGAGGATCTGGGGTCAGCTACGAGCTACCAGCACGACAACTCAATACAAAGGGATACTCACAACACAGTCGTCGCGCACAAAGTCGACAGCCTGCTTCGCAATCTTGTCGCGGCAGTGCGGTGCCGTGACACTGCAGAACGAGCGGCCCTGCGCAATCAGACCCCGCTTGTACGTCGGGAAGTCCTGTCGTCAGCTCAAGCTGTCTGAGGTTTAGCTCACCTCGCTACCACCTCCAGACAGCGCGACGAATCGCTCCCACAGCTGACATCCGGCGCGCACTCCCAGCGAAGCCTGCGTGTCGATCAGAGCTCGTCGGCCGTGCGTCAGTTCCATCGCCAGTCCTGACATCGTGGACGCTGAGAGTTAGCTCCGAGAGATAACTACAGCTTACCAGTCGAGGCCTCCATAAGCTCCACAAGAGCAAGGATCGCAGCTACCGGGTGCGGGTACTGCAGTTAGCTTACAGGACGCGAGGCAGCCTACCTTCTCATCAGTCAGTGCTCGCTGGTACGCAGCGACAATGTCGAAGGAGGAAGAGGATGACGGGGCGGAAGCAGCGGCGCCGAGGGGCGATGGAGTGGTGCCGGTGTTTGAGTTGCTCGTGCTCATTCTGAGCGACGACGCGGCGGCAGACATGGTGGTGATGTTGAAGGGAGGTGTGGAAGTTGGTGGTTGTCAGCGGTTGACCGGGGCTGAACAAAGAAAGTGCAAGGTGAGCCGTGCCTGAAAATGATTCCACCCACCACCACGGGGCTTCACCAAAACCACGAGCCAACAGTTGACTCGTCATGGCGCGGCACCATGGCACCACCACGGGTGGATGCATTTTGGTCCCCTTCGCCGCCGCTGTGCCATCAGAGGGTTCAGCCAACAGGCCCCTCGATCAACCATGAAAGCGAATGCCTGCGCCTGCAATGCTGCACCACAGCTAACACTCCCTTCCCACAACACTCTCCCCACCACCCCCATCTCCCATCCACCACCATGCCCGGGCACGACTACACCGACTCGGAGCCAGAAATCGACCCCGATGAGCTCATCCAGGACATTGACAACGACAACGACGATGCCGACCATGGTGTAGCCACTCCCACGACCCAGGCCAGCGCAGCCTCCCCCACCAAGGAGCCCAAGTCGAAGGACTCGAACCAGTCTCTCAAGATCACAGTACGTGTTTCTGTGCTGATCATGTGCGATGTGCGCGTGCTCCGTACACATCTCCGCGGCCAGCCACAATTCTGCAAGAGCTCACGCTGACCTGTACTAGCTGCGACCAGGTTTGGCCTCTTCCTCCACTGCCGCCGATGAGGGCTCGTCGTCCCCCGCCCCGCAGTCGATCAAGCTGAAGCTCGGCATGAAGCACTCGATCGCGTCCTACTCTTCATCCGAAGACGAGGGCAACGGGGACAAGGAGCGCTCGCCTCCGGCGAAAAAGCAGCGCACGTCGAAGAAGTCGCGCGCCTCGCCTAGCAAGGACTCAAAGGACGGCAAGGAGACCTCGACCGGGCCGAGCCTGCCCGCACCGCACCGCAAGGCGTACGACTGGCTGCCTAGTAGTGCAGCCGGCGCGAGCCACCACGGACCCGAGGGCCGCAACCACCTGAAGGACGACGACGTGATCAGCGATGCGGGAACGGACACGCCCGCGCCAGAGAAGGAGGTCAAGCCCAAGAAGGGCGGACGGAAACGCGCCCCGGACGCCCCGCCGGGACCGGGCAAGAACTGGAGGAAGGGCATGAGAAAGTGAGCTTTTACCGTGGCGGACTTGAGCTGACGAAACAGAGGAGACCCGATCCCGTGGAAAGACGGCGCGACGTTCCTCGGCGGCGAGGGGCGGCCAAAGTCTTCCCCGTTGTCCACGCCGAACCGCCCGAGTCTCAGCCGCGACGTGTCCCCGGAATCTATCGGTGAGTTTATAGCTTTTTCCCATACGATACAGCTGACATCAGACGACACGATTTTGGCTGTCGCGACGGGGAGCACGAAGAGGAAGGCGCACGTCGACGACAGGGCACGCAGCCCCTCTCCGCCCTTTGTACTCGCGGACGCGGCCAAGCTCGGCTTCCCCGTGTTCTCGAAGCCGATCCACCAGCCAAAGATTGCGCTCTCGTCCTTCCCGAAGGTGACCAACTCGTTTGCTCAGTTTGACAACAAGCCCTTCCGCAAGGAAAAGGTGCGCGAGTGGACGTACTCTGAGCGCACGCTGCCAGGTATCGGCGGCGGAACGCTCAAGTTCAAGACATGGTCGCGCGGCCCGCAGAGCGAGTTTGGTGTCATTGCCGCGCAGATGAAGGAGGCCGAGCTGCTCGCCAAGCAGCGCAAGAAGGAGGCGAAGGAGGCCGAAAACCGCGAGGGCTCTGCTGTCGCCGCCGAGCGTCCGCTCTTTGGCCACTCGCAGTCGAGCGAGAGCGTGCCCCAGGTCGGCGACGACAGCGAGATTGTCTCCGAGGCGGGCGACGCGGACGAGAGCGTTGTCAGTATCGCGAGCGCGTCGTCGACGCCGACACCGACGATGCGCGGACGCGGCAAGAAGGCCAAGCCGAGGAAGAGCAAGCTCGCGCAGGAGATTGTCCCCGACGACTTTGAGTAGAATCCCCATTGCTCGTGCTTCACGATATACCCAGTAGAGTAGTCTTTTTGTTACATATGTACAACTGCAGGAATACATGGGGGAGCATGGTTTGCTTGGTCGTGTTGCGCTGCCCGTTGCCGTGCGTTGAGCGCGTGCGTTGCGTCGTTCTTAGGCGCCAGGGGTGTTGGGTCTCGATGAGCTGTCGGATCCAAGGCCCTGTCCGAGCATTCCAAACTGGGACATGCGGTTCTGATCGCCTGTTCTGATCAGTTTGTTCTCCACTATCCCTCAACTCACATCTGCCTTTCCGGAGGTCAGCGAGGGTGGTGCGGACCTGGAGGTGGAAGATTTCGGGCGGGCAGTCCTTCCCGGCCCAGCTGACAGTGAGGGCCCACATGAACTCTGGCGGGCACATGATCCAAAAGTCGTAAGGCAGGCAGCGGGGATCGAGCGTGCTCTGACCCAGGAGGCGGCGGACGTTCATTGCTGTCCAGCTCACGGCCACGTTTTCAATGTACCGATCCCAAGTGGTGGTGCGATGCTGGAGGGCGCCGGACCACGTCCTCTCGTCGTCGGCCACGGCCCCGACGACGAAACCAAGGAAGGGCGGCCAGTCGCCCGCATCGACGCGCTGCCTCACCTCGACCAGCACGGTGCGCAGCTGCACGCGACACTCGTACTTTTGTAGAAAGTGGACGAGCGCATACAATGCGCGGATGGCGCGGAGTTCGGTCGGTTCCGCCTCCACGACCGTCGGGGGCAGGTAGACGTGCAGCCTGCCGAGGGTGACGAGGTCGAGGAACATGCGCATGACCGGGGCGGTCTCGATGCTCTCGTCCGAAAGGGAGAGCTCGCGCGGCCCAGAGCCGATCGCGAACAGGTCCCGGAACACGGAGGACGCACTCAGGAGGTGGTACGACTGCACGCGGAAGGTGACGCCGTCGGCGCTGTGGATCGTCATGTCCCCGTCGCTCCAGAGGTGGAGGTTGTCGACCGACTCGGCGACTGCCGCTCCCCACGCGCTGCGAGCTTCTCCTTCATCCGCCGCCCCTTCGTGCCGATCGTGACGACGGGGGCGTCCTCGGGGGAGCTCTGGCGCGAGGACGTGGATGGCCGGTGCGACATGATGCGTCGGTGTCGGTTGGAGCGGAGTGAAAGGAAAGACGGGGTGGCGAGAAAGAGTGTGTTGGGACAAGAACAAAAGTCGAGATACAGGGGGAACGTGCAGTTCAAGAGTCGTGATCGCGTATGCGGTGCAAGTTGTAACTCGCCCAACGTCAGGCGCCAGTCGGGATGGCCGAGAGTGAGGGACGAGGGACGAGGGACGGCGCGGGGAGCAGGATCGCAGAACTCGATCGGTTATCGTCGTGCCTGGCATTTTGTCTGCATGAAACCTGGGCCAGTTGTGCACTCGGAAGCGTCTGAAACCCTCTGCGGCGCGCGGCGTGCGCGACGTATTGGGCTTGTCCTGCGATCCTGCGTGCGCTCGTCGTCATTTTCCTGCAAGCAAATCCTACTTATCCTGCCGCAATCCTGCAAGATGTCCTGCAGATGTCCTGCATGTCGTGCACATGGCCTGCGCATGTCCTATAGATATCCTGGGCTGCAGCCCTATCATGCATCGTGCATCCTGCAATACTGCAATGCTGCGCGCAATCTATGACGCCCAATCCTGGCCGTCGCACTCATGCGCACCCCGATATCCGCGCATCCGATCCATCCCACTTCCATCACAGCGGCAAAGGTACACAGGAAGCGAGCAATGATTAACAATTCAGACTCGAGTCTGTGCCGTCCTTCTCGTCCTTCCTTTCTTCGTTGCTCACAAATCACATGCCGATGCGGCCCTCGCTTGCACGATAGCGCGCTTCAGTGTCGCTAATCTGTCCGCTCTGGAGGGTGTGTCGCGCGGAGCGGAAATACTACGACTCCTCTCCTTCGTTTCGGACCGTGTGCACTGCTCCGATGTCGGTCAACCACACTGATATCGCGGAAAGCACATGACGCGCTGGGCGAGCGCATATTGCGGCACACAGTGGGCTGCACCCATCGCTCGTCCTTTGGATAGGATTACCCATATTACCCCGCATCATCGCGGCGAATAGAGCGAAGGACCAGTGGCGAACGCCGGATGCCGTTCGCCAACCGTCCCGTGGGCAAGGTCTATTCCTGCACATGAGCGAAATATTGGGCACCGTGGGCACTAAACGACGCTAGCGTCAACTGGAGCTCTCACCCACCAGCATCACACCAGAGGAACCGTGATGGAGCACATTTGAGCCGCGGAGACTCATCCCCATGCGCGCGGCATGCCGTGCATGCGAGGCCACGGCACCATCTACCCACACCCAGCGCACATAGCACCCATCGGCTCATCGGACAAGCCTTGCATCCTCTCACCCACTCTGACTTTCTCGTCATCTGTCCTCTCCACAGGACTCTGTTGCACCCACTCACGTCTCTCAAATCCTTCCTCAAAGCAGACGCGCGTCGCAACGCCACGACCGCCATTGTGTCTCCTGCTTCTGAAGCGAGAGACAAAGGCACTCCCCCACCTCCGCCCAGTTACCCCGCGGCCCCACTGTGAGGCGAAACGGTGCTCGAGCCACTCCGCCATCCGCCATGGCAAGCCACCTTCCGGCGCCTTCAGCGACAGGAGACGCTCTGCGCAGGCGCACTCCCGCTCCTCCTCATGAGCTCGGGGGGCAAGATGGCCCCGGCACAAACGGCGCAGGAGGCGTAAGCCCCCTGGTGACGCGAGAGACGCGCGAGATGGACGCGGTCGAGCACAGCTTGGACGTGCCCCGAACGAACAGGCAGGGCCGAACACCGCAAATGTGTGCGACACTGTTCCTGCTGTCGATACCGATGCGTGCCCTGAACGCCTTGCAGCGAGTGTTCTTACTGGGTGGGTTAAACTGCAGAAAGTTGTGCTGATATCAGTCCCGGAGGGATGTCGGGCCGCACTCGTCGCGATCTGGGCGTTCGCCGCTTGCTTCGTAGATGGACCCCAGAGCCAGGACGTTGTCAAGAAGACGGCACGCAAGATCTCGGACGTCTACAGCCCCATCATCATCGTTGCGCTTATCTCGGTCATTGTGAAGAGCTCCAGAGACGGACGGTTGAGAGCGAGCCGGCAACGACAGCAGGAACAAGGTGGACAGAATGGGCAGAATCAGCAGACTGGAGACGGTCGGCCCACGAGAGGGAGAAGAAGCACCGGTGCTCTCATCAGGAGGCGGCTGCTCAAGCGCGCTCTCCATCTGCTTCCCTGGCTCATCATGGGCCTGGTGTGGATGGGGCTGAAACAGCTGGCGAGAGTTCGGATCACAGAGTGGAGGTATATGTAGCCGTGGAGGTCGGAGGCGTTGAGAAAGGTACCCGTTGTAGACTTGTTAATGGGATGAATGAGTGAAGGCGTTCTTCAGAGATAAAGAGGGCGAAGGGAGAAGCACAGCAGCGAGTCTAGGAGAGCGAGGAAGGAAAGGCTGCGGACAAGAAGGTCCCGGAGGAAGACATGACCAGGTATCGGCAAGCGGCCACTGACGTACCGGACGTGCCTGGAACAAACCACCACCTATCTTAACAGCCGTCATGCGATCGTCGGCTGATTCCTCAACCGTTCACTCGCGCACTCGCATGCTCACACTCATGCACAGCACACCATGGGTCGGCACCCGTGCTTAGACGACAAGTACATCCCTCCGGGGCTCGAGCACATCCTCCTGCAAGCACAGCATCCGGACCGGACATGGAACGCCGAAGCTCTCCAAGTAGCCGGCTCGATTCTGCAAGAAGCCGTCGAAAGTGACCCGACCCAGGTGCGCGTCTTCCCTCTACGCTGTTCCTCCCTCAGCCACAGGCACCTGAACTCAGACACTGACGTACATCCAGGCTGCCTTGGAGCACGAATGGGAAGCTCATCTCTCACCCGTACCTCACCGTGTCGATCGAGTGTTCAAGGCCAAAGTGCTCAGCGCGTTCTTGCGCAGGAAACGGGCCGATGCTGTAAAGCTGCTGGAGCAGCGGAGGAGTGACATCTCGGGAGCAACAAAGCGCGCAGTCCGTGGATCTGAGAGCAGCCAAACGTCATGTGTCACCAAAAGTCAAAAGCGCCGTGCACAGAAGAGACTGAGGTGAGTTCGAACTAATCGCAATACAGCGAGCTGATGGAAGGCGGAAGTCGACGACGGGGCCGCCTATCCATTTCCCTCTGCCATCACCCAGCGCCACTGTCTCCGAGCTCTCGTCGCCTCCCTCCACATGCTATGCTGCATCTCCTCGTCCGACACACGAGGGGATCAGCCCTGCAGACCCGGGCCTGATCTCGGCAGACGGGGCAGTTGCAGTAGCTCCCGCCCCCACAAAGCGCAACGTCGGTCGGTCTCGAGGTCTAAAGCGAGACCGAACGCAGACAGCTCCATGTTCGACGGACTCCGGGTCGAAGGCCCGACAAAGAGCTGTATCAGCGCCGCCGTCGAGGCGTATACCAGACCACTCGTCCTCGGGACGGTCCTTCAGCCCTCAGCGCAACCATCGTCTTCCGGCAACCGTTGGAACAGCAACTCGACAGGCGGTCCACGACGATGAGGGGCACTCGATGTCGCAGAACAAGAAGCTTCGTAGGCGGAGGAAGCCGAAGCGCTTGAACAGTCAGCAAGGCTCGATCGACTCTACAGCAGCCGCCAAAACATCCCCTGAGACCGGTGTCGAGGTGGCTACCCCTCAGCCAGTGCTTTGGGATGGGGAGGAAGACACCTTAAGGTATGACAACAAGGGGCGACCTTTGCGCTTGAAAAGGCCGCCAAAGAGACTGCTGGAGGAGATGGAAGGGGGCGCCGACAGTGCGACAGGCGCGAAGAAGACCAAGCAAGAGGCTCGCTTGCCGGCGCCGACTTCGACAGACACACCTTCCAACTTCGATGATGATGCCTCCACACCGAAGCTTCACGGGTCACAACGCCAGAAGAAGAGAGCAAATCTGGTACGCAAGTTGTCCGCCCCGAACGAGCACGGCATTGTTGTCGAAGAAGCGGAGAACGCTGGATCTGCTCCCCTTAGCCTCTCAAAGCGGCGCCGTGCCCCGAGGAAGACCTGTAACGACAAGAAAATATCGAAGCACGTCCTGGAGCTTCTGGGCATTCCAGTTGCAAACTTACCGAGCTCGACGAAAGCCGGCGGGAAGAGTAGCGATAAGCCTACTCCCATCACCAAACGAAAGAAGATCGAAACATACCCAGAGCCACCATCGGCGACGACTGCGGAGCAGTGTGCAACGGCGTGTCCGTTTACGCCCACGGAAGTTGCTGAAGCAACATCCAAGACCGATGATCTGCTACCGGTCAGGGTGTCTGGCATTCGATCAAGTGTGTTTACTTCGGTCATGCGGATCGTCTCTGGTGTTTGCCCGCTCCAACCCTCACCGAGGTTGGACCGGCTCTGCCGGCCCTCTGTGGCACCGCCCGTATGGGCACAGGTGAGCAAGTCGGGATTCGGTTAAGCTTACCGTCCAGACCAGACAGGAGCTGTGCGAGACGCTGCCGTACTACCGCGCCTTCCAATCGGGGATGTACATGTACAGGGGCGTCGCTTACGGATACCTGCTCGACGGATATCCGACACCGTAAGTCAACCTCCATAGCTGATGGTTCAGCCCAGCTAACTCTTCAGGCGAGACATTTGGGCGGACGACGGAAGGGTCATCGTTTCACATGGGTAAGGCTGCACATCCACTTGCCGTTATCAAGTCTCTAGCTGATAACAGTGGCGGACAGGCAGCTCGAACGTTCGATGGGCGGGGCCGGGAATACGTGACTTTATCAGCGGATCACACGCCACGGGACGCTCGAATAGCCACACTGTTAATGGCGGCTCAGAGAAGGTATCCTCTGATTCTCATCGCTGGCGACGGCTACGCACTCCTGCCCTGGGATCTAGGCTGCACGTATGCAGTACTTGGATGGTGCGTATCACAGCGCCTTGCCGGTGTGACCTTGGACTGATAGCAGGTACTGGGTCTCGGCGGCTTGGTACGAACCCGAAGCATGTGCCCCAGGAGTCAAGGCACCCCCTGGACGCGACTACTTCCGTCGACTCAAGGTGCGGTTCGACTGGGTGCAAGCGCAAGGCACACCGTGGTGGTTGGAGAGGAGTGGAACGAGCTGGAATCCGCCAAGCGACAGGCAGCAACCTAAGACGCAGCCAAGCCCGGACTGCACAAGATTTCAAGACAGCATTACGCCAGTGGAGGCTTCGATCGATCGGTCCGCCCGAGTCCAGGCTGTCGATGCACTTGCGACGACGGTGGTGAAGGGACCTGGTGGTAGAGACATCATCGATCTGCCCACCCCTCCCTTGACTCCCGAAGTTAACATTAGCGAAGGCGAGCTGCAGGAGGCACTGTGGCACGGCACATTCACTTCCGAGGATAGTGAGCGAGAGCGTGTTCTTGCTGGGAAATATGCGAGCCCCTGTTTGCTGCGCGAGTCTGAGCCTGGGTCCGGATCTCTCATGGATAGTTTCGCTCGGAAGCCAGGGTCGCTTACTCCACCGTAGGTTCAGGCACTTGTGACCGGAAAAACTGACGATCAGACCTGTCGACGCGACTCATGCATGCAAAAGCTGCTCATCATGTCTTGAAGCCAGTCCTCATCTGTACGACGAGGGATGGACATGTCTCAACATCGACTGCGATCGGTACTGGCTGCTCGAAACGCCAACCGGGTTGTGGCCGATCCCGCCTGGAATGGCGTTACGTTATCGCCCAACCTTCCTGAAGAATGTACCCACACCCAACGAGGCGCAAACGGTGCCCTACAGTGTGGCACCGGAGCCTCCTCTGACCAGAGCGCAAGAAGCCGGGACTAGAAGTCTGTGGCGGGGTTGGGTGTGCGAGTGTGGACGTGCCAACTGCCGATACCGATGGGAGGTCTGCGAGTGTAGATCGTGTGGCAGGCAGACTGGGAGGCTTGGCGAAGCCGACATGCTCTTAGCTTCAGAGGTCTGTCGCCCTCGCGACGATGTGGTCGGGGAGCAGGACGAGTCTGCGCTTCATATGGAACTGCGACGCGTAGCCGGTGCCACTGTTGCGTCCTACGAGCTGCCCAACGCGTAAGCCACAACCTGATGAAACCGCTAACGGCTCTGCAGGGGGAAGGTGCACCACGTCTTGCACGACGCCAACGCCGTGGACCAAATCTGGGAAGGCTACCAGCGATCAGCGATCGAGACGACCGAGCCACTGTTCCAGCGTCGCGCTCTCAAGTCAAAGGCACTCAAGGGTGACCTGCTGTCTCAGCAGTACGCGATCAACTCGGGTGCCAGTTACAAGTACATTGTGGAGACGCTGAGCTACTCGTTCGAGGAGAGCCCTCGGTGTGTGACGGAGGCATTAGTGTTGTGAGTAGAGTTAAGCGCACGGCTGAACTCACTCTTTAGCATCAAGCAGAGCGTGACTCGCGTACTGGGCACACAGGTGGACTTCAACGAGATCCTGTCGGTGACGTACCGGGAGGGCCAGAAGATGGCCTGGCACGACGATGGCGAGCCAGGTGCGTAACACGAGCTCCACCAACACCGAGTAGATGTGTGCTGATCTTCATAGGTCTGGGACCGGTGGTCGCCGCCCTATCACTCGGGGCATCGGCGACAATGTCGTTCCGCCCGAAGACCCGGACGTCGAGCAAGAGCCAGAACCACATGAAGGCAGTCAAGCAGGAGCGCACAAAGGACGGTCCAGGGGGTGGGAGTGTCCTGAACCTGACATTGAGCCACGGGGTGAGTATCTTGGTATTTCGGGGCTGACAAGCGTTCAGGACGTGGTGATCATGGAAGGGCGCCAGATCCAGCACATGTACCACCACCGCGTGATCCCGACAGGTCTGCGCGCAGCAGCGACGGCACGCGTGATCAGAGAAGAGTAAAGTGGAGCGTGGTCGATGACTGAATGCAAAATGACTGAATGGCGGCGGTCGGTTGTCGCCAGACGTATTAGTCGGGTTGCTAATGACGCCTCTCCTATGCATTACATGAGCACCCAAGGGAATGGGCAGCCAGCAGCAGGTGGGATGGGACACTCGACATGACTACTAATAGTGGTAATTCAGGACGATCAGGGATGCCTGCCAGGGACCAAATTCAATGGGAGCAGCGCTAGCAGCAGGCAAGCAGGCTTGGGCGGCGAGGCAGCGCGCGTGAGAGAGTCGCGCGGGGGCGCGCTCCGTTCTGCCGGCGCCGACAAGATGTGGCACGTAAGGACTGCACGGAACTGTCAAAGGACATCGAGCCTACTTGAATTGGGCCGTGAACCATAGAGAGCCGCGAGGGACGTGATTTCGCGAGGGCCGCAATGGTTGTAGCTCGAAGGGACGTGAGGGGAGTGAGGGACATTGGGGCATGGACGTGCCCCGTGCCTCCCCTCTTCGCTCCCCAGTCGGCCCAGTCAAGACCAGTCAGTTGTGCTGCAACATGAGGAGACCCGACCCACACTCCACATCTTTGCCTGATCCAATTCCAGCCCGGCAGAAACTGGTCGCTGGTCGCTGGAGCGGGGATGCGTACCTATCTCGAGACTCGGGCCAGGACATGACTAATAAAGCGCGGCCAGCGGGCAGCGGTGAGCGGGCAGGATGAGGCCGACCGACCAATACCTCCTCCCCTCATCCTCCTTCCTTCCACTGACTATAGCTGGAAGGGCAAGGGCATGCGGAACGTAGGGGGCGGGGCCCACTGATAACGCGCCTTTTCTTTTCTGCAAGAAGCTCAAGTTGCAGTGAGGGGAGGGCAACAAGGACCCGTCTTCCGACGTCATAGCAATTCATCGTCCTTGTTCCTCGCAACTCTACGGAACCACGCTGGGAATACCGTTATACCGCTAGGAATACCGCCCAGGAATACCGTTTCTGGTACCTTTGCTTTGCCTTTCATACTCGCACAGCATGCCCGCGCGCGCGTCAGGTGTGCGAGCATACCGAACACATACCGACGCCTCTGCCCGTGCATCACGGGCAGCGGACGAAGTGTTGAATTGGATCTCCAGCTGCTCCATCCAGGACGGGGATCTCCGTCCGGGCCGTGAAGACGACTTGGACCGCGTCAGTCTTAGAATCCCATTGCCTTCCATGGGCAATTTGAGAGACATACACGAGACATACACAGCGAGAGGCGTTGCTGGATCTGGTCTTATGCTTGTTGCTTGTTCTGGCACCTGATAAAGCAAGCCGGTCCCGATCACCTCGGTGTCGAGTGCACGCACGGTCAGTGGACCTCCGTCTTTGGCCAGCTGACCTGGTGCCGCTTGGTTCCTCGTCTTTCACTTACAACGGCGGCATGACGGAACCGAGCGTTGAGCGGTCTAGCGGTCGTCTGACCATCCCAAAGCACTGATTTGGGAGCCTCTGTAGAGCGACCGAAGCGACCGAAATCCTAGGCTGGAAGACTCGACACGAACCACAACATGGCCTTCCCCCCGCCTGCTACCTTGCTCCGCCTTCTTCTCCTGACGAGGTCATTACGGAACCCACCCACCCACCCGCAAAAGTTCATGTAAAACTGACGCCACCACCCCTTCCACTCCCCTTGGCAGCTATTTCGCAGCGTGCGGTTGGTCCGTCGGTGAGATCCGTATTCTCCGACCCCTACGGCCGAACAATCTGCAGCGACTGACTCTACGGTGAGATCCTCACTTGCAAACTCATGGGCATGCTGGAGCGCAGAACAGCGCTGGAAGTACTGGAATCCTGACGCGACGCAGATTTTCGACTGCGGAGAGCTTCCCAGTGTCATCGACACAAAGGAGACTCATACAGGATGGATCGGGTGGATCACGTCACGGCTAAGTGTTGATTCTGACTGGCATGACTCGCGTTGCATCGTGTGCATTGTCTTGCTCACCGACATCGACGCGTCGCCTTCTGCGCGTGAGGGAAGGGCGTACGTACGTAACACTTGTGTCTCCATTCAGGCTACTTTCGGTGCATGCATTGTTGTTGTGACTAAGTGCCGTTGTGCCGTTGGGGACCGGTCACGCTGTTATAGGAAGGTAGTCGCGACGAAAGCAGAAAGAGTAGAAAGGAGCAGAAGACTGACGCGAGGCGCGCGCCGGATTGGAAGGAAAATGACGATTGATGGGATGGCCAGAAGAGGGAAGAAGTGATAAGCGCCAGCCGTAAGCGCGCGCCTGGCGAGTCAAGAGGCGGATGACACCGGGCGCACGCGCGGCGCGCCTTGGGCGAAGGGGGGGGAGGGTCCGGAGCCTGAAGCTAGTCCAGGTCCATGGTGAGCCAGTGACCCTGAATCTGTACTCCCTCTGCTGGGAAGGGGCGTAGCTGACGTCTGGGCTTCGCTCAAGGCTCCAGGGCCGCTGGACTCGGCAAGTCGCCCAGTCACCACGCACACCCACCCCTGCACACCCTGCACACCCTGCACACACTGCACACCCTGCACTCCCTGCACACCCTGCTAGCCCTGGCCCTCCCTCCCACACCGCGCCGCCGCCTGCCGCATCCTGCACGACCACACCACACACCACTCTCTCTCACTCTCGTACGTGCACCGCGCGCCGCACATCATCCCCTTCAGAGCCCTCCCGGTCATCCCTCCTCTCCTAAGGGAATCGGTTCCTCACTCCTCTCACATCTCACTCTACTCCCTCCTTCTACTCAACACCCAAACGCCCATCAACCGCACATCACTCCTCCCAACAACACAACACATAATCTCTGACGCCTTTCAGCCTTAGTCTTGCCACCGCCCCTAGTCGACTTAGTCTCTCTCTCTCTCTTTTGCCGCGCGCCGAAAAGACACACCGCGGCAACCCCCTCACCCCACACACACCCATCCACCCATCCACCGGCCACCCGCGTCGGGGCGACGTGACAATCCCCACCACCTCGCATCCATCCACGACCCCTCCCTCATCTCTCGCCGGCACTCCCACCTGCGCGTGCGAAACGACGCTTCCACCACCATGGACATCGACTCGCCCGTTCCCCCCGCGTCGCCCGCCCAGCAAGCCCCCGCAGACCAGGTACCGACTCGAGCCGTGACTTCCCAGGCCGCCCAGTCTCCCCCCGGCGCCCAAGCCCCATCCACCACCCCCGACGCCGCCTCGAACCATGCGTCCCCGATACCAAGCGCGTCTGGGACGGATGCCGCTCCATCTGGCGTCCACCGGTGCTTCCGAGGCTGGTCCCTCGGAGCAACAACCAATTCAGCAACAGGCGCCGCATCCGCACGCGTCTTTAGCGAACCTGACTGAGGCGCGGGACCGCGGCGCGACGCCTTCTTCGACCGCGAGCGAGCATGTCGCCTCCCAGCCCACGCCAACTGCAAACGGACACGATGCTATGGACGTTACGGAGAATGGCGAGGAGGCCGGCGACCATGACGCCACGAGCAGCTCGTCTGGTAGCTGCCCCATGAGCTCTGTCGCCAGCGGCGCGGCTACGATCGACGTGACCGTCGCCAACCCCGAGGACTCGGCCGAGGATATGGACCGTTTCATCAAGCGCATGGAGATGGAGAAGGTGAGTCAATCGGTGTGCGGATACACGTAAGACCTTGTGTAGCACACAGGGACGCGTCACGGACGCTTCCGATGTGCACGTACACACACACACATTGTCTGTCGCGCTTAGACGTGCGCGCGCGCAGCCGAAGCCGAGCTAACGAATAGAAAATCTCCCAGCTGCAGCAGCGTCTCGAGCTGGCGTCGTTCAAGACGAACCACGGCTGGTCCGACATGAGCATCAAGGAGATTGAGACGAGACTTCCGTCGCCGCAGGAGACCAAGCGGACACAGGTTGTCAACGGCGGCGGACGGTATGACCCTCCGTCGCCTAGCCGGCCATGGCAGCTTGCCGACGTCCTATGGCAGCCGCTGCCGCAGCCGGGCCGCAGCGTGCCGAACAAGGTGTCGCGCCCTCCAGGGCAGCCGTTCCATGCGCCGTCGCACTCACTTCCCGGCCATCTCCCGAGTGCCAACGGCACGCAGCGCCAGCACCCGCCCAACTCGCCGCGTCGGCACAGGATGGACGAGTACCTGAACAACCGCCCGCAGGCGTCACCCCTGCGGCACAGCAGCAAGAATGGATCGGGACACCGTCGTGCGTCGAGCTCCATCTCGTCCCTCCAGTTCCTCCAGAACGACCCGTACCGTGGCGGGTCTCCCCTCCGGCCAAAGCAGAAGGGCAGCGGGAAGAAGCGCTCCCAGAGCCACAGCAACCTGCGCGAGGCGAACCAGCAGGCCTCGGTTGCCGCGCAGCCGCAGCACCGCCCGACGACGCAGGACGTCGACGCTGCGCGTGCCCTGACTAGCATGCTGGGTAGCGTGCGCTCGCCGACCGAGGGCCAGTTCCCTCCCCAGGCCGCCGCCGAGCGCGGCATCCACCCGCGGGCAATGCAGCTGCCGCCACTGCACACGTCCAGCCTCCCCGGCCCGTTCGCGCCAGACATGCCGCCGCCTCGCCCGCGTGCACAGAGCTTTGCCGCCGAGTCGCGCGAGCCCTTTGAGCACGCTCTCGGCCACGAGCGCAAGCGCTCGACCGAGTACAGGCCATACCTGCCCCCGCTGCGGCGGCACGGGGGTCCAACGCACTCGCGCGGCCTCAGCATGGACTCGTCCGCTGCGTTCCGGGAGCGTTTCGCGCCGCCGCCCTGGCCCCAGAACCCCGACGAGCGATACAGGGAGCGCAGCGGCGAGCGCGGCGAGCGCTACGGCTCCTCGGAGCGGTACGGAGAGCGGTACCCGAGTGTGGAGCGGTATGGCCCCGGTGAGCGCTTCGGCGGTCCGGAGCGGTATGGCGGGTACGGCGCGGCGTTCGGGTACAACAGTGGTCCGCAGGGCGCAGGGTCCGCAGGGCCCGAACCAGGGCCCGGGGGGTCCTCCCCCGTCTGGAGGCGGGCCCAACGGCCCAGGCTATGAGCAGTACCGTGTCGAGGAGGAACCGTCCATGGCCGGCCGAGGGGAGGAGGACAAGGCGGCGGCGGAACTCATGATGTTCCTCGCGACGTCCCCGAGTCCAGTGCGCGGGAAGAGGGAGCAGGTGCCCAGCATCGCGGGCACGGCGCGCGTGCTCTTCGACGACCGCGAGCCGCCCCCGTACCCCCCGTACCCCCGGCCGGGGCCCCCGCCCCTCTCCGCTGCCCCGAGGAGGTAGCGCAGTAGCGCAGTAGCGGGGTTTATCCACATCTGCACTGCAGACAGAGATGGGTATAGTAAGATAGAAACTGTATGACTAGGCATGTATTATTAGCATGATGCGCTATGGAGGCTTGAGGCGATGGCCGGAGGTGGATTGTCATAAGTAGAGCACGGACGAAGAAGACGTCATAGTAGGGTGAAAGGGAAGGGGCCGAAGGGGCAGAGGATCGTCAGGAGGGGGAGTGCGAGGATGTGGTGGCGTAAGGACGGACGCGGGCGCAAGGATGAGGGGCGCAGGGGCGCAAGTCGAGTCACCTCCACTATGCACCTGTGCACCTGTGCGCCTGTGCGTTTCTGGACCATGGACCAGCACACACGATTTCTCTTGATGTTGCAATGATCCCTTTGCAGTGTTCGCAGTGTTCGCAGTGTTCGCAGTGTTCGAAGAGAGGGGGGAGGAGTGAGGAGATGAGGAGAGGAGGTGGGAGGTGAGAGCTTCTGGGCCGATAGCAGCTAATGACAGCGGTGAGTGTGGCGAATGCAGGGGTGAGCTGTAACAGCGTGCACTCGTAGCTGATACCAGTCCTCTTTGAGCTTTTGTGTCGGCGTTGGTGAAAAGTGGTAAGTTGTGGCTCCGCGGCAGAGTAGCTGATATCAGAGAGAGGATTGTGAGCTACGTCGTGCGGATGGGAGGTGGGTGGTGGGTGGATAGGTGAGCTGGGCTGCGTGGCGCAAGCATAGCTGACCACAGTCTCTC
Organism: Trichosporon asahii var. asahii CBS 2479; assembly: GCF_000293215.1. NCBI lineage: Eukaryota > Fungi > Basidiomycota > Tremellomycetes > Trichosporonales > Trichosporonaceae > Trichosporon > Trichosporon asahii. The sequence goes on along the minus strand of NW_014040855.1, from coordinate 137,836 downwards.
AAGCGATTGTTGCGAGAATGATGGTGCTGGTGAGCTAATGCGTACATCCAGTTGAGTAAGCGATGAGCAGGTGCAGAGCACGCTGAATAGAGGTGAGAGCTTCACGACTCGGAGAAGCTGACAGCAGTCACAACTGTGGGAGCCTGGGAGCTGCGCGGTGGGGAGGAGAGGATGGCAAAGTGATGGATGTGGATGAGGTGAGCTAGGTCTGGCATGGCCGTGAAGCTGACAACAGGTCTGCGGCGGAGGTGTGTGCCGGGATGGGGTAGATGGTGAGCTTAGCGGTCAGTTAGGTGAGCTAGTCGGTGTACGGTGGGTATAGCTGACCACAGTCTGTCACATTTAGGGAGCAGCAAGGTGCGTGGTGAGCTGGCTTGCTGAAGTGGAGCTGACATCCAGTTGAGTATGGCGATGAGTGGGTGTAGAGCACGCTGAGTGGAGGTGAGAGCTGTACAACTCGGGGTAAGCTGACAGCAGCCAAGCCTGGGTGAGCTGCGCGGTGGGGAGGAGAGTATAGCAAAGTGATGGATGTGGGTGAGCTGGTCAGGCACGGCCGTGAAGCTAACAACAGTCTCCTCAAGTGATTGTATGCTGGGAGTTGTAAGTGGTGAGCTGATAGGTTTGGGGAGACAGAGCTGACTTCCAGATGAGTGGATGAGTGTGACGGTGAGCCATCATTGCTGGGAACGAGTGGGCACAGGGGGTTGGTGGGCTGGGTGTTGTCAGTCCCAGCTGACAGCAGTGAGGCCGGTGAGAGAGTTGTGAGCTACGAGGTACTGTATACTCGAGCTGACGGCAGTGGTGGTGCAGATGTAGGCGAGCTGAGCTGGGTGCGGGAACTATAGCTGACCACAGTCTGTCGCATTGGACGGAGTAGAGGGGGCGTGGTGAGCTGATTGCGCATGGATAAGCTGACTTCCAGTTGAGTCTGGCGATGATCGGGTGCTGAGTACGTTACCGGGTGCAGAGCTAAGTGGTTCGTTCAGAGCTGACCGCAGTGACGACTGTGAGTGGGTCTGAGCTAAGAAGAGGTGGACCAGCTGACCGCAGTGGTGACGCAGACACATGTGAGCTAGTGCCAGTTTCGCCTGAAGCTGATGACAGTGTCTCAGCGGTTGCACGTTCTGAAGAGGAGAGGTAAGCTGAGGGGAAAGACTTGAGCTGACATCCAGCCTTCATACGGGGGTGAGCTGCCAAGTGCTGTCCCTAGCTAATCAGTAGGTTCGTGAACACAACTCGAGCCCAAGTGTGACTCGTTGACTCGATGCGGAAGCCCGTTATGGATAATGTGGCGTCGGGGGAGGAGGTGAGAGCTTCAAGTGGGTCGATATAGCTGACCACAGTGGTCCCGATCGATAGACGCTCGATGACAGATCCAGGGGGTGAGCTGCTGCGTTCTTGGACGATTGTGAGCTGACAACAGTCACTCGAATCCTGGCAAGAGGGGCACAGATGGAATGATGGTGAGCTGAATAGCGCAAACTCCACAAGCTGAAATCAGTTTCGTTCATGGCCGTGAGCTCACGGTGAGCTGCCACGGTAAGAAGTCAGCTGACCATCAGATCTATCCGGGACATGAACTCCGGAGGCATGCAACGACTAGGATGGATTCTGTGAGCTGTCCAGACGCTGCGTAACGTCCCCACATGGGACAAGGCTGTGGTCTGCGGGCTGAAAGCGAACTTGGCTAAACAGGGGCGTATCGACAAAGAGAGATAGTGAGAGCTTCCCGTTGCCGGGTGAGAGCTGACAGCAGTGAGAAGTGTGAGCTACGTCGCATGGGACAAGCTGACCACAGTGGAGATACAGACTCGAGGTGAGCTGGACTGAGCTCCAGCATTGGTAGCTGACGACAGTTTCTCACGGAGTCGCAGCGAGCTTGGTGTAGAGTAGTAAGCTGCCAAGACGTGCCCGTGCGGAGCTGACTTCCAGAGTCTTCAGTGACTTCGGTTAGCTCCTAGAGCCAGGGATCGTTGAGCTAACGACTGGCCTCCCAACCGGCGACCTTGACCAGATGGGCAACACGATATCAACATCGACTATCTTTGTGTAAGCTTTGCAATGATGGCAGGAGCTGATAGCAGTGAGAGTAATGTGAGCAGCTACGTGACACGGACGGGAGTTGACGACAGGTGTGTCACAGATGAAGGTGAGTTTGGCTGACTGTAGATATGCTAACTGACCCCAGTCCTGCAGCCGTGCACGCCAAGATGAGGAGAGGCGAGCTTCGAGCCAACCCTCTAGCTAATTTGCAGATCTGTTTGACTCGTGAGCTACCCACTCCACATGAGAGCTGACGGCCAGGCCACCGCGCGGACTCAGATATCGCTGAATATAGTTGGAGATCAAGGACGTGAGAGCTGAGAGTGGTACTCGGAGCTGACAACAGTGGCGGGTGTGGTGTGGTAATCAGGTAAGCTTGACATGGCTTTCAGAGACAGCTAACCTCGGTCTATCAGGCAGTTCCATGCCCTCACGATTGGGTTGTTGAGCTCAGTGACTTTCAGAACCAGCTTACATCCACTCCCTTCGATGGCTTGGGCGAGCTTCTCGCAGATCTTAAGCTGACGACCAGATCGGTGAACACTTCACGATCCCACGTGAAACTCAACCAGTAACGAGGTGTCGATGATGTGAGAGCTCCAGTCGCTTGCTTGAGCTGACCACAGATGTTCAACAACAGACGCTCAATGACGAACGAGACGCGAGGGTGAGCTCCACGGGATCTTCTGCCAAGCTGATCGCAGTCTAGCACTAGACCAAGACGGAGGGGGACGGAGGCAAGATTGTGAGCTGTGCCACATGCAGGACGAGCTGACCTCCAAGCCCTTCGTTGGTGGCTGTAACCCGTTTACGTTTACATCGAGCCCACGAGCTGCCCCGTGTGCAGCGTGAAGAGATATGCTTATGGACATCGACGGAGGTGAAGAAGGAGGTAAGAGCTGCTCTAGATTCTGCGAGCTGACTACAGTGGTACCCGACGGGCCATCGGGAAGTGAGCTGCCAGTTTCCTAAAGCAAATGGTCCTTCTGGAATACGGTAACGGGGTTAAGAGCTGGTCAATTCGTGCTACATGCGGCTGGGTGAGCTGCACGCATGCGTCACCTGGAGCAAAGGACAGGTTTCCTCGTTCATCCCTGAGTATGCCGCCAGTCGTGGGAGAGGTAAGTCGTGAAGTGCAAGCCATTGAGTGCGAGCTGGCGTAACGCCTTCGAAGGGTTTAGTGAGCTCTCTCAGCGGTGCGTAGAGCTAACGATAGATCTGCCCATTGTTGAGATACAGTATCAAGACATCGATGAGGATGAAGCAGGAGACGTAACGTTGATGGTGAGAGCTTCATGTCGTCGAGTCTGAGCCGGCGACAGTAGCGAGTGTGGCATCGAAACGAGTGAGTCGACCGAGCTGGGTAGCATGGTAAACTAAAGGCAGTCTGTCAGGCAGCCATTCGCCGCATGCATGATGGTGAGTGTTAAGCTGTGGGCCGACGTCCTGAGCTAATCTCCAGTCCCTTCTTAGAAGGCGGTAAGCTGCCCAAAAGCGCCACTTCGAGCTGACGACCAGGCCTTCGAAGTCAAAGAGGTATAGAAAACGGGGAGAGGATGTAAGAGCTGGAGTGGTTTCTAGGAGCTAATTGCAGGGGGCAGTGTCGCGAGACCCCAATCTAAGGCTACAGTGATCTCGGAGGATGTCGACGAAGCTGAAAACAGCTCCAGAAGGACAACGGGCAAAAACGGGTGCGCTGGTTGAGCCACCGCCGAATCTGTAGCTGACACGCAGCTCTTGACTGACCTGACCTTGGGCATGTGGGCAACGCCAATTTGTGGTGAGCTGTTTGGGCATGCGTCAAAGCAGACCGCAGCGTTCACGAGAGTGAAGGCTGACGATGTGAGCTACCATTTGAGTCATCGTAGCTGACAAAACCTTCACCCTTTCAGACACACGAGTTGGTGAGCTTCATTTTTCCGGCTAAGAAAGCTGACGGCAGCCTCATTGATTGGTAGGTAGTTTTCGTACTCTACAGGCAGCTGATGACAGGCGCTGCTCGACAGGAGGCTGTGAGCTAAGTCGTGCCGGTGTCTAGCTGACGACAGACCGCTGGATTACTCCCGTCAGTGGTGGGGAGTTGAACCGCTCCTTCCCAAACAGCTTACACGCAGCTCTCGACCCACCTCATAATGGGAAGTAGCGGTCTTTCTTCGTGGGCTGGAAAGTGTGAAGCATAGCTGATGGCAGTCTCACATCGGTATGAAATTGGCGGAGTGGTTAGCCAAGTCACCATTGCATTTCAAGCCGATCGCGGCATCAGCTAGGCTCTCCGTGCAGAGAAAGGGTCTATCTAGGTGAGCTGGAAGGCGGCTACACTGACAGCTGACGACAACGTTCTAGTGGCGGTCAGCTTACAAGGGCAATGGCTAGGTGATGGAGAACCGTTCACCCGCTCAGTGGATTCGACGGTGGGCTTCATTGTCAATGGGAAGCTGACGAAGGCCCCCTGAACGGTAGCAACGTAGATGTGATGTTTCTAAGTTAGTCATCCCGTGGTAGGCCGTTCGGTCATGTGAGTAGCACGTCTTCACGATCTATGTGAAGATGACAGCGTCAAGGCGAGACGATTATCGGTGCATAGGATCTCAGACAGCGCGGAGCGGGTCGTGGTCCTTCTCCGACACGGCGACCTTCCATCCCGCCTCCTCCTTGGCCAGCTCCTTCTCGAGCCAGTCGCGGAGCACGGCGCGGAGGAACCCTCGCTCCGTGTTCGTGTGGTTCGCGAGCAGAACGGCCTGTCCCTTGCCGATGGTGGCAAGCACCTCGTGCTGATTGTCAGTTCCCCTCCGCTAGTCAGACTCACATGGCTCATCTCTCCGGTCAGGAGGAGGTCAGCGTCAACGCCCCGCAGCACCGAGCCGCCGGAACCAGCGCAGACGGCGATCGACTTGATCGGCTTCTCGGTCGCGGGCTTGGCAATCTGGACTGTGGGTTAGCTATGGTAAAGACCGCCGAGCTTACGAGAGTCGACACCGAGGTGCTTCTTGACAATCGGGACAATGTCGGCGAGCGTCATCTGCGACGAGAGCTTGACGACACGGCCCATGCCGGCACCCTCGAAGCCAGGCGGAGGGTTCTCCGTCCTGTCGACAACCTCAGAAGAACCCTGGAACGGTTCAACAAGCCTGGTGTCAGCTTGAAACATTGAGCATGCCCAAGCTGGATAATTCGAAGTACAGGGCGTTATGCCCTTGTACCTGGTGGCTACACTAGCGAGGGGAGACCCACCAGCTGTTGATGCCCTTAGGCGTGGCGTCCAGCGAAGTGTGCGGGGAGAAAACAGAGATACCCTTGGCACTGAGCTTCAGAAGGGAGGACTGCAGGGGGTCATCCATCGTCATGCTCTTCAAGCCGCGGAAGATCTGGCGTCAGCTTCGATCGGGCCGATAGAGCTCACGGGAGGGTGGTAGCTAATGACAACGGAGACGTCGCTGGCGAGCGCCTCAGCACATACAGACGGGGTCAGGCTGTTTCGTCAGCTCACCTCGATTTAGTGAACTTACTCAATAGTCAGAAGGACCTGCTTGTTGTCGTTGGGGAAGGGTGCCTCCATGATAACACCGACCTGGCGTCAGCTAACGATCGGCCGAGGGCAGCTTACGTTATCCCAGCTGGTCTCGGCCAGCGAGAGGGGAGCAATACGCTCCCAAACCTTCTTGACGAGCTGAATCGGGGTGCGGGCGGCGAGTGCGGCGGCCATTTTGATCTGTTACCGATTTGTTGTTGCGAGAAAGGTGCTGCGCGCATCTGAGAACGGTCTTGAGACGGGGGGTCGACATGACGACGTGGTCACGTGAGAGTGTGGGGCCCCGCTCGAATTCCATCGAGTGCTCGAACTCTACGAAAATATCGAGGCTGACCGATCATTCTGCTTTCGTCATCGCCACTTACTTCACATTCACGACAGCAATGAGCGGCGACGCAAAGCCGACAGAACAGCCGGCCCAGGCCGCGCCCGAGGTCAAGGTATCCTCGGCTGACCCTCCCCCGGCACTCGACACGAAGAGCGACGAGCCGATGGACCTGAACTCTGCGCTCGAGCAGATGGCCAAGGCGCGTGCGGCGCAGTACGCCGCCGACCGGCAGCCGAAGAAGGAAGTCACGTACGAGGAGTTCCAGAAGATGATTGACTCGACGCCGCTGTTTATGCGCGAGACGCCGAAGGAGTCCGGCGAGGATAACTATGTGCTCGAGGCGCTCAAGTCGATGATGTTCGATGGTGACGGGGACGGTGCGTTCAAGCTGTAAGATTTCCGGATAGCTGACAATCAGAGGTTGCTCTCAACTTCAAGAACCACGGTAACGAGCTGTACGCGCAGAAGAGCTACAAGGACGCGATTCAGGCGTATACGCAGGGACTGGACGCCGGACCGAAGGATGCCGCGCTGCGCACCTCGTTGCTGAACAACCGGGCAGCTTGTAACGTTGCGCTGAAGAACTTCGGTGCTGTCCTGAAGGACACCTCTGCGATTATTGCGCTCGCCGCCTCCGCCGACCCGCCCGTGAACCCGCCACCGAAGGCGCTGTACCGGAGTGCGCAGGCGCTCTCAGCTCTGGAGAAGTGGGACGAGGCTCTTGACGCTATCAAGCGTGGTTCTGAGCTGCCAGGGGAAGACAAGAAGAAGGAGTGGGGCGTCTTGAAGTCTCAGGTTGAGCTGGGCAAGAAGCGCGCGGAGGAGCGGAAGGAGCGCGAGCGCCGGAAGCCGCTGTACGATGCCTCCCTTAGGGCGGCGGTGAAGGACCGCGGTCTCGTTGTGATTAACACCCCCGAGCCGCCCGACAACCCGCATCCCCTTGACTTTGACCCGAACGGCGTCGAAGAGGTCCCCCTCTCCCCTCCCTCTGTCGCCGAGAAGTGGCAGCCGCCGAATCCCGAGACGACCCCGCTCATCTTCCCCACCTTCCTCCTCTACCCGCAGCACAACATGTCCGACCTCATCACGCACTTCCACGAGCTGACGAGTTTCGACCAGCAGCTCGGTGCCATTTTCCCCGCCTCGCCTGAGGACACCAGCGTGCCTTGGGCAGACTGGGACACGAAGCACGAGTACTACGTCTCCAACCTTGCCGTGTACGCTGAGACGAAGGGCAAGCGCCTGCTCAAGTGCGGCAAGGGCATTTGGCTCCGCGACGTCATCGAGAAGGCGAAGAAGGTCGAGGGAGGCAAGCTGACCGACGGCATCGTGCTCCGTGACGGACTCCTCAGCTTTGTTGTCCTCGTCCGTGGCAAGGAGGAGAAGGAGTGGATCGAAAACTTCAAGAAGGTTCGCGACGGAAAGTAGATCTAGATTCATTTGGGAGGTGCATTTCTATCTGATTCAAGAACAGGTCCGAGGATTATTTGCTACTGACGAGTGCTGACGCAATCACCATCCCCATCCTACGACACCGAGGACGAGAGCAGTGAGAATGAGGCTAATGCCACTCTGGCTAGTAGCTCCAGAGTCAGCATTCGCACCAGCACTGCCCGGTGCAGCAGCGGCCGAGCTCCTGGCCGCAGCGCTAGGGCTGGGGCTGAGTGCAATGGCCGGCGTTTCCTTGACTGAAGCGCTCAATGAGGGGCTGGCGGTGACCTTCGGTGTCGCCTTATCATTATCATTATCATCGTCAGAGTCATTTCCATCGTCATCATCGACGTCGTTGTCGTCGTTGCCGTCATCGTTGTCATCGTTGTCATCGTTGTCGTCGTTGTGGTCGTCGTCGTCACCATCCGCCGTCGCTGTGGCAGAAGGCACGACAGTCACGTTCGCGGTCCCAGAGGGCCTGTTAAACACGCCGGGGAGAACTTCACTAAGCACTGTGCTCGGGGATGGTGCAGAGGACTTACGGTCGTCATCATCGTCGTCATCGTCATCATCATCGCCATCATTGTTGTTGCCGTTCTTCTTGTCCCAGTCGTCGGCATCATCCCAGTCGTCTCCCTGATGAGGGCCAATGCCGTTGAACTTGGAGCAGTCCTCGATACTCATCCAAGGCGGACAGCAGTTCACGCCGACACAGGTCCAGGTGTCGGGGCACGCGTCGAAGTCTGGCGTCAGCTCCCCCCCAACACAGTGAACGGGACAACTCACTGGTGCAGGACACCAGAGCCGGATTGGCACCGGAGGGCGTCTGGGCGAGAGCGGGTGTGGCGAGAAGGGCGGAGAGGAGGAGCACGGTCATCGTTGTGTATGAGTTGGGATGGTGAGTTACTCCAGTTGCCCGCAATCCGCAACTCTTATATCTTCGCCGGAGCGGCGTACTGGAAGCAACGTGCGGATCAGAGTCGGCGCGCGGTGCTTCGGCGACGCCCGACAAGATGGGGCACAGATCCGCGGATGTGGCTTGGTGGCGTATCCAGGATCTCTTGGAACGCGGAGCGGCGGTGCATAATGGCTCGGCGTGCTCGAGCCTCCAGATGCCTTCGGAGGAGTGATCGGACTTCCAAGAGTGAGCATATTTTCTTGAGGCGGAGGATGCGGAATGATGATCTTCGGTTAGCCACGCCTAAGGTAATGCCAAGTCTGGCATCTCTTGAAAGCTGTGATCGGCGCCTTCTTCACCTTCTTCGGGCCCCGGGAACAGGTGTCCAGAACTTCGACCAGCGGCCTGTCAGTTGATGATCATCTGGCGTGCAGGCTGTGCAGCCAATCGTGAGAGCTTGGCAAGAAACTGTTCGCCGCAGCTTCCTACCGATCATCACAGGAATGTCCAAGGGTATCCAAGAGATGCATTTGATAACCGAGAATGAGCGCTGTGCGCATGATATGTTTTGCTAGAACACGAGGCGGTGCAAGTGGCAATCATCGCTTTCACATTACTTCTTGCCACCCTTCTTCGTGACCTTGGTCTGGGTAACCTTGACGCCAGAGCTGGCGCCAGCGACCTCGACGGTCTTGCTGTCCTCGACCTTGTCGCCATCCGTCTTCTTGTCCTCGACAGCTTTCTCCTCAAGGCCGCCCTGGCCGTACTCGTTGACACGCGAGTAGTCGACACGGTAAATCCAGCGCTGGTAAAGGAGGATGAGGAAGACGACGTCGTCACGGAAGCACGCCAGGCGGTGGAGCATGGGCATCTTGACGCAGAAGGCGAAGAAGTCATCAACGACAGTCGAGAGAGTCTTGTAAACCATCGCCTTCATGGGCATGTGCGCGACAGACTTGAGCTTGTAGTTGATGATGAGCTGGGGAACGAGCTGGATGAAACCGCCGAGGTAGACGGCCTGCGCAAGCGTGGTGACGATGTACGAGTACCAGCTGCGGTGGGTAAGGTAGAGGAGCGAGTAGATCGCGTATCCGACGAGGAAGGGCGCGGCTCCGATCGAGACGATCTTGAACGCGAGCTTGTCGTACTCCTGCGTCTTCTTCTCGTCCTCGCTAAGCTCGTGCTTGTCCTCGAACGTGATGCGGTAGCCAATGATCGACGAAGGGTCCTCGCGCACACGGATGTTGACGACCTTGGTAACCTTCCATGCCTCGATCAGGACTCCGATGCCCTCAGTGAATAGGATCATGAACGACGTCTCCTCACTGCTGTCATGCAGGTAGAGCAGAATGACGAGCTTGACGAAGACGTTGGTCAGGATCGTGCGCAGCGACACGCCGACGAGATCCTGGTTCTTGTCCTTGTTGCGCCAGTGAGAGACATCCGAGCTGAAGGCAAGGAACTCGAAGAGCATGTGGAGAATCGTCACAATCGCGGTCGTGATGAGCAGGATGGGATTGGTCTCTGTGAGCATGCGCTTGACCTCGTCAAGCTCGACACCAGAGCCCTGCTGCGCCGCGCTCTGCTCGAAGGAGGCGGTCAGCGACGAGAAGATGTTGAACTTCATCATGCTGATCGCCTTGTAGTTGACGTGAAGAGGAACCTTGGAGACTGTCTCGTTCAGCTCGACGAGGTGTTCCTTCAGCAGCCAGAAGTCGTTGGTGAAGATCGTGGGAGCGTAGCCGAGCTTGCCCTCCTCATCGCGGCGGAACTGGAAGTACTCGCGCGTAACTGGCTGGACCTGCGCCATGCTGATGTCGGGCGTGTCTGAGACAATCGAGACGGTGAGGTTGGGAGCCCAGTACGACACGATAGGGCGGTCGGCCTTCGAGAGCACCAGCTGCTCCTCGACCTCCTCGGTCTCCTCCTCGTCGCTGCCGCCCAGCAGCGACTTCTCCTTTCGCACAATGCGCTTCGGCATCCACCTTGTGACCTCTGATTTGTTAGCTAGAGAAAGAAGGCTCCCAGCTCACCCTTCTTGTACACAGGGAGTTCCTGCAGGTTGCCGGCGTTGATCTCGCGATCCCTAGGCTCAAGCACGATGCCGATGTACCAGCTCGCGTTGTTGTGGGTGACAGCCTCAGGCACGTCGAGGATGAAGTCGGCCTCGCGCACGTCGTTCCAGTTGCCATAGGTGAGGTTGTCCCACGACACTAGCGGCTTGTCCTCGCCAATGACGATCTGGTTGTCGCCGACGACCGAGTACAGGTGCATCTTCATCGGCGTGCCTGTAGTCCAGAGCGCCTTGGCAACCTCGACGGGCTTGTTCTCCTGCACGGCAGAGCCCTGAGCAGCGCTACCAGCGGCGGCAGCAGTACTTTCGGCGCCAGCCACGGGGATATCGGCGGCGACGTCCGTCGTGGCCGGGGCGGGAGGCGCAAGCTTGGTCTTAAGGCCCATCTGATGTTAGCTCGTGCAACCGAGGCTGCCGCTGTGTGCAGCGCAGAACCAGTCATCAACCACTGCCCCCTCTGACAAAATTGCTTTACTGAGCAGTGTAGCTCCTTGCCTGCAGCACTCACCTGCTCCATGCCATACTTCATGGCTGTCGTCAGCGCCTTCCTCGCGAGTAAAGCTCACCAAACTGGATAGCCATAAACATGGCCATCTTCTTGGCGATGCCGATGAGCTTGTGGCCCATGTCCTCCTGCTGCTCCGCGGGCTGCGCGGCAGCTGGCTGTGGCGCGGACATCTTGGTTGCGTTGTTGAAGTGGAAGAAGAACGCGACAGCGAAAGGATGGGGGGAGACATCTTTCCCTTTGGCTTAACCGGCGGCCAGCGCGCCGGTCGCCGCCCAGTCCAAGCCGCGAAATACCCGGCTCATGCCGCCGCTCACGTCCTCAATTCTGGGCGTAGAGTTCAGGCACGTTTAAGGGACGATCACGTGGCTGGAGTGGAGGGTGGAGGCTCCAGCTCTGTGGCTTAGCTGTTATGGGGGGGATTGATTTCTTTGCAGCTGCGGCCCGCGTCATTCCCCATCGCCCATCGCACTCACCACATCTCCGCCGACTCCGCCGACATCATGGCGGAACAGAGAGAAAAGGAGCCAGTCGTGCAGGCTGCCGCGCGGCGTGTTGCCTCGCGCTGGATCAACGGCCTCGGCCGGGTGACTCTCGCCCTGTTGGCTCTCGGCACTGTGGCCGTCATCCACTTGGTTGGCCTGCTGATCTTCACCAACGGTTTCCTCCTCACGCGTCTCTCGATTCCTGCTGTCTCGCCGGCTTACAATGCAACCAACCCGCCTCCTGTTCCCGCTAGCTTTGAGAAGGCAGTCATCGTCATCATTGACGCGCTCCGCACCGACTTCATCTCGCCGAACTACCCGACGCTCAAGAGCGAGTACCACCACGGTGTGCTCTCGCTCCCGACCGAGCTTACGGAGAAGGACCCGTCTCACTCGCTCATCTTTAACAGCTACTCTGACCCGCCTACGACGACAATGCAGCGCATCAAGGGCATCACGACGGGTTCGCTGCCCACGTTCATCGACGCCGGTGCCAACTTTGCCTCGACGGCGATCGAGGAGGACTCGCTGGTTCAGCAGCTTCTGGCCGTTAACAAGAGCATCGCGTTCATGGGCGACGACACCTGGATGGGTCTTTTCCCTGACAAGTTCAAGCATGCACACCCTTACGACAGCTTCAACGTCGAGGACCTGCACACGGTGGACAACGGTGTCATCGAGCACATTTTCCCGTACCTCGCCCCAGAGAACCGGACCGAGTGGGATGTTCTGATCGGCCACTTCCTCGGCGTCGACCACGTCGGACACCGCGTCGGCCCGGAGCGCGAGACGATGCGCCAGAAGCTCAAGCAGATGGACGACGTGCTCCGCGATGTCGTTGACAAGCTCGACGACAAGACGCTCCTCGTCGTCCTCGGCGACCACGGCATGAACCCGAAGGGCGACCACGGCGGTGACAGCGACCTCGAGACCGCAGCCGCGCTCTGGATGTACTCCAAGGGACCCGCCCTCACCGGGCCCGCGATCAACGACTTTGACTGGCCGACGTACACCTTCCCGGGCTCGACCAAGCCGATCCGGCACGTGAACCAGATCGACCTGGTGCCGACGCTGGCGCTTCTGCTCGGCATCCCGATCCCGTACAACAACATTGGCGCGCCTATTCCCGAGCCCTTCTCCTCTTCTCTCGGCACACTCGCTGCGGCCTCGGGCGCGACGGCCCAGCAGATCGAGCGCTACGTCAAGGCCTATGGCAACCGCGAGGTCGCGACCAATCTCCTCCGCCTGCGCCGCAACGCGGCCGACGACAGCCTCGAAGGCGCGATCAAGCACAACTACGCCGTCTGTGCCACGGCGCTCTCGAGCCTGCGCGCCCTCTGGGCCCAGTTCAGTGTTACGCACATTGTCGTCGGGCTCGGCGTGCTCGCCCTCGGCGTCCTCGCCTCGCTCGCCATGTACCTCGGTGTTCGCAACAGCGGGCCGAGGTGGGATGCCTACGTCCGCTTCGCGCTCGACACGGCGCTCACCGCCGGTGCCGGCGTCGGCAGCGTCGCCGGCACGCTCGCGGGCGTGTACACGCGCAAGCCTGCTGTGGCTTTGCAGGTCTTCTTCGTCGCGATGGCCGTCGTCGAGAGCGTCGTCCTCGCCGCGCCGCTCTTCACCGGGCACATCCGCAGCATCACGTGGAACTTGGGCAAGAGCGTCGGGCCCCTCGTGCTGCTCCTGCACTGCCTCTCCTTTGCCTCGAACTCCTTCATCATGTGGGAGGACCGGATGGTGCTCTTCCTCCTCGTGACTGTGCTGGTGGTGCACATGGCGCAGTCCTTCACAGCGCCGACGGCGAGCCAGCGGCTGCGCATCCTGCTCTTCGCGCTCGTGTTCGCCGTCATTGCCCGCCTCCTCTCCCTCGTCACCGTCTGTCGCGAGGAGCAGCAGCCCTACTGCCAAGTCACCTTTTATTCCCAGGGTGCGGGCCAGCCCAACTGGGCGCTTGCGTTCGCCTTCCTGTCGGCCGTCATGTTCTTCCCGCGCTTCATCGCGACAGTCCTCGACTGGAGCAAGAGCTACGCGGGTCCTGCGCCGCTGTTCGTGGCGGTGTTTTGGCGCGTCGTCATCGTCGTCAACACGATGTACTGGGTGCTGGACTTTTGCGAGACCTGGGACGGCCTGAACCCCGACCGCATCCCGCTCGCCAAGATGCTGAAGCAGTGGGCGGCCCGCTTGTCCCTCGGCGCCGTGCTCGGTGCCCTACCCTATCTGTGGTGGGGGAGCGGACTGTGCATCCGCGCCGAGAAGGAGACGGACCAGGCGACGGGCGAGGAGGCCGTCAAAGTCTACGGCGCGGGCAACGCGTGGGGCGCGAGTTACCTGCTCTGGCTGCTTGTGCCGTTTGCGCTCGTGCACCTCGTCTCCCCGACGCCTGGGCAGATGGTGCTGATCGGCATGCTGACCGCGCTCCTGATGCACCTCGAGCTGGTGGACACACAGCGCGACGCGGCCGTCATGAAGCGTACCTTCACAACGGGGCAGAAGGGGATGCAGGCCACTTTCGAGCTCCAGGGCGCCGGGGAGGGACTCATCGTCCGCCCGTCCTTCAGCGACGTCGTGCCCCTCGCGCTCCTCGCCACACTCGCCTTCTTCGCCACCGGCCACCAAGCTGTCCTCGCCACTATCCAGTGGAAGAGCGCGTTCGTCGGCTTCGACACGGTGACGTACCCCTGGTCTCCGGCGCTCGTTGTGCTCAACACTTGGGGCCCGTTCCTCCTCGCGGCCCTCGCTGTGCCCCTCCTGGCTATCTGGAACGTGAGCCCGCGGCCCAACGACACGGTCCCCATCGTCGGACATGTGCTCCAGGTCTGCCTCGCTTTCAGCACCTACTTTGCCGCCATTGCGCTCGCGAGCGCGACCTGCGCCGCATGGCTCAGGCGCCACCTCATGGTGTGGAAGGTGTTTGCCCCGCGCTACATGCTCGCCGGCATCACGCTGCTCATTGTCGACATTGGCCTCATTGCCGCCGTCGCCGTGTTCGGCTTGACGCAGCAGAAGGTCAAGCGCACCTTCCGCTCCGTCGCCATTTAAGATAACCAAAACCCAACAAATACCCCATAGCATTGACCCCATGAAATCATTTCTGCACGCTGATGAATGGAAAGGAACATGTACATGCCATTAACTACCCTATGATACAGTGCCGGCGGGCGGCTGGGTGGAGATGTTGCGTTGCGATTGGGGAATCTGGATGGAGGAGGTCGGATACCGTCTAGATCTAGCGGTGGAAGAGGATGGAGGGAGGGGACATATGAGACTTTCGGAGAACGACTGTACTTGGTGGGATGAAACTTTCGTGATAACGGTGGAAAACTTGCGGATAACTCGTGAGGACGACATATCTGCCAGTCTTGGGAGCGGGGAGGGTGATGGATGGATGCCTTGGAAAAACTAAGAACTTCTATGCACACTTTCAGGAAACTTCTCTTCCTCAGCGACTGGTAAAGTTGACACTGCCGTAGAAACTCGATCGACCTGCCACACGGTTAATACTCTAGTCCTTTCCCTTCTTCTTGTCTAAGCTCTCACGACCGGTGTCGGTGGATCCGCGCGGCTCGCGCGTGCTGCTGCTGCGGCTCAGGATCGGCACCTCCTTGTCGCTCATCCGGCGCGCGAACGCGCGGATCGACGACAGACGCTTGCGACGCTTTCCGCCCTCGGGCTGCTCGTCGGGTGAGCTGGGTTGCAGCGGGCTCGAGCTGTGCGGCGGCGTGTCCGCGCGCTGCGTCGGGCTGCTCGAGCTCCAGTCGCCCGAGTCCCGAACTCCGGGGAAACTGGCACCCGGGAAGCCCGTGTTAGGGGACTGCCCGGTGGCGCTGTCGTTGCGTTTCGGTGTCGACTGGACAGAGGACGCCTTGCTCCCGGCCTTCTTGCCCTCGGACTTCTTGGCGGGGTTCTCCTTGGCAGCCGGCTCATCGTCATCGTTGCTGCCAGGGAACTGGGTGGTTGCCTTGGGGGCGGCTGGTGGCGTTGACTTGATGGCATCGGCGTAGGATTCAGGCTCGGCAACGTCCTTGGATTCCTTGGTGGACTCGGGCTTCTTCGCAGGCGTAGACGGCCCGACCTTTGCGTCGGTAGCCTCCTCCAGCGTTGGGAAGTCAGCCTTGGGCGTGTCGTCATCCTCCTCGTGAACGGTGCTGGGAGGGCTGGCGCGCGGAATGTACGTCTCATCATCGTCGTCAGCAGGGAAAGATGTTGTCGGGGCGGCAGAGGGCTCCGCGTCGTCCTTCTCGATGATCGATGTCGGCTTGAGAGTCTCGGCCTCCTTGCTCTTTCCGCTGCTCTTGCTCTTCATGCTGCCCTTGCTCTTGCTGCCCTTCAGACTGCGCTTCTCGTCACCCTCGGCGGCAGCAACCATCTCAGCCTCGGTGTGGATCTGCTTGCGCCACATCGACGCAAAGTGCCCATCGAGGTCCATGAGATGCCCGTAAGATCCATGCTCCTCGACGAGACCGTCCTTCATGACGACGATCTGGTCCGAGTTAATAATGGTCGACAGGCGGTGGGCAATGGAGAGGCTGCTGCGACCACGGGACAGATCGGCGATCGCCTTCTGGATCTCGCGCTCCGTCTCCGTGTCGAGGGCAGAGGTCGCTTCGTCGAGCACCAGAATCGTGGGAGACTTGAGGAACATGCGGGCGAGCGAGACACGCTGCTTCTCACCGCCCGAAAGACGGACACCGCGCTCGCCAACCTTGGTCTCATAGCCCTCGGGGAAGGACATGATGCGGTCGTGCATGCGTGCGGCCTTGGCAGCGGCAATGACCTCCTCATCGGTAGCACCCTCCTTGCCGTACGCAATGTTCGCGCCAATCGTATCGTTCCACAGTACACTATCCTGGGGCACGATACCAATGGCGCGACGCAGGCTTTTCTGGGTGACCTGGGAGATGTCCTGGCCGTCGATACGGATGGTACCCGAATCGATGTCGTAGAAGCGATACAGAAGGCGAAGAATGGTCGACTTGCCGGCTCCAGACTCCCCGACGAGAGCGAGGCTCTCGCCCTTGCCGATGCGGAACGAGACGCCGCGGAGCGCGTTCGTGACGCCCTCGCGGCCGTGGTATGAGAAATGCACATTGTCAAACTCGATGACACCGTCGGTAACGACGAGGTCCTTGGCACCGGGCTTGTCCTTGATCTCGGTCGGCTGGCCGAGCAGCTGGAAGAGCTTCTCAGCGTCAGTCGCATTCTGGTTCAGGACACGGTAGAGCGTGCCGAGGCGGTCGAGCGGACCAAAGACCTGGGAGAGATAGGCGAGGAAAGCACTAAAGTCACCAACATCGGCCTCGCCACGGAGGACGCGGTTGGCGATGATGAGCGAGCCGGTGAGAAGACCCATTGACATGATCCAGGCCTGACCCAAGTTGAGCAGGGAGAAGCTGCGGAGCACCTGTCCCTCGGTCTCCTGGTACGACAGGATCGACTCGTGGTAGCGGTTCGCCTCGCGGTGTTCAGACGTAAAGTTCTTGACGCTCTCCCAGTTGGCGAGCATGTCGCTGGCGATACCACGGGTGCGGACGTCCTTGTCGACAGCAAGACGACGGAGCTTGGTGCGGTAGCCGGTGAAGACGACCGAAAAGACAACATAGATGGTCATGAAGAAGGCGATGTACGTCGCAAGGTAGGGACCGTAGAGGAAGTAGAAGATGGTGCATGCGACGACAATGTCGAGCACGGTCGGCACGGCGGAGAAGAGAAGCGTGTGCAGGAGATTGTTGATAGACGAACCGCGGTCGAGGATCTTGAGGACCTCGCCCGTGTTGCGCGTCGTGTGGAACGAGAGCGAGAGGTTGAGCAGATGGTTGAACAGGAGCATCTGCATCTCGCGATCGGCGTTCTGCTGAACGGGAATCCAGAGCAGGTTCTGGACAATGGCAAGGCCTCCATTGCCCTGGATCCACTTGAGACCGATCCAGAACACGAACGGCGTCCAGATAGACGGGCCGGGGCGTCCGTTCGAGACGCGGGCGAGGCGGCGGACGAACTCTCCAAACACGTTGGGCACGGCGGGGTTGACGATGAACGACGTGAAGAGCAGAATGACGACGCATGCGGCAACGGCGAGCTGCAGCGGCAGGCTCGTCGACGCAGCTTCCACAGCCGGCTCATGAACGCCCGCCACGACAGGCCCTGGATCTCCTCCTTCTTCTGACCGAGCTGCTGGTTGATCTTGATCGGCTTCTTGCTCGAGCTGAGGACCGGCGTGGCATCGCCGCCTGACTTGGCGTGCGACAGGTGATGCGGCAGCACCTGCGCGCTGCTCGACGCCTGCGCGGTGCCCTGTTCAGTCGGCTGCGTCGAGGACGAGGCAGCGTCGGCGTTCGACTCGGCGTCGAACGTGCCGTACACGGATCCTCCGTTACCTGGTGCCTCGATGCCTGCGGTGAGGAGGCCCGTGGACTCGGACGCAGGTTCATAGCGAACGATAGGAGATAAGACGAGCGCGATTAGGATGGGGAAGGCGAGTAAGCGCAGGCAAGATGTCGGGAGCACAAGGATCGACCAGAGCTTGTCGGCATTGTCGTATGCTGCATGTCAGCTTGCGGTTTGGGACGAAGTCAGCTGTGCGATGCGATAGCGGCGCAGGTCGAATGTGGCCTTCCCTCCACCGGAATGTGTCTTCCCTGTGAGTGTTCCTCGATCACCCTAGGTCTGAAGGCCAGATCGACCCGCCTTCCTGCATTCTCGCTCCTGGCTGCGCCACGCCCCTGCGAAGTGTGCGATGCGCACGCCACTGCCTTGCATGCGATATGACCCGTCTGTGTCTGCGAGCAAACCTGCGCGGCCAGTAGCTCAGTAGGGGTACTCACGAATCGAGATCTCCCTCCGGACAGAGAGAACGAGGTTGGGCACTTCGAGGCCAAAGCCGAGCAGAGCGAGGACGATGAGCCAGTAGCTTCCCCAGCGGAGGCGCCACTCGGAGCAGAGCGCCGCGAGGGCATAGCTCGACAGGCCGCCGACGACCCACCAAGCGGACGAGAGGACCCACCAGCGCGCGTGCTCGCCGGCGTGCGGGCGGTAGGGCGAGGTGAGGAGGTCGAGGATGAGGACGACGCCCTCGGCGAAGAATGTGACGGCGATAAAGCACAGGACGGTCAGAATCAGGCTCCGCCGCGGCGTGACTGTTTTGACGGTGATGGCGCGGACACCCTCTGGGGCCGCTGGCGGGGTTGCGGGCGGAAACGCAAGCGCTATTGCAGGAAGAAGGGTGACGCAGGGCGTCACCACATGTAGAATCTCGAGCGCGTGGTGCATCGCGGCGCCGGGACTCGGGACTCGGTAGTCGGGGGTTGGAGTGTGTTGTGGGTGAGATGGGATAGAATAGAGATAATGTGGTGCACTGTGCAACGGTGAGTTGTTGGTGACTGGCGGGCCAGTGGAGGTGATGGACGCCGCGCGCACGGGTGATCTGTCGGTGGTGGTCTGGGTGGTGGTCAGCCGAGCACCCGCAGTAGCAGCTGCTAGCAGCGAGCGATGATGCAACTAGGTTGCCGACAGTCCAGGGTCGCCGGGAGGGCAGACTGGGCAGCTGGGCAGACTGGCCAGGCGCAGGCGGACAGGGCGGAAGCATCTTCGCCCGTGATAGGTCAGCCAGTTGATCAGCCCGTACACAGGTACGCAGCCATCATGGTGCGTCGAGCGACCGAAGCGAGCAACCTTTTCGGTGGCAAACATCGAGCAGAGGGTAGATCGAGCAGACAAACCGTCGGCCCAGACTAACCGCAGCAGGCAGCGGCTTGCGAGATTGCAGGGACATAGGAGCGCACAGCGCACAGGATAGGACCGTAGTTCTGCACCTGGAGGCGTGCACACGGCTCCAGCGTCGGGATCATCCTGCCGCCGTACAGACCGTCGCCCTGTTGCACAGTCAGTCACAAGAAGGAAGGCAAGGTCAGAGCAATGCTGTCCCAGTTCCCTGTCTGTCCGTAGACAGTTGTGTATCGGTTGCCTGAGCGTGTGCATTTCAGGCGCCGCGCGCCACACGGGTTTGAATACAGCACGGACCGTACAGACCTGGCATTGAGCGCTGCGAGATCAGCGGGAGGCAGCGGAGCCATCCGCTGTCCTCTCTGCGCCGATGTGTATCGACACTCACGCATGGTCTTCCTCCAGTGGAAAAGTCAGCACGAGCGCAAGAGTATAGAGTAGTGGGTCGCGCGCATCCATGTATCTGTGCGTGCGTGCGCTGCGGCGCGTGCTACGAATAACGCGCAGAAGATTACGGGTGCTAGCAGGAAGCCGGCGGTCACGACACCGGAAGAAGCAGGAGTAGCGTCAATAACGGTCAGTCGCGCCTGACCTCCTGACTCGTAACTTCCTGACCGCGCATCCCTATGGCGTGTTTCGTCTGTCTGTTGGGCATCATGCAGCCGCGATCGCCGAGACAGCTCGCCTGTGACGTCTGCAGACAGACTCTACTCCGCCTGCCTCTGCTGCGTCACACGCCTGAGCAACACAACAAGGGAACACTGGGCTGTCGTAGCATTGCCAGAAGTTGAATTTGAACCAAGTGCAGTCGATCAGTCCACCCGACGCCCGCCCGCATAAACGTAGACATTTGCATAAGACTACCTAGCCATCTAAGGCGCGATTGCGCGCACACGCGTGGGGTCCTAAGGGGGAATACACACGTATGAATTAAGGAGAAGAGCGAGAGAGGGATAGCGAGAGACACACGGGCGCGAGCGCGGGCAGGGCGGGGCCAGGTGGGCCCGCGCTCGGCCAGCTTGCAGTGGTAGTTTGAAGGGTTGGGTATTGAATCGTCATCAAGGGGGTGGTAGGAGGCGAGACCGGGGAGAGACCGGAGTGGAGGGCCGCATAGTAGACGCAGAGGCGGAGAGGGCCTAACGCCTTACTTGTTGTTCTTAACAGCGAGGGGAACGGCGACACCCACGACGATGATAATGATGATGATGATACAGATCCAGAAGCAGATCCACTTTTTCCTGCGGGCCGCCTTGGCCTTCTTGATCGCACCGTCGAGCTCGCGGTTACCCGTCTCCATGTCGGTGTGCACGGCGGCCATCTGGTTGTCGATCTCGGTGATCGCCTCGTCCTGCTGCTCGACGAGCATCGAGAGCTCGTTGAACATCTGCGCGAGCTCGGTCATCGTCCGCTCAATCTTCTGGATCTCGGCGTGACGCTCCTGCACCTCACGGTACGCCGTGCGCGCGGCACCGTAGCGGTTTGTGTTCAGCAGCGCCTGCGAGAAGACCTGCGGGTTGTCGCTCTCCGTGACCTCCTTGATCTCCTCGGGGGTCGCATCCGGCTTGACAATCTTGAACTGGCGCGCTGCCCGCTCCTGAGTCTTTACTCGGTACTCCTTCTCGATCTGCTGGTGCTCCTGAAGCAGGTTCTGGAGCCTCGTCTTGGCGGTAGCAGCCTGCGTCTTCTCGTTCTTGCCCTTCGCAACCTTGTACAGCTGCTTGACGGAAGCCTGGCACGAGTTACGGGCCTGACGGGCCTCCTCGGCGAGCTGGTCGGCGTAGGCAATCGAGTTCGAGTCGGTCGAGTTCTGTTGTCAGCTATGCTCCACAAAGCCCAAGCTGTTCCGCGAAAGGCTGCCGCTTGTGATCAAAGAGCGCTCCGCCATCTCGCGAGGTACGATCGCCCAACGCAGCTGCTCTTCATACACGAAAGCGGTGCTCAGCCCCGCGACCGGGACCGGTGATTTCGCACTCACAAGGGTCTGCTGGTGCGCTTGCGACACTGATCGGATCTTCTCCTGGAGCGCATCGAGCTCAGCATTGGTCGCGCTCAGCTGCGACCAGAAGTCGCCGCCAGCACCGCCGCCGTTGAGTCCGTCGCTGTACGGGTTCGGGGAGTTGAGTCCGCCCATGGCGTACTGGTCCTGCTGGCCGTAAGCGCCGCCGGCGCCGTATCCGCCAACCTGCTGCTGAGGGGGAGGGTACCCAGTCGCGGCCTGAGCGTACGGGTTACCGCCCTGGGAGGGGACCGAGGGGTTGGTCCTGCAAACGTCAGAAATGTGTCACTCGCGGGGCATAGTTCGGGGGTCGCTGTAGCCTCAAGAAGGAAGCTTTGGCGGCTGTTTGAGAGACGTACTCGTAGGACTGTTTTGGTCAGCGTGTGCATTGCTTGGGTTGTCGGCGGATCACAGAAACACATAACACCAGAGCGGCGCGAAGCAACAAAGACTCCTGCCCGCACAAGCCCGCTCCATCAAGTGTTCTGCGTTCGCTGTGCAACCTGCTTCGTCACAGCAATGAAACTTACGGGCTGCTGGAGTCTGTTACGAGCCATGTCGGAAGTTTGTTGCAAGGATCAGGGGTTCGAGGAGGAGAGGTGGAGGGGTCTGGATCTTGAGGGGGTGAGGGGGTCGATGCGCTCGCTCTGGGGAGTCGTTCGGCGAGGTTGAGGTATGCGATGCGCCGGTGGGAGAGATGGATGCAGGAATGGGGGTGTTGTGTGTTGATGAAGATTCAGAAAAAGTAATGTGAGGGTGAGGGGTTAGATAATGGCGAAGGGTCCACGAATGTCGTGTCGTCGACGGAGGGAGGGCACGGCGGGGGTGTATGGGGGGGGCGGGTTGAATTATTTGGGTGAAGAGGCAACAGAGAAATATGAATATCGAGTGTTTCAGAGACGAAGCAAGCGTATTCAAAGGAGAGAGAGAGGGAGAGGAGGGAATGAGTGTAAGAGAGTGAGAGGACACTGATCTAGGAGAAGACAGGACAGAGGATGCAGAAGCAAAGTGGACGAGACTGGTGGTGTGCACTGTGCAGTGGGACGTGGTGCATAGTGTGCGGGCGTGCACAGTCTGGGTGCCAGTGCCCGTAGCCAGCCCAGTGAACCTGAGCGTGAGCCTGAGCCAGGTGCGGAAGCTGGGCGCTTGTACGCTTGGGCCGGACTTTGCCCAGCAAGGCCGGGGCAGTCGGGCAGTCGAGGTGGATCGATGGACGGTCAATGTTGCTTGGCCGGGTGATCCAGCCAGCACACCACGCACCACCAACGACCGGCTCACGGTTCCAGGGCCCACCGCCGCAGACTTTGCGACTGTGCTGTGCCTCTCCCTGCAGCGCAATCGTCCCAGACCACCAAAGCGCCAGCCAGGGACCGGGGGTGTTTGCGTCCACGCGAACGCCCCTTAGCCCCGGCCCACAGCCCCTGCTCAAATCAACTTTTTCCATGCCGCAGCTCCTTCATTCATCTTTGCCATTTTGCCCCCGCTAATCCGCCGTTGGCCAGATCTTGTATTGCCTCGGGCCCCGAAATACGAGGTGCATTAGCAAACGACCCTAACATCGGTTAAGGGCCTTGGAGGGGCGCAATCGAGAGCCGCTGTGTGGTTGTCTGGGCTCGGAGTAATGTCACCGCGTAACCTCTGGCCAATCGACCAGGTCGCAGACTGCGCAGACATGGCCTGATAACGCCCCCGCCCCGCAGCCTGCATCGCCCTTCAGAGCGCTGATGAGTCGTCCGTCTGCCATGAGCTCATGACCAGTCGTCCGTCCAGCCACCGGCCCCCGCCGCTGACTGGGCATGACGATCGGACATCGCCTCCGCCTCCGATTCCTCCACTCTCACCACGGACATCGGTGCCTCACTCTGACACTCTCGGCACGGGCAGGCCATCGCCTCCGTCACCCATTCTGCTGACTCGATCATACATCGCCTCCGCCCTGGTGGGCCAGACTTCGGAGGCATCTCGTTCTCTAACTCTCTCTACTTGATGAACGCTTCACGATCGCTGATGAATCGTTACGACGAGAGCAAGTGAGGGACCGATTGCCACCCGTTGCGTTCAGAAATAGCAACACCACCTCTAGGATGCATATAGATCTGCGACGCCTGCAACTCCGCCAGCAGCATCACTTGTCTATCGTCGCCTGCCACCTCGCTTACCAGCGTTGCCACCGCGGCCACTGCTTCCGGGCGCCGGGCTGCCCGGCTTCGGGCTGTCGGCCATGAGGTGGTTAGCGAGCCTGAGGTCAGCTTGAAGGGCAGGGCCAGATCTGAGAGTCACAACGCTCGCAGTGGGGTAGACCACCTTGTGCTCTCTCTGCAGACATCCCCCAGGCGGGAGAGACACATGATCCGAGCTCTCCCCACTACGAAGCATGTGAAACCCGTGGACTCACTGAGCACCAGCATCGCCACTGATGACGCTGTTAACCTTCTTCCTCGCCTCAGCGAGGTCCTTCGCCATCTCAGGATCGTTCTCAAGGGAAGCCTGTCGTCAGCTATGCAGCTTTCATCGAAGCTGGGAATCTTGTTGGTACTCACTGTGATGCGAGGAAGCAGCACGGCCATAACCGTCGTTCCGATCATGAGCAGGACCATGGGGCTCTTGAGCATGCCAAGGATCTGCATGCTCGGAGCCGAGGTGTAGTACTGTTCTTTCTGCGTCGCAGTTACCTGGAGAGGGTAGGCGAGGCTGCCGCTCGTCGTCGGCAGAGCCTGACGGTTCGGGTAGTACGTCTGGACATGGACAGTCGCCTTCGGCTTCGGCTGCTCCTCGCCGTCCTTCTTCTGCTCGCCATCCTTGGTATCAGTCTCCTGGGGCTGAGCGATCTCAGCAGACTTGGCAGCCTTCAGCGCCGCTTCGTCTGGGACAGTGACAATGAACTGCAGTCAGTTACCAGCGCACGCAAGACTAACTCACTCCGCTCATGTCGTAGCCTGGTACAATGGCCTGGACGACGTGCTGTCCCGGAGACACTTCACTGATACGTTAGCTGCGTACTGCTTCGTTAGATAGCGTACATCTCGAAGCTCCCATCGGCGCGGAAAGGCACACGCTTCTCGAAGTCGACCTCAAGGCGCGACTCGAGGGGGATGGCGGTCGAGTCTGCTGTCAGCTACGAAGACCAACAAGCCAAGCTCGGGGATGTTTCCCACTTGAACCTGCACAACTCCCGGCACGCCTGTTGGCAAGCCACGACGTGATAGAGGAGTCTTCCTCCAAAGGAAGGCAGTGGATACCCACTCAGCACGGCATTCGGCAGAATCGAGCCCGTCAACTTGAACCCGAGCACGGGAGACGCCCTGATGTCAGCTACCCATCCAAACAACTTAGCTCACAGAAGCAAGATAGTGCTGGCCAGCATGGCGACGATGCGCAGATTGAGATGGTCGTTGAAGTTGTTCGAGCGACGAAGCAGACAGCGGCTGATGACGCGGGGCCCTGAGACAAACGGTGGTGGAGGCCGCCAGTTGGAACGCGAGATGCTTCCGTCCACTGATGGCTGTTGTGGTGAGTGACCACTCGACCGGCCTCAACGAAAGGCATGCATACACACATTGCATGAAAGGCAGTGAGGAAGACATCATTGCATCAGAAGACGTTATCCACAATCGAGTTTCATTCTGGTTTTTACTATGTACAACTACCACGACTGCATGAGACCAAACTCGACCCATCCGACCTCGACCTCCCTCTCCAGAACCGCGGTCGGGGTGACCTCGCGCCAGCTCTCAACGACGCTGTCGTTCTCGCTGGGATAAACGCTCCAGGCGTACGACCTCTCGAGGCTCTGATCCTCTAGGCTGGCAAGGCTGCCGAGGAGAGAGCCAGGTGGGGAGCTCTCCCAGTCACTAGGCGTGGAAGGGCTGTTGACGCTCTCGATCTCGAGCGTGTCCGGTGTCAGCGTGCCCGAGGAAGGCGGGAAGGACTCGCTGAGCCACTGGGAGCGCTCGTATTCGTAGCTCGTCTGGCTCAGGTCGACACGGCTCATGTCCATGCTCGGCATGATGAGTTCGGTGGTGCGCTCCGGCTCGTAGCTGAGCGTCCGCGCCTGCTTTGGGCGCTCGGAAGAGCGCTCGCCCCAAGGCGCACGCATCGCGTCGACCTCGTTCGCACTGAGCACCGCACGTTCAGTGAGGACGCCGATGTCGACGAGATCGCCGAGGAGCTCGCGCACGTCTTCCGCGCAGCGCTCTGCGAAGATGACTCTCAGGATGTCCGGGTTCCCGTCCGCGTCGAGGCTGACTTCGAGCGTCGTGGCGGGGAAGCCGCGCGGGTCGAGTACGCCGAGTGCGTCGAGCTTCGACAGGAGGGGTATGATTCGAGCACCAGCCGCAGCGTATGCTTCGTGCAGCGGCATGAGACCTTGTGTGAGCCCTGCTAGGATAGCGACCCCGACCTCAGCGTCGGCGTACGATATACGCGGCGTTGGATCGAGGAGCGCATCGAGGCTCGGCGCAAGCGCAAGAGACAGCGTCGTAACGTGGCCGGGCGTGAGGAGGACCTCGGGCACGGGAGGGAGAGGGACCTCAGTCTCCTGGCACTGGAAGGGGAGGGGGAAGTAAGCCGCGAGCTCGCGGATCTTGCCCTCCGTCGAGCACGAGGTGACGGAGGCACCGCAGGAGCGGCGCTGCTGGCGCTGAAGGCGGGACTTGGTGCGCTGGGAGGCGGCCCGGCGGGTCGGGCGGCGGACGTACGGCGTGTAGCGGGTAGGCTTGGGAAGGTCGTCATCATCGAGGAGCTGAGCGAAGGCACGCAGGATTACGGGCACATTCTGCGCTCCGCCGGGAACGCTGCCGACGGGCGGGGCAGTAGCGAAGGTGCGCGCCTTGCCGAGACCGACGTTGGACGCCACCGCGGGGACGAGCAGCAGAGGCAAAGGATGGCGTGCCATAGCGCACACTGCGGGCGTGGGCGAAGTTGGGAGGCGGGAGTGAGCGCGTTGTGCGCGGTCCGCGGAGGACGGGGTGCGGCGGGGTCGGCGCCGTGACCAGTGTGCGCTGCGCGGCGGCAAGTCGCTTAGCGACCTGCTTCAGCACACGCGGCGCACGCAGGGCGGCGGCCCCCTTGCGTATGAGGGTCGACACCGAGGTACTTGTGTATCGTCCGATCATTGCTTAGAGCATGGTGAGTGGTGTGTGCGATTGGAGACTCCAGAAGCAAGACCTTGGCCATAGATATACAGGATGCATGGCTGTGGAAGACCGATGTAGAAGCCCGTGCCGAAAGCTCAGACGACGACGCGCGTTGCCACTTGCCGAAGCGACACTCAGCCAGCTCAGCCTTCGGCAGGTTGTATCAGGCACGGATATCCCACGGTTGAAACGCCGATCACCGCCGCTCATCTGCGAAAGCTTGCACCGCTTAAAGCCCTTCAGCGGAGCGGGGATGCATTGGCGGTACGGCTCAGTGCTATCGCTCTGGAGCGAGATTGGATGCCGATTCCTTCGGCTTGCGGTGCACGCAAGCTGCCCCGACTATGCCGATGGCTAGTGATGTTATCTGCTCCGTGATATAGGTAGGCTGGTCAGTAACGCAAACGTGGCGTGCACTTCGCTATATTGCGCTTCTCCAATCCTACAACACATTGTGACAGCATCTATAAATCTAGTTCGGGAGGGCGGTCGCCTGCGCCATGAGTCCACGGAGCCAGTCCGCCTCCTTCTGCATCTCCTCCTGGCTTCTCGGTTTCCGGTCTTCGTCGCGGGGCACCTGCCATCCCTCCGTTTCCCGCTTCTTGCGAGCAGCGGCGATCGCGGCTTCGCGGTGCGTCTCGGGATCGTCGCGTTCTCCCCTCGCGCTCGAGGCGACACGGTTGGCGGCTTCGGCGATTGTCTCGGGAGTCTTGCCCTCCGCCTGATCCTTCAGATCGCCCTTTAGCTCCTTCTCGCTCTTCTCCAACGCCGGGTACACGCGGTCAGTGTCGCCTCCGAAGTCTTTTGATGTTCGCGGGATAATATGCACGTGAACATGGGGCACAGACTGGCCAGCAGCAACACCGTCCTGACTTGTCAGCTTAGAGTGTCCAGATTGCGAGTCAGCTGGGGTGGAGCGCTCACCTGGACGGCAATGTTGAGGGCCTCAGCCTTGTACGCCTTCTCGATCACGCGACCAACACTTTGAACGCTGTTGAACAAGTCGGACACTTCATTCGGCCGCAAGTCAGCTAGCCGCGGAACAACGCGTTTCGAGATGATGAGTACATCTGACATCAGCTGAGCCTACGGCATGCAACTCACGCCCCGGCCTTAGCGGCTTCAGGTTGACAATGCCCAGGGATGACGGAGTCTCGAAGAATACTAGTTGTCAGTTTTCCACGGAAACGCACGACCTACCCTGCCGTGTGACATCGAACACCGAGAAGAGGTGACGCGACATGGTGCTTATGCGAATGCTTTCGTAAGTCAGAATAACAATGCGTGCGATTGTGGTGTGTGGTTCTGCTAACCTTGTGGTGGTGCGTGAGGTCACTGGATGTGGTGAGAGAGGTCACGTGCCGAGAGACGCATGGTTAGAGCATGGCATTGTGCCTGAGGCACTCGCCACCCAGGCACGGTTGTTGTGCTTGTTCGCGTTCCAGGCTGCGCGGTTGCGTGCGAGAGAATGTCGGGTTGACTCACGGTCGCACTCTGCACTACGGCTGTTCTGGCCCAGCTAGCCCAGCTGGCCCAGCTGGACAAACTCCGCCAGCTGCGCCAGTATGGTGGTACGAGCTGATCCCTCCTGCCCTCTCGAGTTCTCAGCGACACTCGCTTCTTCACCTTGCAACCCTCCCTCTCCCGCGCTGCACTCACCTGGTCTCTTCTCGCGCAACCTCGTCCTCGAAAGGCAGAGGGCGGCTGCTCGCCCACCTGTTCGCCTCCGCTCTCACCTCCGTGTTCTGTTACCCTGCACTCGCCGTAGAACCCGCGTCTACGCTACCATACCCTCCCTGGACGTCAACATGAGAAGCCGATCGACCACCCCGTCGTCCTCGGACGTCTCGGCGGACTTCTCCGTGGTCTCGCCACCCACCGACCCCGTCAATCCCCTCGCTACAGCCATGGAGCAGGTCAACCTTGACAACTCGCCTCCTTCGGCGTCTGATGAGGACAGCTTCGAGATTGTCGTCATGCCTGTGTCGCCTGCGTCTGAGCAATCGGAAAGCTCTCTCTTTTCTGTGCTGTCCATCCCGACCTCTGTAGACTCGGACCGCGGACGCGACTCCAGTTCAGACTCGGCATCAGACGACTTATTGTCCGACTCTGCGTCAGGCAGATCCCAAGGATCGGCGCCCGTATCCTCTGAACGCCCCGCAGCAGAGGATGCGCCCCCAAAGGAGTCCACTCACCTTCACACAACTCGCAGCATTCCCGCATCCCCATCGGTTGACGTTGCATCTCTCCCCACGCCGCCATCTTTGCTACAACCTCCCAAGAGCTATCAAGTAGGTTCAACAGCTCCATACTCGACAGCCATGACCTTGTCAGGCCGTGGCGCCGACACCGCAGCCGACCCGATGTCCGGCTTGACGATGAACCAGAGGAAGAGTCGCAGAAAGGCGGCTGCGAAAGCGGCAGCGCATCTAGTACTGCTAGGGAAACAACCCCCGGATGAAGCTACAGCTGGCTTCACCGACGCGCAGAGAGTACAGTTTAATCGTATTCTTCAAGAGGTGACGACAGCCGCAAATGACTGGGCACTCAAGCTCTGCAGCATTATCAGTCCTGCTGAACAGTCGACTCTGAGCAAGAAGAAGCTGAAGGCTCGTCGCAAAGCTGCAGTTGATGCCGCTGTCAAGGCTGTGCAAGCAGGCCAGCGAACATCGGTCCACGCTACCATCGGCTTCACCGAGGCTCAGAACCGCGCCTTTGACCAGGCGGTCAGCAAACAGCAGGGCAAGAACCGCAGGCAGGCAGAAGTGCAAGCCGCCGTCAAGGCCGTCACAGCGGGGTGGCAGACCCAGAATGAGGCGACCTGCCGACTCACTGCTGACCAAAAAACAAACTTCAAGCAGGCTCTCGAGGCGCAAGCCAAGCACAACCGGGCTGTTGTTGACCCTTCCCTGTTGTCCAAGCAGCAGAGGAGGAGGCGTAGGGATGCGGCCGTGAAAGCTGCTACGAGAGCGGTCCTGGTTGGCGAGATGAATCCAGAAGAGGCAGCTATTGGGTTCAACCATTTCCAAATGCTCCAGCTTCGAGACCACCTCCTTCAGGCTACGAAACCAGCGAGCACCTGGAGTAGCATTATGGCACGCGGTGGCACGCTCTCGGTGAATCAGTGTACGAAGCTCACTCACGCCCGCCGTCGTAATGCCGATCCCACGGGTAGTGACGATGACCGTACGGAGAGCGAAAGCGGTTATTCGACCGATACTTCGTCGACCATGAGCTCGCAGGATGCTGCCAGCGCAATCTATGCGTGGGTTTACCTCCAGTGAACAGAGACTGACATCAGCTTCTTCAGTGACACCGATAGCTTCACTAGCCAGCAGGAGAACAAGCTGCGGCTGTGGCAAGCTCTTTGCATTGAGGTGAGCTCGAATCGAACTGGACCGGATAGCTGATGACAGTTTGGACTCGTTGAGGCTGGAGACCTGGCGGACCTGCCGTCCCAGCGCACACACCGCTCGTCCGCGCCCTCTCCACCCTCCCAGCGTCCACCGCCTTCAACGTTCTCAGACTCCGACGAGTCAACCACTCCTTCGCGCTCGGTCACACCGACGCAAGCGAACCCGTTCCCGACCAGCCTGACACAGGCCAAGAATCTCCTCAGCACCGCCCACGTTAACCTGAGCACATACATGGCACTGCGCAAGAGCAACCCCAACCCCGAGCCCGGCGAGTATGCGGACTTGCTCGAGCCCTCAGCTTCAGCGTTGCGCAAGCTGCTCCGCGAGTCGCGCCAGTTTGCCAAGCTGAGCGATGTCAAAGCTGAGTGGCTGAACCCGCTCCTGAAGGACTTTGGCTTCGCCCGCAGTCGCGCTCGTTCCGCGTAATCAGTGTGCTATACACCGCCTCTCGGCAGAACAATGATCCAGTTTAAATCAAGTCCGAATCCGCAGTCGCGGAGATGAGTAGATGCGCAGCGCGTTATCTCGGTATTCTAGTTCCTAGTTTCAGTTGTCAATGCCTCCCTGCATGTACATATATCCTGTCACAACCATCGCCTCCTCACGCACAGTCGCACAGTATGCGCAATTCCTGGGGCTGAGGCTACAAGGCATGCAAGGAGCCATGTTCGGGACAACGTCTGTCCGCATCACCATACCCAGACAGCGGCCTGTGCGCCTGTTCGGATCCGGGAGGCGGAAGGATCTGGGTCAGTAGCCGCGGCGAGGAAGGAAGCAATAGAACAGCAGCTGCCCGTCAACGCGCTCGTACGCTGATGCGCTTGCGCTCGTTGCATGCAGCCTATTCGCGTAACGTACAATGAGCAATCGACATTCCCCGTCAACAACCGCGAGCCCTTTCATTTTCTCTTCCCGCTCATTTCATCAGAGTCTCCAGTTTCACGTACAGCGGGGTCAGGTCACGAGACGCAACCCTTGACCACAACCGGCGTCGCACTCGCCCACTCACGTACTCGCACTAGCATGACATGAAGCATGAAGCGCGCTCCTGCCGATCATCTCGGTCGGCGCGGCGTAAGTTGACCCCCGGTGCGAGGGAGCAGATCTGAGCCCAGACAATCCACACCCGAGGGTCAATGTGAGATCCCCCCGGCTCGACATGCTTCTCTCCGCGGGGCGCTGCGTGGCTTGCCCGCTCGCAGCAGGTGACCTACTCGAGATGCATATATAACACCCCTCCTATGTTGTGCTCCTCTCCATCCTCCCACCTCTTACTCTCTCTACGACTGCTCACGCCACCCTCCGCCGCCTCCGACCTTACCACTCCGCTGGGCTCGATTTCCCACAATCTCTCGACCCACCCAAACCTTCCGTAACCCCGGTCCCCAACACCACTTCAACAAACATCACCATGTTCGCCATCCTGACCGCCCTTCTTGCCGCCACCGCGCTTGCGTTCCCGGCCGAGGTTGCTCGCGGCGAGCGCGGTCATGGCCACGGCCACCGCCCCACCCCGACCATCTCCGCGGGCCCTCCTCCCAGCACCTTCCCGACCTCGTCGCCCGGTGTCCCCTACACCTCCACCAGCGTCTGGATGCCGCCCCAGCCCACCGAGTACCCCCAGCACTACGGAGACTTCGAGTCCACCCCTGTCTGGATCTTCTATCCCCACGGTGCGCCGCTGTACAACATGTGTGTCGAGGCGAAGGGATGTGGCCGTGGCCGTAAGGGGCGCAACGGTAAGGTCGTTATGTAAGTCTAAGGCCCCTTTCTTGTGACCGCTCGTCTGAGTTGACATCGAGCTGACCCCAGCGCGTCCTGCAACTCCTCCCCGGGCCAGCAGTGGGCGTACGGCATCCAGTCCGGCCCCCAGATCAAGGTTGCGGGCACCGACCTCTGCCTCGATGCGGGCCACAACCCGCGCTCCGGCTCCAAGCTGCGCGTTGAGCGCTGCAACGGTTCGGCGAGCCAGAACTGGTACGTCGCAAACACGGGCCTGTGGATCTTGAACGACCGCGAGTCGGACTACCTCTGCGCCGACATTACGGGCGGCTCGCGCGACCCCGGCACCGGACTCCAGCTCTACCCTTGCGCAGGCAACAACGCGAACCAGCAGTTCTACCCCGGGTTCTGCTGGGACCACACTTGCATTGGAGCTTGAGCGGAGCGAGAGTGTGAGCCTCACCGAAGCGGTCAGCGGACAGTTCGCAACAAGAGCCACGCGCGGTGGCATATGTGGGCTCGCGAAACTCGTGTCCTCGGACCAAGGCTCGGATTATGGACAATACTGAAGATATGTGCATGAAGACGTGTGGACACTTTCATATCTATAGTTATGCGCTGAGATGAACAGTTGCAGGTCACTTACGTCTTCGTCTGATAACACCAGCGTTCCGAGTCGCAGTTTACTTACATTTGTCTACTTAATGCCCCATCGGGCGACAGGGCTCTGTTCTAATACGGCACCCGGTGACTTACTGAACATGGAAGGGGTTGCGGTGACCTCGCGTATATCCTCGTCTGCATGTGCCCTGCACAGATTAGCGTCCGCGGCATCCAAGCGCCGAATTGACCATAACTAGCAGAGCTCGATGCCTGTCCGACTTGTCCTGACACTCCCTGTTCACTTCCAGCACCTTCACTTGCACCCAAATCACCTATGCTGTCTACTTGGCGATGCAAGTCGCACGGTTGCCTTCCCTCACCGCTAGTGGAGACATGGAGAGCGAAGAGGACTGGGGGCGGGCGTCGAAACCACCTGGTATGCTGCCGAGAGGCTGTTGCGAAACGCCCGCGCTTCGAATTTGTAAGGTACAGCGGAGTAGAATCAGCGTCAGTCTCATACCTGTCCCACTGTGACGCAGGTTGAGATGCTAACAGCAACTGCCCACATCGCCGATGGGTCCACGCACACGACGAGAGGAAGCCAAAGCGACGTGCCTGCAGAATTCATTACTCGGATCCGACAATCTTATCTATCCTGCAGGGTCCGCCGTTCTCCGCTCTATGACGCCATGGCCGAAACCGTGTCACTCTTCCCCTCGCTCTAGACTCCACACGGCTTGATGGGAGCTTAGCCCACCTTTCGAGGTCCATGGAGATGGAGAGGAGAAACGACAGTGCATTGGGAAGGATCTTCCTATGGACGAGCACATCTGTCAATGAAGCGCACAATCAGCCCTAAGCAGGGGTGCTACCGTCAGCCTCATGCAATCGGTCAACTCACAGCTTCCAGATCTGGTTCGGGTTGTGGTCCACGCACTCCCAGAGCTGGAAGAGGCCGGTTCCGTACGTCCCGATGTTACCGTCCTTGAAGTCAAGGCAGTAGTCTATGCCGTCAGCTGTGCCGGGAATCCAGGGTGAGACTAGCTGAAGAGCCTCCGCGACGCAAGATTGGACGTAATACTCACTCGTGTGTCCGAGCTCGATATGTCCGCTCTCGCGGAAAGTCCAGGTGCGGTTCTCGGCGGAGAGGAAGGTGACGCCTGCCAGATTTACAGCGGGAGCCATGTCGACACGGCCGCCATTCCACGGTTCTGGCATTAGTACATGTTCCTCTGCTCCTGACGTGCTCTGGATGCGTATCCCTTTCGCCCCGCTTCCAAGCGTTTCGGAAGGCAGAGAGCGCAAGCAGAAGGGAACCCAGCAGCAACACTCACCCCAAGCATTTGACCCGAGGAAGTGCCCCGCCTCCGTCGTCACCTCGCCCGTGACGGCGGGATCGAAGAACCACTTGACGTGGCACGTGTCCAGCGGTCCGAGACGGGGCGTCTCGAGGTTCAGAGTGCAGTAGACATGAGGTTCGTCGGTCGAGTCCGAGTCGGACTGGTAGCACTCTACAAGCCGGAGAAAGGACTCGCCCTGCCGGATTGTCCACCACGAGGCTGCGCCGGAGACAGCTGGAGCTACCAGAAGGGCGAGTGGGATGATGGAAGCGAACATGGCTGAAGCAAAGGAGATACTGGTGGCAGAGGGAGAGCGATAGTGATGGCGGTGGTGCCAAGACTACGCACCCTATATAGGATGGACGAGGGTATCGCCGCTACATGCTCTGAGATGTGTCGAGCCCACCTGACCCACTCCTGTGACAACGGAAGAAGCTGAATGACAATATCCTCTGACGGCAGAGTGAATTGTACCCAGCAAGTAATTAATCGAAGTTTGAATCTGGCACCGTCACCCGGCCTACAGATCGACGTACATCCGCAGGCGGTGACTTTCCGACGCTCTTGGGGCACGGAGAGGTTTACTCGGTCAGGGCAGAAGCAAGGCTGGGAGGGTCGGTCATGTGGTCGACAAATCACCCCAGCATACCGTAGCAGACCCCTAACGAAAGGTCCCCTTGGTGCCCAGTCGGCTCCGCAAAGGCGCTCTGATAGTTCAGTGCCCGCGGATGTAACTGACACTGAACATGTTCGAGCGCGCTGGATGTCATGACCGCGCCGCTTGAACACTGACACGCCCAGAAGCATGCCTGCGGATTGATAAAGGGGGCTATGGGCTGCTTCTTCACAACCACCTCGGCCCCGAGGACTCTCGGACTTGACCGGAGTACTGGACCGAGAGCCACTAAGCTCCGCCCCCAACCTGGCCGGTCACTCAAAGCGCCCACTGCATACTCGAGTTCTCCAACTTAAGAATGCTTGCATCGATAACTAACTACTGGCGCTGATGCTCTTGAGTTCGGGTCTCTTTTCACCAATGTCCGTTTTGTGATCAGCTGAATGGGCTTAGATGCGGAGATTGATCTATCCGCAGCAGAGCACCCTATCAATCACTGGTGGACGTTCCACTGCTGATTGGTGTTGTTAGGGTCGCAAGCCCAGAGCTGGATCGTAGCCTGGTCCTCGCCCTTGAGCTGGTCCGGAGTCGGCTTGCCGTCCTTGTAGTCGAGGCAGAGCCCTGTGCCCTCGAGCTCGATGAGGCCATCGGGGCGGACCTGCCACTGCTGTACATCAAGGCCATCATAGCAGTCCCAGAAGTGGGGCACGGCGCCGTTCTGCGGGTTCGAAGTGCCGTCGAGGCAGTGCTCGGGACCCTTGTCGTCCGTCGAGTGGTTCTTGAGCGAACGGATCGGACCGGGCTTGGACGGATTCAGTGCAAAGGAGGTGCGGATACGACGGAACATGGCGTTGCCCTGCTGGTTTGGGCTGACTGCGATGCCGAGGACGTTGCCGTTCTCGTGCGTGCCGCGGATGTTGTTGGGGTCGGGTGTCGCGACGTCGCCGAGGTAGCCCTTTGGGTTGGCACGCCACTCGATGGAGTAGGGGTGCTCGTCCTGGCGCTTGGCGGGCGCGGCCACGGTGAGTGAGGCGAGGAGGGTAGCAGTGACGGTGGTGGGGAGCATGATGTGTGGCGTCGAGTGAGGGACGTGGGCAACCAGATCGCTCTGTCCTTATATATCTCGCTCGCAGTAGCTGACACCGTCACTCGTCATCCCGCCAGAGCTGCCGAACGGCGCGGCGTTCTGGTAAGCGTTCCGTCGGAACATGAGAAGTACATCATGCTCATCGCCGTAGAGGCAAAGTGGGCGCCTGAGTGATCTGCGTCACCAATCTTCCTCTCAGATCGCCGTGTACTGGCTCATGACTCGATGCAATCCCCAGGGTGTTCTCGACTGCTCCTGAACGATGATGCCGACGAAGCTCTGGGGCGTCGATTAACATGCACGTGCATTGGTGCATGTGTGCCCAGCTGAGTCCGCGCGGACGTGCGGCGCGGGCCTGACGGAGTTCGGAGTGGAGGCTTTCCGTCGGAAAGTGTAACGTACGACATGTGCTCGGACAAGCGAGGCTGTGCATGTGCTACAGCAGCGACGCGCCGAGGACGCAGGGCCTTCGGATTGCCGAGAAATCATCGTCAAGCTGACAGGACGAGCTTGCAGGGTTTGATTAGATGTGCTGACCACCAAGTAAGGGCGGCAGCAGGGTCACCGAAGACCTTCCCCACGGGAACGTGTTCATGGTGTTCGCCTTTTCAGTGCATGCATTTTCATAGGCCGAGAATACAGTTCAGTGACTGTGACGTACCGTCATGAACGGCGGTTTAGCCAGAATCCGAACAGCGAACTTCGGCATCAGGCTACTCCGCAAGCACCGATCAATGCAGCTCGTAGTACGGGGAAAATTCTTCCAGGACAGAGGGGGC
The DNA here is from genome assembly GCF_000293215.1 of Trichosporon asahii var. asahii CBS 2479. Lineage (NCBI taxonomy): Eukaryota > Fungi > Basidiomycota > Tremellomycetes > Trichosporonales > Trichosporonaceae > Trichosporon > Trichosporon asahii. Next base: position 102,130 of record NW_014040855.1, on the reverse strand, counting down.
ACAGCTCTCGGAGGCAGGCTGCTTCGATGATTAGTTCGGTGATATGCCTAGAGACCGGGCATATGTACGTTTTTGTATCTGCTCTCGTCGCGTCCGCATACAAAAACACGTGTCTCTGTACTGTAGCTCGTACTCGCCGCAAGCGTCGGTTTGTCAGAAGCTAGAAGCACGGGAAGTGTGCTGCCAGAGCTGGTCTTGCTCGAGAGTCTTTGCACAACTATGCATTCCGTGCGCCAATGACTCCGCGAATTGTCCGTAACTTAGGCGAGCCCATCACATGGCCACAGTGATGAACTTCTGGTTGTCGTTGCATGCGCACTCCCACAGCTGCAGTCCACCTGTAGGCCACTTGTTCGGTCCTCCGGGAGGGTACGTGGTCGGGACAGCGTGCCCGTCAGTGACGTCGAGACAGAGCCCGGTACCCGTCAACTCAATGAAGGAGCCGTTGTGCACCGTCCACTGCTGCTGCTTCAGGCCGTCGTAGCACTGCCACAGGTGCACCTTGCCACCATTCGCGGGGTCTTAACGTCAGCAATGACGGATGGTGGACTCACTCTCTCCCGCATCGATGCAGAAGTTACCCTCTGCCGTGTGCGTGGTGCGGATCGGGCCTGACTGCCCCTCGGTGAAGATCCAGGAGCGGGTCTGGTCGGGCGTGCGGCTGTAGGCCCTGCAAGTTAGCATGTGTGGGGAAGGGGTCGACTCACAGGTTGACGGTGCGACCATTCTTGAAGCCCTCGTAGGGGTATCGGCCAGCCGGGGCGGGGGTGCTGATGAGTGCGTAGTCGCCGTCCTCCTTTGTGGGCCACTGGAGGCCCTGTCCTTCGGCCTTGACAGCGACAGCGGTGACAAGGGCGAAGAGGAGAGATGCGAGCATTGTGGGTGTGTTACGATGTCGACGTCGGCAATGTTGGGTGTTTTTCGCTGCTCGCCCTTATATACCTACCGAGCTGCTTTACGACATGAGACAAGAGTTGAGGCTTAATTGCTTGCCAAGCCGTAGCGTAATACCGCTCCGAGCTCCATTCCTTCTGCGATAAGGGTTTCGTTCCGAGCGAGAAAGCCGGGTTTGCCGATAGTAACCGAATCGTTCTCTGCGTTGCCCACCTCGCGCACCGCTGTGTGCTAGATACAAAGAAGCTTGCCTGTAACGATCGTGACGGTCTCAGAGTGGACTGAAGACGCAAATGCGATCGCCAAGGCTGTCAGCACCGCTTCAGGGTCGGCGGTCGCCGAACGCCCAGCTCCGTTCCTGCCGACGCCGACTTCCGCTCGATATCCAGAACGGTCGGTGCTCCACTCTTGCTTGTCTCGCCTTTTGGCCGTTGAGTCGTCTGCGTGAACTCTGCCGGTGCATGTCCATGGAAGCACGCGCTGCGGAGGCACATAGCGGAGCGAGCGGTACTTGTTACCCCCATGGAATGGCTGACCAACAAGATTTACGCCTCGGTGCTCGAAATGAACTCCGAAAGTTTCGTTCACCACACTGAGATTCGTGCCGAACGTCGAAATTCTTCAGCATCGAGCATCCGTCCGCCCTTGCTCGCAACAGTTGCACACGGCGAGGGATCCCACGACACCTAGAGCTGACTGCTATCATGCGGGACGTGGGAGATGTGTGCAGGTGGCATACCTCTAGTTGTGGGGGGACGCAGCAGGCTTCTCTAGAGTTGTAAAGACGCCAAATGCAGACGCGAATTTCAAGTGCAGGCAACGATGCGCCGCCGAGGTGAGCAGGCCACACTCATTGACGTCAACTCTCGTAGATCGCATAAACTCAGCCTTAACTATTCGCTCTCAACTATTCGAGAGGCATCCGCAGATAGCCAAGCGAATCCGCAGCTTCCCTGTTATTAGCCCGGATCCGAGAAGATGGATCATCTGATCGAGGGCCTCAATTGAGTATCGGAGCCATATTATGCCCACGCTCCTCTCAACCTCGTCTCCCCTCCTCCTACACAGGCGCCAGCAAGGATATCACCAGAATGTCACACTCGCGAAAGGAATAACGAAAGCGCAGCTCTCAGGCTCGCTGTCGATGTGACCTGTCAGGGTTCCAGACTGAGGTCATGACCAGTTCCAATGTCGTAGGGAGCTCACGGAATCGAAGTGCCTGGTGCTTTCGATTATCTTCTGTTTTGTCACTACGTTGCTGAACACCTCTCATAGCAGCTCAATCGCTGTTCTTTCCTCAACCACTTTATGTACTGCCGGTTGTGCTTCTGAACTGATAGCATTGTCCGTATCAACGAGCCAACTAGCGATTTTCGGTGATTGTTAAAGTTACTGCCCCGGCTGATATGACGAGTCAGGAACAAGGTCGAAGAGCTGGTTTGTGCTACCGGGGATACAGTCCCAGAGTTGGATCACGGAGTGGCGGAAGGCGTCATCGCCATTGTATCCATCCTTGACATCGAGGCAGTAACCGGTGCACCCGAGCTCGATGTGTCCGTCAGAGTGGTATACCCACTGCTGCACGTCGAGTCCGTCGTAGCAGTCCCAGATATGGGGTAGCGCACCATTACCGGGGTCTGGGGTCAGCTGATCCACCATGAAGGAACAGGGTAGCGCGGACTCACTGCTAGTTGCGTCCATGCACAACTTCTTGCCGGACCAAGGCTCGGGCCTGCCGCCAGTGTAGAGCTGCCCGATCTTGTCCTTTGAAACGGTCCAGTCCATCGAGCAGTATTTGGCATAGTCGTGCGAGAGTCCGAAGGTCGTCCCGATGCGCGAGCCTCCGTATGGCGAACCGTTGCAAGTGACCACCCAGCGACGGCTGTCTCCGGGACCGGCGTTACGCCACCTGATCCGGTCTGTTGCATTGGCGCCACTAAGCAGCGCCAGCGTCACAAAGGCGGCGGTGAATATCATTGCAAAGCTTGGTGTGTGCTGGGTGTGAGTGTGAGTGCGAGAGTGGGCGCGCTGTGTTAAACTATGGGTGTGGCAATGCCGAAGGCCATGGGGTGCACCCGCTTGCTGAGTGCAGCATTTATATACGGCACGCAACGATGTTTCGGTCATGACGTCCCTGTAATCTTCCTTCGGCGCCACCGAGCGACATCCGAGTTCCCGGATCCGGCTCTCCCATCATCTGATCGAGACAAGTGTCCGGATCCTCATTGCCGCCGCCCGTCCCACTGTCACCTCTGTCACGCCCCCGAGAGCACGCACAGCCCCTGAATGGTGGGATGAGAACGTGCCGAACGACTGAATGGACCCCGTGCAGCGGAAGCGTCTTCCGGAGCGACCTGGCATCCGACATCAAGCGACGGCCGCAGAAAGGCCAAAACTAGACCTCGCATCTGCAGGATTGTTGGCAAGAAATCGAAGAACGCGGCCATGTCCGGATTGTAGTTGCGATAGAATGACGTATTCATACAGAAATTATGGCAAGAGTGAGCGAAATGACAACGGCAATAGCAAGAATTAGAGTCTATCATGTCTCGGGTCTGTCTCGATCTGTGTTCTGGGTTTGGGGTTTGTTTAATGGCGTGGAATGTCTTCATGCTAGGTGTCATCGAGCGCCGGCGGCAGCAACGTACTCGAGCAGCAGAGCAGCCTTGCGCCTCTCGCCGCTCGAGATGACGACGCCGTCGAGGGTGCGGAGGTCGGGGCAGCTGGCCATCAGGAGGCCGCGGTACACGAGGCGCTTCGAGTACCATTCATCCGGGAGATGTTTGCGGAACTGGTTGTCGAGCGCAGCCCAGTTCGCTGGCACAGCGGCGTCGTCCGCCTCGAGCGAGGCAACGCTCGTCATCGTGCCGTCTGCGTCGCGCTTGCCGTTCTTCGCCTTTGTCTTCGGCAGCATGATCGGTAAGTAGAACGATAACGTCGCCGGGTTCATGCGCAGGTCGAGCTCCTCGAGCGGCGCGCTCTGCAGTCCATCTGCATACCGCTGGGAACCGAGTCGGTTACCGACGGCCATCAGCTTCCGCAGGCGCACAAGTCCCGCGAGCCCATCCAGGTCGCTCAGGAAGTTGTAATTTATGTTGAGGATGTGCAGGTTCGGCACGCGCGAGGCAAAGTCGGTCGGCCACGACGTCAGACCGCATGCGGCAGCTTCGAGGTAAACGAGCGAGAAGACGGGAAGCGGGATGAAGTCCGCGTCCAGCTTATTGCCACTGACGTACAGCCTCTTGACCGATTGCAGGTCCTCCGGCGAAAGGAAGAACCTCTGCACGCGCTGGTTGCGCAGCGACAGGTTCTCAATGCGATGGCCACCTGTCGAGCTACGCGACAAACCTGGGATCGCATTGTTGTCGGCGAACAGCGTCCGAACTCGCGGGAAGAAGGATAAGTCGAGGTAGTTCAGCTCGTTGTCGGACAGCCGCAGCACTCGGACGCTTGTCATGGGCGCGGGAGGCTCGAGGTTGTGCAGGCTGTTGTGGTCCAAGTTCAGCGACGTGAGCGATCTGAGAGTGTTTAAGCCGTGGACGGAGTGGATGTGGTTGTTGGACAAGTCGAGAGTCTCCAGACGCTGCCACTTGCAGCCCTCCAGGTCCACACGCTTGATTTGGTTGCTAGAGGCATTCAGCTTGATGAGGCAGTCCATGTCTAAGATGCCACTGAGATCTGTGATGCCATTATGACTGCAGTTCAGTTCGCGGAGGTGCGACAGACACTTGAGCTGCGAAACACCATCAAGCTGGTTGTGCGAGATGTCGAGGTACTGCAGGTTGCGCAGGTGGTTGACGCTAGTGAGGCTGGTCAGGCGGTTGAAGGAGGCGTGCAGCGTCCGGACTGTCGAGGGGATGCCAGACAGGTACTCGATCGCGTTGTTGTTCAGACGGGCTTCGTCCAGCGCGGGCAGGAACTCCTTCAGGCGGGCCAGGGAGTCGATGCCCTTGTGGCTCAGGTCGATCGTCCTCAGCTGCTCCCAGTACGGCTCGAAGGGCTGAACGTCGGTGATGAGCTGAACGAGTCGGTCGTGGGCTACACCGAAGGAGCACTCCGTTAGGAACGTCTGGTCACCGCGACCACCTCGGCTGCGGAAGCTGCGGAATGAGCGGGTTGGTAAGGGGACTGTGTCCTCGCTGTCGTCGGCGGTGGTGTCTACGAGGTCGACGACTACAGCGGGATTCTGGCTGGTCGAAGGTCGCTTCGGGGAGAGAGACCTGGGGGGACGCGCCTTGCTAGGGCTGCCGTCCTCGATAGTGAGCTCGGCCATGTTGTCCAGGACCCCCTGAATCCGCTTCGTGCGAGCACTGGGCATCCAGCTGCGCTCAGTCGGCTGCTCCTCATACTCCGTGTACTCCTCGTAGTGCAGATGCTCGGCGATCATGACACCGTCCGAGAAGCTCACGCTCCGCTGCTTCATCGAAGGGCTTTCCGAAGCTGGCCTGGGAGTGACATCAGCATGCCAAGCTGTACGCTTCTTCATGGCCGAAGCTGGAGTAGCGTTGGGATTACGCAAGGCAGAGCGCAAACCGCCGTTGGGTGTACCGGCGTTGGCAACATTTGGCGTCTTGAGGACCGGAGCGGACACGCTTTGACCGAGAATGGGCCGTTCAATGGCCATTGGCGTCTTATCGGCATCGTCATGCTCCTCCTGGGCCGCCTCGTCCGCTTCAGATTCAGACTCAGATTTGCTCTTGTCAGAAACACGGTCTTGGTCGGCAACAGGCTCATCGGCCAGAGTGGCGAATGCAGCTGTGATGCGAGTCTGCGGAGAAACCGAATTGACGCTGTCGATTCCCGCGAAGGGGTCGGCGCTGTCGTCGCTGGCGCCTAAGCGGCTCTCTCCAGCCTCATCCACGCGACCTAAAGAGTCGTTGGTGTCGCGGATCCAGCGCATACTCGCAGGATCGTAGCGCATCTTTCCTATCCGATCAGACATGAGATTCTGCACGTCTCCGGGCTGAATCATAGTCATGCCAGCGCGCATCTTTGAGGGGTCACGGGGCCCAGCGTGCTTCACGAAGGATGTTGAGGCGGTTGTGGCCGTCGCTAAGGTGCTAGACGAGATAAACCGGTTCAGGTCATCACGATTGACATTAGGCGGGCGTCCGGCGCCCTCAACCGAAGTCCGTGAGGTCCTGCTTGACGACCTGGCGCCGTCCTGATTGCTGCTCCGATCATCATCAGGGCTTCTCCAGCGGGGGATGTGACTCTCCGCCTCTGATGAGTAGGAGTTTGTGGAAAGAGATTTCTCGGGGCCCATCTCCGGGCTGACCACGTTTGTAGAGGTCGAGTCGGACACCTTGCGCGACTTGATTCGGGCCATCATGTCCTCGGCTCTGTGTAGGTAGGTTGAGCTCGTGGTCGACGGGTTGGAGCGCCATTTGCCATCGGAGCCGACACTACCGACATTCTTGCTGGTTTCTGAGCGCATGCTGCCGCGGTTAACCACCCTCTGAGATGACTTGGTTGACCGCATAGTCCCTCGAGCATCCTCCGCCTCGGACTCAGCCGGCGTTGGAATATTGGGAATGGCGTCGTAATCCACAGTAGGCCCTCCGATGCCACTTTCTGTCCGTTCTGCCGCTGTGCTCGGGGTTTCGCTGCGGCTTCGTGAACTCCGGCTGTCACTGGTAACAGAACTGTAGTCCGGCTCGCTAACCCGGATGCGGTTCATGAGAGCCGCCCCTTGAGCTTCCCAGTCCCTCACGGCTGCTGGGCCGCGTGGTCTCGGAGACACTGGAGACAACCTCAGCCGCTTCGAGGAGCGCTCATCGGACAGGGAAGTTCCGGAATCGGGAGTCATCGAAAGGGAGCGCGACTCAGATGACGAACCAGACATCACCGGGCTCCTTGTGGCCTCCGGAGACCAGTCCCTCAGATCCTTCGCGTTCGGCATTGAAGGCGGCGAAGGTGACGGTCGGATGGCGATGCTGTCGACGAGCGCGCTTAAGTGCTCTCGTGTGTAGGTGTCGTACGTATTGCGGAATAACCGCAAGCCTCCTGGGTTTCCCTTACTCTCCTTCGAGCGGAGGGTCGAGTGCGATGGCTCCCCGTTCTTTAAGGGGCTGAAGTCGGGTGAGAATGAAGGTCGCGAGATACCAGACTCCCGCCGAACAGGAGAAGTGAATGTGAATGCAAATCCGTCTTTGTCGAGGGAGGGTTGTCGATCATCCTCCTCGCCCTGCTCAGCGTCTTCTGACTCTTCTAACAGAGATTGGGTAGAGATCTCACGAGTGGTTCCGAAACTGTGACCCGTCGGCGACCTTGTCGGCGACTCTACGGGCGTTGGACCCCGGGGTGTCGGAGAGGGCGATCTAGATTGTGTTCGGGTCCGCGATTTTGATCGGGAATCCGAGGGCGATGGTGACCGTAAGAGGTCAGAGTGATCGAAGTCGGATTGCGTCTCCAAGTTGTCACCCAGATGAAGAAGATTTGGTTGCTCGTCGTCGACCCCCGAGTGGTCGAGCGGCAGGAGCGTACTTCGCTGCTCGGACTCAGTCACAGTTCCGAATGACGCGTCCATTGGTGTCATAGACTTGCTCAGTCGAGAGGGGCAGGTAGGGGCGTACGGGTGAGAAACTCGGCGATCCAGGCCAGCGAAGGGAGCCGACGTCGGAGTAGACGTCTTTGTTGGTGCGGATACAGAGCGCGGAGAGGTGGAAATATCAGCCGCAATGGTGTCACCGGTCTTGTCGGCTGCAGGGGGTGATGTCGGGGCGCTCGAGGTCTGCACTGGCGGGGATGGCGGCTCAAACATGCGCTCAAGGGCGAGAGCCGAGAACATGTCCTTCCCTTGTCCGAAAGGGTTGCTCTTCGGGAACGCCTTCCCATGGCTGTCCTCTCCATCCTTGATTTGGAACGTGCCTGCAGCGGCGGTCGCTGCCCGGTCCTCGTCCCCGCTAGAACTGGCGCCACTGACACTCGTCGGCGGTGACAGCATGCCGCTGACATTCCTGATGAGAGGGTTGGATGGGCTTCGTGCGTAGTCGGGGCCGAGCGAGTTCTTGCGGCTGGGCGGAAGTGCACGGGCGGCACCCTGACCGAGACTTCGAAGGGAGCCTCGTTTCGCGTTCAGACTCGATGCATTGTTGATTGTCGATGTTTGTTGGGTCGGTGAAGAGGGGGGCGACGGAGAGGTCTCTACCCACTCCTCTCCGAGCTCGTCGGTTTGCCATGCAGGGGCGGCCATGGCGGGTTGGCGGTGGGTGTTGTTACAAGAGACCGATGGAGAGGATTGTTTGTTTTGACGAAATCAGTCACGGTCGTCGTAAACAGCGGCCCCAGCCAGCGACCGCCAGAGTGGAGAGTCCGTACAGTGGGACAATGGGCGGAGCCTATTTGTTTCCGTGTCCTTGTTTTCGTTTAATCCCATCATTCATCACGTGCCTCTCCGATGAGATCAGGATCGGCACGTGGGCCGGTGGAGGGCACTCAAGAATTTCCGTTGAGAAGCTTTACTGTTGACCACAACATATCGCATCGCTAGCCAGCCATGCCGCGCATCAGGAAGAGTGCGTATCTGGTATAACAGTTCAAGCTAACATTCAGAGACCTCTGCCCGTCAGAACACGCGTACCCGCGCGAAGGTGACAAAGAAGGTCGCCGAGCACAAGAGGAAGCAGAAGCGCAACTCGAAGAAGGAGGTCCAGTGGAAGTCCAGTGAGTCAATGCTGAGGTCGAAGAGTGCGTCAGCTAACATTGTCAGAGCACAAGGCCGACCCTGGTGTTCCTAGCTCGTTCCACCTCAAGGATCAGGTTCTCGCCGAGCTCGCGGAGGAGAAGCGCCTCGTGAGCATTAAGCAATACGGCACAAACTGACATCCAGGTTGCTGAGGCCCGGGCAGCTCTCAAGGGCAAGCAACAGCGCGATGAGGAGGAGGAGGAGGATACCCCGGGAATCCAGACCCTTGCGACTTCTTCGGTTCTCCCGCGAGTGGCTATGACCGGCGTTGCGGACATGGCCGAGGAGGACTCAGACGACTCTGACATTCCGGCTCTCCTCGACTCCGACCTGCCGACGCTCCAGGCGGCGCTTGATGCCGCCGATGTCCTCCTCGAGGTTGTTGACGCCCGTGACATCTCTGGAACGCGGTGTAAGGCTGTCGAGGACCTGGTGACTGAGGCCGACGGCCAGGTGTTCATCGTTGTCAACAAGATTGGTATGTGCTGAAGCTGATCATTCGTCGAGCCGGCTAACCTGCAGACCTTGTTCCCCGCGAGGCTCTCGAGGCTTGGATTGCCACCCTCCCCTTCCCCGCCTACCTTTTCTCTGCCGTCACTGGCGCCGGACGGGAAGAGCTCCTTGCTGCTCTTGGCAAGATCGCTAAGGGCAAGAAGGAGACACCTGCTGTCGCTCTCCTTGGTCTTCCTAACGTCGGCAAGACCTCGATCCTCAACTCTCTCGGCAACGGCAAGTTCAAGGTTGCCCCCGTTCTTCCTACCGCCAACCAGGCCAAGTCGCCCGCTCCTACAACCAAGGCTCCCATCGAGGTCGAGGTTTCGACTCCCAATGGTTCCATTCGCGTCATTGACACTCCGGGCTGGGAGTTTGTCGAGGAGGAAGGAAGCGAGTGCGGATGCGGTCACGAGCACGGCGACGAGCACGACCACGAACACGCTCACGACGAGGAGGACGAGGAGGATGAGGATGAGGATGAGGATGAGGCTATGGACGAGGACGATGAGGAGGGAGATGAGGACGACGAGGAGATCGACGAGGACGAGCTTGACGAGGAGGAGGCTGCGAAGTGGGATGCTCTTGAGGCCCAGGTCGCCGGTGACCTTCTCCGACGCAACCTTGGACGCGTTGATCGCGTCAAAGACGTTTTCCCACTCAGTGAGCGACAATGCGCCTAATTTATAGCTAACGCCAGTCAACTACATCGTTACCCGCAGTACCGCGCAGGACCTGATGCTCAAGTACAACGTCCCGTACTTCGAGCAAGGTGACGTCGAGGCGTTCCTGACGTCGCTGGCGCGCGTTAACCAGCGTGTTAACAAGTTCGGCGAGCCGAACCACGAGGGTGCCGCCCGTATTCTTCTCCGCGATTGGGCTGCAAACGAGTTCCCCTACTACACCATGCCGGTCAAGGGAAGCATGGAGGTTGAGGTTGCCGTCAAGCAGCCCGACATGTCTGCCGTGCTCGCCCAGGTCCCGACCCGCAAGGAGCTGAGGAAGGCGCGCGGAATCGTCAAGTTTACGCCGTCCGAGCTCGACACCCGCGAAATCTTCCTCGACGACGACTACACCGACGTCAACCCGGAGCGCTCGCACGGCGACGACGACGACGACGACGATGAGGACGAGGAGGACGAGCTCGACGAGGAGGAGATGGATGAGCTCGACGATGATGAGGAGGATGAGGACGAAGACGAGGAGGCCGCCTTTATCGGCTCCGACGAGGGATCCGAGGTTGACGTGGAGGATGGATCTGAGCCGTCATCTGGCTCTGATGTTGAGGAGGAGGAGGACGAGGAGTCTGAGGAAGAGGAGATCGAGCTCCCCTCAAGAAAACGCAAGGCTGCGGCCCCCGCCCCCGTCGTGCGCAAGAAGGCGAAGACGGTCCAGTTCCCCGCTAAGCTCGAGGCTCCCCGTTCGCGGCCCAAGGGTGTCGTCGAGATCCGCCCCATCCTGAAGCAGCCGAAGAGCGCGCTCAAGGCGCCCAAGGAGGAGAAGCCGAAGAAGAGCGCCAAGCTCGCTGCGGCTCCCAAGGAGAAGGCGGAGATGACGAAGGAGGAGCGCCGCGCCGCTGCGCGTGCCAACATTGAGGCGAAGAAGGCCGAGAAGGCGGCCCTCAAGGCCGCTGGTCTGCTCAAGCCTAAGGCTGCCCCCGCTCCCGAGCCGCCTAAGAAGACGAAGAAGTCCAAGGCCGAGAAGCAGAAGGCCAAGGAGGCCAACGGCACTTCGGACGGCGCCGCGTATGACTGGCGACAGCACTTCTAAGTCATGTATATTATAGATTTATGCACTGCATTTTGGCTCTACCGTTCTGTTCTAAAAGTATGAGCCGTGTCGCAGATATCCCGGCAGATTTCGAGCAGGACAGTGTTGCGGCAGGTCCCGTTGTTGTTGGAGCCCCACCTCCACCAACACTGCCCACTGTCCGATGGCGGGGAAGGTGCTGCGGTGCGAGTCGGGTTGCTCAGCGATTGCTCAGCAAGCTCAGCACGACGTTCAGCTGATCCATTGCGCCATGCACCTTCCTTCTTAAGACTGGACACTTGCCTTGCATCACCCCCATTCGCTACAATGGCTCCCAACGCTCACGCCAACATTCTCACTGACTCGATCAAGCCTGAAGAACTTGAGGTCGCCAACCTCTTCGACGTCAGCGGCCGCGTTGCTATCGGTGGGTTTCGGAGGGAAGCTGCGTATTCTTGGGTCTTACGCGCTGACAATAAGTGACCGGAGGAGGTACTGGTCTTGGCCTCGTTACGGCGCAGGCGCTTGCGCAGAATGGAGCCAAGGTCTACATCTCCGGCCGCCGGCTCGAGGTCCTCCAGAAGGCGGCGTCGTTCAAGCCAACCAAGGGCAACGGAGAGATCATCGCGATCCAGGCCGATCTGAACAGCAAGGAGGCTATCCTTGGTAGGCTAGTCTTATATGCCCAGGCAGCTAAAGCTCAGAGTTCCGGAGGAAGATCGAGGAGAAGGAGAAGTACATCAATCTCCTGGTCAACAGTGAGCTATTCTGACCCCGTCGAAGCTGACAGCAGACCACGGCGTGTACCTCTCTGACATCTCCCTGAAGGATGCCCCCCAGACGGCCGAGGGTCTCTCAAAGGCCGCGCTCGAGGGCGAGACTTTCGACTCCTGGTGCGCTCCCATGGCATCAACGAGCTGACATCAGGAACGAGACGTACAGCATCAACGTGACGAGTGTGCACTTCACCACGTTCGCCTTCCTCCCCCTCCTCGCTGCGGCGAGGGAGGTCGGCGGCGCCCCCGAGCCTGGAAACGTCATCAACATTGCCTCTATCAGCGGCATCACGTATACCTCGCAGGGCGGCCAGTTCTCGTACAACTCCACCAAGGCGGCGACGGCGCACCTCTCGCGCATGATGGCGACCGAGTTCGTCCGCCGCGGCCTTGACATCCGTGTCAATGTCATTGCGCCCGGATACTTCCCCTCGGTGAGCTCGTGTAACTGCCTCCCAGCTGACAAGGAAGGGCATGTCGACGTCCGACTTCATGCAGCACGGATGGGGACAGGAGGACCACTGGCTCGAGAAGTACGGTATTCCCCTGCGCCGCGTCGGAAACGCTATCGACTACGCGCAGCTGGTTATCAGCCTTGCTGTTGTGAGTCATCGCGGCCCTTAGCTCAACTGACAGGCAGAACAAATACATCACTGGCGACGTCGTCGAGATCGACGGCGGATGGCTCCTTAAGCAGGAGTAAGCTTTGGGAGTGGCCAAGACATCGCGACGGTCAGTTCAACTGCCATCGGGAACTCATCTCCAGACCTATTGAGGGCGAAGGCCATCGTAGCCCTCACATGCAGTCCTATACCACCTGGAGTTCGCGCGTTGCAAATGGCTACTTTCGATGGCATTTCGCTATACCACTGACATCCCTCGAGTTCTTGAACTTCTGGCAACTACTACTCACACGCAGATACGCAGATCGTTCCGAGTTAGAGTGAGTGAGTCCTGAACTAGTGACTGAAACACAACAACACTGCATAGCCTTTGGCAGCCACGACACGTGCACTCGCCAAGCGCGCCAAGCGTAGCACCACTAGCAGCGCCGCTAAGACGACGCTCCGTTCTAACATCGCAGTGATCAGCGCACAGCTGGGCAAGAGTGGGTGAGACATCCCTGCGCTCCGACCGCAAGGTGCAGCCCGCAGCGATGGAGGCGTCGGAGGCGCTGCTGCTCCCTGTGTCCTATCTCCTCGTTGACGCGACGCGATGCAACGCGATCGAAGACTTTACTCACCTTCCCCATGACGTTCTCATCTTCTCAACTTCCCACTCAAAATCCAGCACAACGACGGTCAAAGACATGATCACGAACGGCTCGACTTCATCTATGCCGACGACGGGCTCCGGCACCCCTTCCACCCTCTCCCGCACCGGGACTGCCGCCGCTGGATGCCGGTCAGGAAGCACGGTGACTATCTCTGGTGCGTTGAGGCTCTTTCGAGATCAAGACTGACACCCAGTCATGCCCTTCGCGTTTGTGCTTCTACTGGCGGCTACGTGGCTTGGAGTGCAGAGCTTGCGCTCACCGGTGGGTCTTCCCTCTCTACCACCTCCAACCTTTGTTGATTAATCTATTTCATGACTGTCCATTACCTCCTGCTGCGCAACTACTAGAGCCAAACTGATATACAGGCTCTCCGTCCGAAGCTTAGAGCCGACAACGGGATCCACATTGACCACTCAGAACTAGAGAAGGTCGTACCTGAAGACAGGAGCCAGCCAACCCACCTCAGTTGAGCGACCTCCCTTCCCCTCCGCATGTGATCCCGCAAATGTTCCACTATCAGCGTCCGCTTCTCCACATATGCTTCGTCAGGCAGCAACAATGCATAACGCATGGGCATCATATCATCTGCTGAGGCAAGAGCACACTCTCCCTGACCCGCTCAATCGATACCACGAGACCCCTGTCGACTCTGTCCTCATCTCCCTCGTCGTCTTCTTCGATCTCATCCTCGTCCCACATCGCCAGCTTCCACATCCTGCCGTCAGCTCCTCGCCTTTCAGCACTCACATGTCCCACTCCCAGAACCGGCCCTTGATCTCTCTCCTGACTTTCTTATACTCCTCCTCGTCCCTGAAGGTGATGCCAGCACACCATCCGAAGATTGTCTCGTCCGAGTCATCGCACCACCACTCCGGCTCAAAGAATGTCGAGTCATTCTCGTCAAACTCGGCCTCAATGGTGTGACAGTGAATCGATACGTCCAGCGGCGTCGTCCACTGCAGCAAGACATCATATACTTCTTGCGCGGTCGGCACCTTGCGCTCCCAGAACGCTCGTCGTTGCCTGATCGATGCCACGACCGGATCGCGGGTACCGAGGAATACTTCAAACCCTTGGCGGCGGCGCGGTTGAAGCGGATCAGAGATGAAGACCACGCTGGGACACGCCATCTGGTTGTTGTACAGAGCGAGCACTCGCGCAGTGGCGTTCTCGGAAAGTTGAATGCGTGCTCGCCCAAAGTCGGCAATGTTCGTACGGTAGTCATGCCTGTTCCAGGCGCGGAGATGGAACGGCCAGACGATGATGCTCTCGTCGAGAGGGAGATGGATTCCGGTCGCCTTGAACAAAACTTCGAGAACGTAAGGCAGGCGGTCCCGGAACAGAGGGTGAATCCTAACTTCGAGGCTCTGCCATCAGTTTGGTTAGAGCGGCTACCTCACCCTCATCGTGGAAGAGTGTCAGAAGGCAAATGTGAGCTCGTGAGAGTCACATTTGGGGACAAGAACTCGTCACGGTGGGAAGGCTGGTGATTGGATCTTCATGTGTGAATGGCAGACCTAGTCACAAATCACTAGCGAGGCAAAGTGCCACGGCTGACAGTCTGCCCATATGGTGTCACAAGACTATAACGGAAGGGGAGCACTGCTTCCCTGCTCCTCAAGCTCGCTATCATCGTCCTCCTCCTTTTTCCACAGGCTGAAAAGTCAGATTGAAAGGAGTAGGTGCTGAGGAACTCACATTTTCCAACCACAGATCTCTCCGGCGCATCCCTTTCGAGCCTTCATGTAGTGGGACTCAGATGCAAAGACAATCGTCGCACACCAACCGTACACGCTGTCGTCAGCCGGATGATCGTCCCAGTCGACATCGAGCAGCGTCGTTTCATCGGAAGAGGCCGAGCAGTCTTCGAATACGTAGTCACTGCTGTACACGTATCGGGGCGTAGTCCAGGGTAGCAGTGCATCATAGATATCTGCCGACGTCGGGGACGGCCGCTTCCAGAGTGCGCGCCTAGCACGCCTACCGTGGACGTGTTCATCGCGCGTGCCCACACAGACTGTGTACGGAACCGGCCCACTAGTTGAGAGCGGGCTTGTGTCTTTGATGTACACCGTTGCAGGGGTTGGCGGCATGTGGTGGTGCAGAGCAAGAACGCGCGCCGCTTCGGGTGGCGACAGCTTCAGAACGGCGTGACCGTACAGATCCCATGTCTGGCCCGGTGTCATAGCCCAGTCGAACCGCGACACTCCGGGTGGCCATTCGACATCGTCCTCGCTGAGTTGAAAGGTTACGCCCGTTACGGCTGCCAAGGTGCTGCACAGCTCTGCGACCTGGCCGTGCTTGGAAGGATGGATGTGGATGTCGAGACACTGACGGGGTCAGCGGGGTATCCTGCTCTGGGAAGCATACTTTGCTCATTGTCTAACGATGTGTTGTAATAAGAGAGATGGGATGCAGGTATCAGGGTTTGAGTGTGGCTGGAGTCGATACGTGAAGGTGATAGAGTGGCAAGTTCGTTCCCGTTGCTAACTGTCACGACCACCGCAGCACATGCGGCGCACACCACTACCGCGGGTCGTGGCAGGAGCCGAATGACCGCTTGTGGCTCACGCTCACACTCATACTCACACTTCCAGCCTCGACCGGCTCTTGACCCGCTCCCCTTCTCCACCAAGCACTCCGTCCCCCATTCTCTGCACAGAGTGAGCTCGAAGACCGTGCGGATCTCACTCTAGCAAAGTGGTGATGCTGTTTTCGAGGTGCCTCCTCCTTTGAAGGTCGAGACTTGATCTTGAAAACCGTTGTCTGACGTGTGGAAATCAGGATCTGGTGTTACTGACAAGATAACGTCTGTGCCGTGGGACATGATCCATTGCAACGTTGTAGCATATGTAAACAAGAGCGACCTCGTCAAGCACCACTCGGCGGCTACTGCATCTCCTCGCTGCTCCCGAAACTTCAACCCTCGCGATCGGGCGCGCTGACGATCACATCGGCAGCCTCGAGTTCATCGTCGGAACCCTTTGGGCTGGAACGATCGAGGCGCAGTAGATGCAGCTCATCCGCCAGAGTCGAGTTTGAAATATCAGGAGAAGGGGTCTCGGGCTCACCCTCTAGGCTTTCCAGCCCATGCACCTCCGTCAAACCGCGAGCGTTCTCCGAGTCCACGTCTAGGTCGAACTCTATCTCCGAGTCATCGTTGAGTCTCTTCTTCCACAGGCTGTGCGTTAATACAACTCAAAACAACGCTCCAGGCAAGGTATGCTCACACTTTCCAACCGCAGATCCGACCACCAGACCCTAACCGAGCGATCCAGTACTCAGCCTCCGATTGAAACACCACGGAGGCGTTCCACCCGTAGACGTAGTCGTCGGCCGAATTGACATCCCAATCGGGGTCGGAGAATGTCGAATCATCACTCTGAATGTCGACTTCAACTCGGTATCGCCCTAGGTGAACCTTGAGCGGGGTTGCCCAGCGCCCCAACTCGTCATAGAGCTGCCGAGGCGTGGGAACGTGGCGTTCCCAACGTTTCCTTCGTTCTCGCCGCCCCGGTGCGCATTCATCGCTGGTGACGACGCACACCCGGAAAGGTGTTTCAGAGGGGGAGCCTGGGTGGGGGGTGAAGACGTCGACAAGCGGCCCTCCGCAGTGTAGGTTCACGTAAAGAGCAAGTATGCAGCGGGCGTCGATCTCGTCGATCTCGATCGTAACTGTGCCATAAAATTCGCCAATGTCCCACTGGTACATTGTCCAGTCAGACCGAGTGGCTGCTGCAGGCCACGCAACATCATTGTCGTCCAGTGACACCTGCACGCCGGTGGCGGTGAAGATCGCACACTGAGCTTCAGCCGCCCGTCTCACGAACGTGGGGTGCAGCCTGAGCTGCAGAGTCTGATAGATTAGTGACAGTGAACGTCCTGATCGTGTGCGCGAATCGACCCTCTTACCATGAGCATTGTTATTGAAGAGGAGATACCGGGATGATGAGGAGTGGAAATGCAGTCGTGACGCTGACCCGTGATCCAGCAACCGCGGTGGTGGCAAAACACCAAACAAACATTTAGCGGCTCACAGGCTGGTGCGGCGTGCGCTGCGTGGTTAGGTCCCGGCGAGATGAGTCAACTCCGGTAGCGCGGTAGCTCTACCATCGCTAGCACGGCTCATGGTCGTCATTCAGACTCGAAGACTCTGCTGCGATCTCCTGCCGATCATATCTCAAACACGTACGCACACGCGGGGCAAGATGATGGTGTAGACGCGCGAACAGAGGTAGTGACGGCAGCCTGCTATCGCGCTCAAGCCTAGCCTGCTGCTCTCTCCTTCTTTTGACACAACCAATATGTCCATGTCAATGTTCCTTAAAGTAAGCACTGGACGCCCCTCGCGGAGCTGGAGTGAGAGTTCAAGTCCTCGTCAGTTTGAGCATTACGATCAGCCAGAGACAAGGGTTTGAGAAAAGTTCGAAAAAAATGCATTCATTCACGATAAAGGCTATCTAAACCTGTGACTGTCAGCGGCTACTCTGCAGCGGAAAAATGCTTCGAAAGAGTGTAGGTCAGAGACGCCACCTGCGTATATGGGGCGCCGGGAACTAATCACCATAATAACGGTAAGACTGGTGCCAGCAATAGTTTTCATCATCCAAGCCGCAATCGTCAACGCAATACCCGTTACTGCGCGGCGCAGTAGGGAGCGAGAGACAGCGGGCTTTTAAGAGGAGATTGGAGTGGACACTTACAGGTTGGAAGAGCAACGCGGCGGTGGATGGTGAGAGCGAGGAAGAGCGAGTGACCGACTTTTTTTATGCCTGCACGAAGCGGTCTGGGTGCGAGGGAAATCGGCGGACGGAAGCAAAATCTCGTCGCATCTGGCCAGCCTACGCTGGCAGACAAGCGGAGGCTGAAGCCTACGGGTGGTACGCGGTGGTAGGCTCGCTGACCGCCCAATGCACGCTGAGCGCCGAGTGCAGTCTGAAGCAGTACCAACGTCAATTAGCACACTCCTCTCTCTCCTGACTCGGATGACGGAGCACCCATGCACTCGGTCTCGCTCCGCTCGCCCTCGCTCCCGTACTTGTACACAAACTGCATATATTTCTCTAACTACACCTGCACGTCGAGGTCCATGCCCTCCTCGCCTCCGGGGCCCTCGCCGCGGCCGACGGGCTTGTCCGTGAAGCCGGCCTGAGCCTTGCCCGCGCCGGTCGTGACGTGGACCGTCTCGGACGCGATCAGGTCGCGCACGTTCTCCTTCAGCCACGCCGTCGTGCCTCGGCGGAACTTGTAGTCCCGGTTCTTGTGCACGCGCTCGTTCTGCGGTCAGCTAAGTTGATGGATCTTCCACAGCTGGCGGAAGCGATTGGTGATGGCCAAGATCTCTGCGTCTCATGCACTCGAAGGATGTCTCCACGCTATTCTCTCAAAGTCTGGGCAGCTCGATGTGCAGAGAGTCTGCGACGCTTCGACATGGAGCTTCCACTTTGACCATCTTCCCTCCCACAAAGCTGGGGATGTGTACTCACGGGCTTCTCGTAGTTACGCAGCGTCTCCGTACCGCTCTTGGTGATGACGCAGACGTCGACGTTCGATCCTGATCCCAGGTCGTTGAAGACACCGGAGCGGATCGCACGTGCGACAAGGTCGATCGCCTCCTTGCGCGTCATGTTCTCCTTGTACGCGCTCTCGAAGATGGCCATGGCGGCGAGCGATCCAGATCCCATCGTGACGTAAGGCAGCTTGTCGGTGCTTCCGTGGGCGTGCACCGTGAAGAGCTGCGGGCCGGTCGCGTCAACACCACCAACAACCAGGTAGGCACCGATGTGGCCCTGGTAGCGATACAGGTACTGCTTCAACATCGTCATCGCGGTCACGACGCGCGCCGGTCGGCCCTGCGACAGAGAGTGCAGCTCGAGGTTCGACGAGATCAGCTTCGTGACATTCCTGTTCGTCAGCTTCCAACACCGTTGTTAACTTACTCAGTGTCGGCAGCAGTTCCAGCTCCGCAACACCGAATGCTCTCGGTGAGATAGTGAATCTAGAGTTAGCTAAGCGCGACAGATAGCTCGCAGACGCTGCGAACGACTGTGACCTGCGACCTCGCTGCAGCTGACACATACCTTCTCGCAGTTCTTGTCGGCCACGATAGCTCCTCCAGTGGCACGGGTGTCGGCACCAAGACAAACTCCCTCCTCTTCTCCAGAGTCGCCGCCTCCGAACTTGAGGCCGACGATGGTGGTACCAGTCGAGGTAGCTGATGTTGTCAGTCACAGCTTACTTTCCGTTCAACTCACCCCTGGGCTGTCCGCCGAGCTTGGCACCGAGGAACTCGTTACGGGCGTAGTTTGAGAAGTCGAATCCGACGTTTGCCGGCTGTGCTGAAGTCGCGGCCATGATGGATGAGAGTCTATGCAGTGGCTTCCTCGAGCTTCACCAAGCGAGTCTCAAGACGATGATGATGATGGACTGGACGCGCGGCGTCACCCATCGGTGGTGGTTACGTAACAGAATTATGACGTGTAGGGGTGATACGGGCCCGGACGTTGCCACCAAGTCGTCATCGTCATGGTTGATACCAGCGTGCGGCTGAGTGCTCGGTGCCTGCCCGGTCACCACCCAGCGCACACAGAGCACTCACGTACTCATCCGACCTCTTCTCATATCTACAGTCCATCTCGCACAACTTCATTTCGTCTCTCCTCAGACGCCTAGAGAGCACAGAGTAAGCTAGGAACATCCCTTGCTTCAGCTCTCGCGCAAGCGATCCCTCATCATGGAAGACGTCACCAATCCCTTCTCGACCTCGCCGTCCCGCTCACCCTCGGCTACACCTACTCGATCGCCCGTGTTATCGCGAACGACCTCACACTCGTCGACGAACCAGCGGCCCTCGGCACCTGGATCGGTCGCAGGTGCATCGAGCCCGCCGCCCACCCAGCGGGCGTCCTTCCCCGATCCATCCAAGGAGCCGAGGCGCGGTACCGGTGTTCTGCCCGGCCCGAAACCGAAAGAAGGGTTCTGCTGTGAACGCGACCGTCAGATCGCACAGGGCGAGGAGATCTCCATCATCGATGCCTTCAAGACGACCGAGGGAGGCAAGTCGTCCTACATCACCTACGTCATTCGTATTGGAGTGAGCTTAGAATGGTGTCCCGGAAGCTGACCTCAGACGCACACCGTGCGACGACGCTACTCATCATTCTTGTCCCTGCACCAGGCGTTGCAGGGTTTGTACCCCGTTCTAATCATTCCTCCGATCCCGTCCAAGCAGAGCATCACCGACTATGCTGTCAAGGGCCAGTCGAAGACGAAAGAGGACGTCGCAACAATCGCCACCCGCAAGCGTCTCTTGGAGGACTTCCTGCGCCGTGTCTGCCGACACCCCATCCTCGGAGGCGAACATGTATTCCACCGCTTCCTTGAGGACGGAGTCAGCTGGGTAAGCTCACTGGGCCGATGTAATCTAACAAACAGTCCGAGGTGCTGCACTCGCCTCCTATTTCGCTTCTGCCGAAGAATCCGCTCCATGCGCCCTCGCATAACCCCACCTTCGAGGACGTTAACGGCAACGATGACCCGGACAGCACGTCGAGCACATCATACATCGCGCATCATCTCTTACCGAATCCGTCTCCAACTCATCCTCTGCATCGCCCGGACCTCCGTTTCCAGGAGTCGGAGGCGTTTACCGACAAGTTCCATCAGCACTTCGCCCATAACATGGAAAAGGTCAACCGAAGAGCTACGAAGAGGTGGTCTGAGCACGCAAGCGACATGAGCGAACTTGGTGCCCAGTGGAACGGGTTCAGCTTGATGGAGAGCGGACCGCTAGGAACGGCGATCGAGAAGGTCGGACAAGCTGTTGATGCGGATTTCCTTGCCACGACTAAGATGGTGAGTTACAATGGACTGTTGTTGACTAACCCTCAGCTTCAAGACTGGGAGCAGAACGCGAGCGAGCCGCTTCACACGTACACGCAGTTCGCCCAGTTGATTAAGTCCCGTCTATCCTTCCGCCATCAGAAGCACGTTCAGTATGAGCTTGTGCAGGAGGCTCTCGAGAACCAACGCGACAAGCTGGAGATCCTGGAGGCGGCGGAGCGAGAGGCGAGGCGATTGGAGCAAGCTCTGGAGCGTGGCGGTGTTGCTGCTGGTGCCTCGGCTTCGGCTCCGTCGTCACCACCGGCGCGCGAGGACAGCAGCATCCCCGAACTGGCTCGTCCGTCAGTCCGTCGCTCCGGACAGTCGTTCGGCCTCCTGTCCGCAGTCAAGCACAGTCTCAGCGGAATGATGGATGTGGATCCGGAAGCGACTCGCCGCGCCAACATCGCCAAGACCAGGGATAACATCTCTCAGCTCGAGGACTCGCTGCAAGCCTCGGCGCAGGACTTGAAATACGCGTCGACGACGCTGCAGGCGGATCTGGACCGGTTCCAGCGACAGAAGGTCGCGGACCTGCGCGAACTTACGATCCAACTCTCGACCATTCACCGTGATTGGTGCAAGGCGAACCTCGAGGCGTGGAAGGCGGCGCAGGCTGCCATTGACGAGATCCCAGATCACCCGAACAAGGTGCCGGCTGACGCGGCGGCGCGCGTTGCTTCGATCGACCGTGACAGGGATCTACCGCCTGTACCTCAGCAGGAGTCTCGCCGTAGCTCAGTCGCCCACGGAAGCCCCGCGAAGCGCGACAGCCTCAGCATGGGCGGTGCACGCAGTCCCTCCAAACCTCTCTCGCCGGGAATGGGTGCGCGCAGCCCTTCGAACGCCTCGAACCCGCTCCCCAAGATGGGCCAGCTCAACCTCGACAGCCCCTTCTCCGAGACGCCATTCAGCTCGCACCCGCTCGGCGAGCCGTCGGCCCCCGCCAATGGCCTGGACCCGCTTGGCGGCAGCATGATCTCGCCGCGGCACACGCCGAAGCCGGCCGAAGACGCCGACACGCCCAAGTGGCCCTCGTCGCCTGTTAAGTCCTCCCCGCCAGAGCAGAAGTCGGTCGACGTCCCGCCCTCGCCAAAGAGCACGCAGGCGGTCAAGTCGCTGAACGAGGAGGCAAGGGACGAGGACGAACCCGTCGAGAGCAGCAAGGGCACCCTCGTGGACCGGAAGGACAGCGCGGGCTCTGTCGGCAGCAAGTTGTCGACTACCAACATCAAGCCCGCCGACATCACCAAAGAC
Source organism: Trichosporon asahii var. asahii CBS 2479 (assembly GCF_000293215.1). Lineage (NCBI taxonomy): Eukaryota > Fungi > Basidiomycota > Tremellomycetes > Trichosporonales > Trichosporonaceae > Trichosporon > Trichosporon asahii. Next base: position 80,118 of record NW_014040855.1, on the reverse strand, counting down.
ACGAAGCCGAAGACTGAGGACGTTGGCCCTCTTGGCCCGTTGTAACGCTGAAAATGTATAGCATTTCTTATCTCTGCCTTCATTGTTCTCACACTCGGAAGACAGAGGCGGCTACGAGTGGGTCCACACCTGGTCGCAGGCGTCGCTGCAATTCTGCGCCGTGGGACTTGCGCCCCCGGCAATACACATGACGCTGTTCTGGGCATTCTGGATGTGTCCGTCCTTGAACGTCCACGACTCGCAGACCATCTCTGTGCCATCGCGCGGGCACCCGATGAGGAAGAACTTGGCATCGGGCCGGGGCACGAACGAGCCGCTGCAGCGGTGGCGGGGGTCTGTGGTCAGCCAGACTCGAGGCAAGACCCAGGGTCGGAGCATGGGCAAGAACGGAGGCAGGAGACTCACTACGTCCAGCACTCAAACAGAAGCCAGTGTTGCCCAAGTGGATACTGGACCCGCGTACCTCCCACCATTGGTAGGGGTTCTTGTTGCAGTCTTGGAAGTTGACGGGCGAGTTGAACGTCGGGCTGTCCGGGGCGAGGCAGCGGCTGTCCTGCATCAGGCGGGCGGTGTAGACGTCCTGCGCGGCTGCGCCGGAGGCGAGGAGTGCGGCAAGAGTTGCAAGAGAGAACATCGTGCTGGATCAAGTTGATGGTGAGCTCTCTTGGTGAGAGAGATGTGGCTTTAATAGTTTCTCGAGCACCATGGCCTGTTACAACCCGGTGCAAAGCCATGCTCACCGCTTCGCCTCTAAATCTGTGCGCAGCTGATATCTTCCTCCGGATCCGACACTGGGTCACTTCCATTCCGACCTCTGCCCCGAAGTCCCACCCAGATCTGGGCTAGTGAAGATCGAGATAGGGTTAGTCTCATCGCTCACCCATCATCTCTTGGCCGGAGTCGCCGCGTAGATGGGAGTGTCAGTTATCTCGGAGGAATGCTGCGCCGCATCGGGGCCGGAGGCGGATGTACGCTGGCACTTGCTGTCGGCGCCGATGAGAGCTGTGCTAACACATATGTATGCGGCTTCTTCGACGAGAGAGAGTGCAGCTCCAAAAGACTATCCCACAGTTGACGAGAACAGCAGAGCTCAAGACGCATGATCGTTGGGGGATAGGGAATGCAGTGCACAATGGCAAGGGGTCAGTAACTCGGCCAGAGTTCGGTGTCTTACCTATGGACGAGTGCTGGAGGTTCATTCGCCCTGTCACGACCGGGGAGACAGCGATGCTGCTATGGTTGTGAGTTGGTAAGGTGATAATCACGTCTTCGACAGGAGAGTCTAGTGCGTGCGCAGGGGTGTGACATTCACCTGCACGTCCTCGCCCCTGGTCCACAAATTCGACCGACCTGGCCGTCACTCCACGAGGCGTTCGATCACCGCCCCTGCCATCCAGACGCAGCAGCCCCCAGACACGAGGTCCGACGTTCGAGGCTTCGATGTCACCGTCGTGCATAGCTTAGGTTTAGGTTGGCCTGCAATCTGTTTGAGCTGCTGCTCAGTTACTTGAACACTCAAGGACCGATTCAAGACATGCGAGCCGTTCGCAGCTCTGGGACACGAACGCCGGTGCACAGTGAGTGGCCGAGACACACGGGAAACCGCGGGTATCGTGGCTGGCTGATGCGACCGAAGGCAGCTGGTCAAGCTCGAGGAGGTCGTGTTTCATTGCCGAATGTCACTGTCCGATGTTTTGGGCAGAAGCCGACGTCGTTGCGTTTCAGCAACCCTGATCTCCGTAAAATCCCAAAATTAAGCACTAAAATTCCCCGAGGCACCGAAGGTAAACGCGATCAAGCTACGAATTGACGAAAGGCTTGTCGTGCTCGTCAGAGCTTGCCAGAAGTCGTCAGAGGGGCGTCAGTTCCAGATCTTGCGAGGTCTCGTCACGTCGTGCCATGCAAGAGGGGGTTGTGGGGTCAAAACAGAAACTAAGTTCTAGTTTTGTATGTTCATAGAAGATACAAAACAGTTGTTAGAGAGACTAAAGGTTCATGTTTGAAAGAAGGTTTACTAAATTTACGTTTACTTAGGATTTCTCAGCTTGGTCAGTCGAGAGGTTAGGTCCCCTGACTGCGTGTCAAGCGCTAGTCACTCAGTGACCAGGCGCTTAGTTGCCGGACTCGATGTCGGCCTTGATCTGGTTGAGGAGGGCCTTGTTCTCGGGGGTCCAGTACTTGTTCTTGAGCTCAATGAGCTTGGACCAGTTCCACGAGCCAGACGAGGTCTTGATGCCCTGGAGGTCCTGGGCGAGGCCGGAGAAACGCTGGATGTTCTCGGGGGTGACGTACTTCTGCTTGAGCTGCTCGAACTTCTGCTCAGAGATCTGGTACTTGGCGGGCAGGTACTGGAGGTACTGCTTGATCTGGTCGTACGAGATGCCGTTGATGTAGTTCTGGATCGAAGTCTGGGTCGACTGGTTGTTGTTGCCAATCTGGACCGAGGACTGGTTGTTGTTGTTGTTCTGGCCGGTCTGGGTGTTGGATTGAACGTTGGTGTTGCCGCCACCGGTCTGGGTGTTGGACTGGTTGTTGGAGTTGGAGCCCGAGTTGGAGCCAGTCACGGAGCCGCCCTGCGAGGACGAGTTCGAGTCACCGCCGGACTGCTGCGAGCCGCCCTGCGAGGACGAGTTCGAGCCGCCCTGCTGCTGGGTCTGGGACTGCTGCTGAGACTGCGATCCCTGCGACTGCGACTGGGTGGAGCCAGACTGGGTCTGCGACGAGCCGCCGGTGGCCGAGGCCTCACCGCCAGTGGCGGAGGCGGTTCCGGAGGCACCACCAGAAGCGCCGCCAGAGGCGGTGGCAGAGGTGGCGGCGGAAGCACCGCCGGAGGCAGTGGCGGAGGCGGAGATCGAGTCCGAAGCAAGGGTGGAGGAGCCCTGGGCGGACGAAACCCACGAGGTGGAGGAGGCGGTCGACGAGGCAGTCGAGTCACCGCCGCCGATGGGGCCGTCACGGTTGAGGAAGCGGATGGCGAGGGCCTTGAGCTTGTTGAAGTTCTCCTCAGTGAAGTAGAGGTTGTAGAGACCCTTGATGGCCTCGATCTGGGAGTCGTTGAGCTCGATCTGGAACTTGCCGGCGATCTCCTTGATCTTCTCGGTGGTGAACTTGGCGTCGATCTTGGCCTTGAGCTCCTGGTAGGTGGTGCCCTCGACGACCTTGAGGAACTCGGGGCGGAACTGCTTGAAGGTGTTGACGATCTCGGTGATGTAGGTGATCTTGAAGTCCTTCTTGTAGGCCTCGATCTTCTCGGCGGTGAAGTAGCCCTCGAAGACCTTCTTGAACTCGTCGGCGCGGGCCTGGTTGTTGTACTTGGCGATGCACTCGGCGACCTTGTCCTTGATCTCGGCGATCTTCTCGGTGGTGAAGAAGTTGGCGAGCTTGGTCTTCCACTCCTCAATGTTGAAGTGGCCGAAGGCGCCGATGGGGCCGAGCTGGATGGGGGCATGGTCCTTGTCGGCACCGGTAGAGAGAGTGACGTTACCCTTGCCCTCGGGGGCAGAGATCACGAGGTTGCCAACGGGAAGACCGCCAGAGCTCGACGAAGAGGACGAGGTCTGGGTCCACTTCCAGGTCCAGACCTTCTTGTACGAAGAGGACTGGTTCGAGGACGAAGAGAGCTTCCTCCACTGCTCAGCTCCCTTGGAGAAGTCGGGCTTGGCCCAGGTGCCGTTCCAGGAGCCGCCTCCCCAGTGGCCCCAGCCGCCGGGGGCAGCGGTGCCGTTGCCGTGCGAGATCTCGACGCCGTGGCACGAGTCGCAGGGCTGCTCGCCATTGTCAACGGGCGCAGCGAAGGCGCCAGCGCCGAGAGCGATAACAACCGAGAAGAGCGAGCGAGTAAGCATTGCGTCGGGTGTGGAAGTGGTGAAGCTGAGAAAAGCGAGAAAGTAAAGAGAGTGAAAAGGAGAAAAGAGTGTGTTGCGTCAAGCAAGTGTTAGCGGTTGCTGATGGATCTGAAAGAGGTCGAGAGACGGCCGTCTTATATACCTTTCCGACGTTGAGATTGCACCATGGCCACAACCACAGCATTGTGTGAGAGCTGCCGTAGAACGGCGTACCACACCGTGTGGCTACGACCGATGTGTCACATCTCACCGCGCCGCCACGGTAATGAAAGTGTCACCGTCTGACGAGTGTGTAGTGTGGTCAGTCGAAGCCGAGCACAGAGCGATAGGGTTGCTCCACCGCGAGTATGTCACTTAAGACAGTGAGTGCTGTTGAGCGTCGGCATGTTTCACGACGCTAAAGTTACGGATATCTCGTATCAGATACAAAGCCAGAGTTCCGGGACGGTGCCTCGGGTCATGGATGCCGTCACCTCTGGACTGGGTCGCGGTGTTATCTGCCACCGCTCGCGCTAACGAGAGTTTGCTGGTACTCGAACCCGAAACATCACACAAGCCATCACCTCCAGCTCCAGGTGTGCCGTTGAGATACCAAGGTGCAAAACGAAGTGCCTCGCCGATGTTGACGGTGCGGCGCCTGAGATAGAACCCCCCTGCCCCGCGAGCTACCGGGCTTCTTTCAGCAATCGCGGGATGTTTTCACGTTTTGGTTGCTGAGCTGCCAAACCCGTCATTAGCGCGTCTCGCCGTCTCGAAGTGTCGCAAGTGCACCTCAGCACGCGATATGCTTCATAGTCATCAACCTTTTTTCGAGAGGATCAATCATTGATATTGCGCGCTGTCGTGTTGCCGACCTAGGACTTTTGAAATCGTAAACCTACCTGAACGGCCACCTTCACAACCAAAAGGCCGAGACACTGAATCGCCCACTTCCAATCAGACTGCCATGGGTATTGCGGATGATCTTGCATTCACTCCAAGTGGTGTGAGCCGTTGCTTAATGGAATTATGAAACGCTCCGGGTCACCTTTAACAAGGTTGCACAATGGCTGGGAGGTGCTTCCGCTAAAGGTGACGAGTCTGTTTTGCTGCCTACGGATGCAGAACGGTAACAGATACCATTCGCTGAGACAGTTCGTGCTGCCTCTCGCAGTCAACTCCACATTGCTCCCGGGTGCGTCGGCTTCTGTCTCATGCGTGAGAATTGAGAATAGCGCGTGCGAGGGGATTGGATAGAGGCCAGCGACCTCGTTTGAGGATCCTAGGTCTGACCATGAGAGCACGAAATCTCTCTGCTCCCGAGACCGTGACCGTGTGAGCGCAAGTCTAGCGTCCGTCAGTATTGGGCAGAGTCTCGCTCTGGAAACTCCAGCTCTGCCAGCAGGAGTCGGAATGACTTACTGACTGTGCCAGGAGCAGGCGGCCCACGATCGAGAACGTGAGACCTCTGCCGTGCTGAGTGCGAAACGTCAACTGTTAACACCTGGTCACATGAAACATTCATGCCATGCTCGGAGTGTCTGCGATCTGTCGTCAGCACCGGTCGTGATGAACCTCAGAAATGACCTCACGCTTTCTGAACTTGCCAGCCAATGCCGTTGGATTCTGGACCGATCTACCCCTTTGTGCAGCAAAGAGGACATTCCATCAGCTTCAAACCATGTGGGCTGTTCATGACGACAGCCAGTCCGTTACTGAGATCCATAGCTGCCCGGTGCCCGCGGCGTGCCCGCAGGAACCTGTCACCACAGGGACTTTCTCCGACATCATGCTCGGCACAATTCGATAACTATCAACGGACTGGTAGGATCGAAACGTCAAAAGCTTACAGCATATCCAGCACCCAGCAGACAAGCTTGAAACATTTGCTCCAACGCATGCATCTCAGGTGCTTAGCGACGCCCTTCCTCAAAGAGCAACAGCAGGCAATTGACCACACCCAAACGCACAAGCGAGCAGGGCTTGGTAGCTTCGTTCCAGAATCGCCACTGCGTAAACACGCGGGGTAAGATGCCCCCGTCAGCATCTGCAGTCGCATCAGGGGGAACCTGATCGGACCTGGTGCCGATTGGAGTGTTTGAGCACCTGAAGCGTGAGGTGGAGAGGGCAAACTTAATCTCCTGGCGGGACGCCTCTCCAATGCTCCAGACAAATCCGGCGGCAGTCATGCAGCACTCATGCGCAACGAGGACAGCAAGACTCTGAGCCCACCTCAACGTGTGCATCAGCGCCTGTCAGCTTTCTCGTCAAGCGTCAAGCGCATGTCGAGCGCGTGTCAGTTTCTGGGTCCGATCGCCTCTCGTGGTAAAGTCACTTGACCTCACTGACACAGTTGTCGCGATCGCTCACTGCAATGGCGCCGAAGGTCGCGAAGCCGAAGCTCTCGAAGCTCTCGAACGCACGGAGCAGAGTGCTTCGGTGCCTTCATTACAGCGACCAGTGAGAACGATACGAGCACATCCCGATCATCCATCTGCTCGCCATCGCAACCGACCTGCGAACCCCCGCCCGGTCCCATACGCCCCTCCTCAGCATTGCAACAACCCTCGTGCTAGGCTGCAACCCCAACTTTCAGCTTGTGCGCGGGTCATGCCGAGAGCAGAAGTGGGCGTGTGCAGTCGAGTTCACACCCAGCATGGTTGCACATGAAGATGAAAAGAGTGGTTGGTCGGTCTGCCGGGCGCCGAAGACTGACGTCAACGGGCGGAACACGAGCAGACGTTACTGCCAAGTCGGCGAACGCACGCGAGCGTACGTGCAACCACTGCTGCGCTCCCGGTCGCGGTCAGCGGTCAGCAAGGACCAGCGGTCAGTACTGCCCGAGTGGGCTCCGCTGCGAGCGCAGTGAGTGGTGGGTGCTTTGTGGTGGTCAATGCAGGCTGGGCGAGTCGCCCAATGTGATCCGCTTCCGGCCGCCGCCCAACGCAGGCGACATCCCATCGTCTATTCAAACCGACATTAGCTCTGATCTAGCAACCCGCTCGTTACCTCTTCTCGTAAGAAGCCGAAGACCTGAATGCAGTCCCCGATTAGTAGGGAGACCGCCGGATGATCGACGATTCCAGCCATACGGTCTTGCGCACCCAGTGGCCACCACGGCCGCCGACAAGTCGACCCGCCATCGCCCGCTTCCCACCTCGTGAGCCTTTCCTAACCGCTCTTCCGCAGAGGAGACTGCACATCCTGGACACCGGGATGCTACGTACGTCGTGCATTACCAGTGTCACACTGGCGGTATGTAGTAGTGGACTACCGTGCATACGCCGCTGTGAGGCGAGACGACTGGTTGGTGGCACCTACACTGTAGACGCCTTGAACGAAGGTTGCCCTCCTAGGACGTACTTGCCGTATACGCCCAGCGCGTCAGAATGACATGCTCGAGGGCTCGTACTGGGTCTTAGAGCCGCTGCTCGAATACCACTGCACAATCAAGCGATAAGGCTTCTCCGCATCTGTATCGCGAACGATGATCTGCTCGTCAGCTTACTGCACCGTGGCGCCTGCACGTTGTAGCTTACATGGCCACAGCTCTCTTGGGACTGCTTTCTCAGCAGCTTCATCCAACACTGAGAGTTTACGAGGTACAACAGGCGATTCGCAGAACTCGCCTCGGCCCCATAGATGGAGCTCTTGTGGCTCTTGCCCTCCTGCTTGGGCGCCCTGATCTTTGCAGCTTGCAGAGTGATGAGGACACCCATACCTTGCATCTCTGTCAGCTGATTCCAAAGGGGAGGGGCCGAAGCTCATCCTGCACCTCATTGCTTGCTGCTCAATGCTTCTAGGGCTGAGTGAGGGGCCGCAGAATCCACTGCTGTCAGTGGATCAGGGCGTGATAATAACTCGCCGCAACTGCCCAGCTGGGCAAGAAGAAAGGCTTGCTCAACGCAGATGAAGGCATTGGTGATCAGTGTTCATGGGCTCGACTCCAGTGGTCTGCGGTTAGCTTTCTGAGGGTGCAGCTGAAGCTCACAGCCCCTCGTACCAACGCTCGTCATTACCGTCATTGACTCCGAGGCTTGGAATCTGTACGCAGTGGCCATTCATCACTGCTAGGACAGTTTTTTCAAGCTGATGTCAGCTACAAAACCTACGCACAGGAAGCTTATTATTGGTGCTTCGTAGACTAGAGCAACCTCGATGATCTCGGCTCAGAGAGCAAGAAGTGAGCTTGGGGATAGCTGGGTGTCAGCTGCTCTGCAAACCATTAAAGCTTCACCGGTTTTTCTGACGCGTATTCAGTATGGCACATCCGGCTTTCTTGTTCGCTATGATAGCTGACGTCAGTTCCTACCAACGGCCTTCAAACTGACAGATGGTGTTCTTAGAGCAGCATGATCTCCGCCCGACGCCCATTGAGCTGAGCTGTAGTGTGAGGTCGTCGAAAGGCTGTCGTCAGCTCCTCTGCATAGACGATTTCAGCTCACTAACAACCCAAGCGATGTGCTCGCCATAGAGGACGAGACTGCCCGAAAACTATGGGGTCATCGCACCGTAGCTATCTCGAACCTGCGGGCCAAGCTTGAGGCTGTCTGTCAGATATAGGTCACCTTGATAGCTGACCTGCGACATTTGATCAGGGGCTGGCTTCGAAGGACCAAGCGTGAAGAACGGTGTGGTGGTCGTTTGCGATAAGGACTGCGGGCGAGCTTAGGGGGGAGCACGCAGCTCTCACTGATCCGACGCTCTCAGAACGACTCCGACCGCACGACGTATTCTAAGCGTCAGTTGACATGATGCGACCGACTCAGCTCCTACCAATGCCATGTTCTCAGACTTTGAAGAAGCTGCAGGTCGACTGGAAGGATGTATGCGCTTTCGCAAACTGCAGTCAGTCAGTTCAAGATTTGTCAAGGGGTGAACTCTCCAAGGACTTAGACAACGAGGGCAACAACCTTGCTGAGAGTCAGAGCGACATTGAAGTGGGATGCTCTAAACCTGGGTCGTCACTTATTAGGTGGGAGGGGAAACTGTCGGTGATTTACCCTGCAGACTCTGGAAGTCTGGGGTGAGCTCAGAGAACGTACGACGGAAGCTCACCTATGGCCCCAGATTGCGTTGCTTCACGGATTTCTGACTTGCGGAAATGATACAGCCCTGATTCTGTCTGTGAGCTCGGAAGCGTTCGAATTGATCGCACACGTTCGCTCCTCCCGTGCTGTGATTAGCTTCAATTGGTCGAGCTAGCTGATTACTGGGATGCTGGGAGGGAGTGATGCCGTCGTCAAAGAGTGACAGAAAGCAGATGACAGCGTGGAAGCTTCTGTGGGATCGAGGATCGACGACGGAAGCGAATGCGCTTCTTGATCGACGCCACGTTGCGCCCAGCTCTGTGCGATGACAACAAATGCATTCCCAATGGATATCTACTGCTGCTAAACCTGCGCCTTAACTACGCCTGTTACACCTTTTATATTTCGACTTAGAGACGGGCACGCGCTCCGCCGACGAGCTTGGCGTTGTTCGCCTCGATGACCTCCTTCGCGCCGTACACGAAGTTGTCAATAATGGTCTTCGCCGGGAGCACCTGGTCGATCACAGCAGAAACACTGCCCATGAGCCTTTTGAGAGTCAGCAAAGAACGTGCAGATTGAGTAGAGAGTTCGTAAGAAGAAGAACGGGTGGATGAGAGGCGATTTTGGAGGTGGACCTCAGAGGTGGAGGTCGAGTGTGGGGAAGTGGAGGTGGAGGTGGGGTAGCGCAGGCGCTAGCGATTTTCGGAGCACGTGACGTACCAGGCACGACCGGGCATGGAGAGCTCCGGCTTCTTAGAAAGCTCAACCTCGTGGGGGATCTTGCCCTCGGAGCAGAGCTTCTCGATCTCGTCCTGACGCTTCTCCCACTGCTTGACGTAGTCGGTGCGGCGGACACGCATAGGGCGACCAGAGTAGATGAGGGTGCGCTCGGCGTCGCCAAAGCCAGCCGAGACGACGAGCTCCTTGTGCTTCTTGGGAGCACCGGCCTCGACGGAGGCGACGAAGCGAGTACCGACCCAAACAGCCTGGGCGCCCCAGGAGAGAGCGGCAGCCAGTCCGCGGCCGTCGTAGATGCCACCAGCGGCGACGACGTAGATCGGCTTGCCAGTGAGAGGGGAGGTACGGCCCTTGCAGGCATCAACACAGGCGGGGATCAGGATCGAGGTGGGCGTGTCACCGGTGTGGCCGCCTCCCTCGCCTCCCTGGGCACAGATGATGTCAACGCCAACGTCGAGCGCTTTCTTGACGTGCTTGGGGTGGCCGACCATGTTCATGACGAGGATGCCAGCCTTGTGCAGCTTCTCGACGGCGTAGGCCGGGGGAACACCAACAGCAGAGACGAAGAGCTTGGTGCCCTCCTCGATGATGACGTCGAGGAGCTGGTCGAGCTGTCCACCGGTGTAGTCGTAGTTAGTCTTACGGGCGGTGCCGCCGACGGAGGGGAGGAGGAGGTCGACACCGAAGGGAGCGTCCTTGCGGTCAAGACCCTCCTTGAGCTCCTTGATGTTCTGGCGCAGAATCTTGGGGGTCTGACGGACACCTCCGATGACACCGAGACCACCGGCGTTGGTGACGGCAGCAGCCAGGCGGGGGCCGGCAGCGACGTTCATACCCCTGTTCGTTAGCTGGAATTCCGAGGAGTCGCTCTACAGGCGCCCCCTGTGCGCTTTAACAAGCCCCGAGCGAACAAAGTTCGGGCAATGGCGTGTGGAGCTCGGGGCTCTGTAGGTCAGCACTCACGCGAGGATGACGGGGTGGTCGATGCCGAAGAGCTCGGTGAGGGGAGTGGAGATGACGGCCATGCTGAGTGAGTGTGGGTCGTAGAGGTGACTGCTGAAGGAAAGGCGCACTGCTGGGAAGAGACCAGCGCTATATATGAGCTTGGTGTCCGGCCACTCTTTGCCGGGGATGGGCATCAAGGTATGCCCCACAACAGGCGCCGAACCCCGGACTGACGTTTTTGACGGTGATGTCCGACCAGGCTTCAGAACTGGATTCTAATGCCTCATTAGAAACTGAGCTAATTCTGTATTCAGGTGGGCGCCACCGTGTCAACAACGCCAAGCTGGACTTAGCGTCCGCGGCCGTGAGTCCGGCGGCGAGTTCCGCTTCCCGCACTGTGCTGGCGGGGCCCGACGCCTCTCGCCCAGGCCTCCCGCCTGCCCTGCCCAGCATCAGCACTGTCGTTGTACATGCTCGCTGCGACTTCCGTCGGAATACGGCGTTGATGCATACCAGGAGTCCAGCTTGGGGGAGACCAGGGGCTGGCTTCTTAGCCGATCACCCTCGGGATACGGAATGTCAAGATGCGCTGCTGGTCAGCTGGACCATCACGGGGAGTATGTCGGTCATCAATGCTGATGCGTAGCTGCAGGGAGGATCTCGGCCATCATCGCTGGAACGTATCCTATACGAATGATGGTCAGGTTATCAGTAGTCCGACTCCGCCGAGCCCGGGCCTGTCCCGGACCTGTCAACTCACTCACGATCGCTTCCGTTCTCGCACGTCGGTCTCCGCCGGGGTCGGACGCCGCAACTTGGTCATTCGAGAATTCGTGAAGACACCAAGTTGACGCGCTTTCATTCCATATACATGCTCTTGGCCTCACGTGCAGTATGTTGCGCCCCAGTCCAGTCAACCTCGCTGGACGCAAGCTGCAGTGCGCGATGAGATCTTCAGGAGACGAAGGAGTCATGGTCGTTGACTGAGTGAGGTTGATTCCCTATCTCGCCCTCCCCCTTACCAGTGTCGTCAGCTCGACCGACCGTTCCACAACGTCACCGCGCAACAACAAATCCGCATCGACGGCTCACGAACTCGACACGGCAAGATGGCGAACCCACCGCCAACTGCTGGTCCTTCGGCCCAGACGCCTCCTCCGAACTCTCCCCCTCCAACCCATGCCGCCTTCCCCACTGCTGCTGAGCTCGGCGCGCCGGCTAACGTTGCTGGTGGCTCCAACCAGAGCCAGCAGGCGCAGCAGGACTCAGTCAACGTCCCCTCGACCGTTGAGGAACTCCATGGTCTCATGATGACAACGATCACTCCCATCGACATCGAGGAGAAGCTCGTTCCTATTCTCATGACGCTCACGAAGCTGCGCAACGAGCACGGAGGGCCGGACTTGCTGGCGCTCGACGGCGTCGAGCTCGACACCTCTGACAGCGCTCTGGGAGCGTTGTCTTTGGCGTACACGAGCATCGTGTAAGTCGATTCTTAACTGCTCTTCCAATTAGCTGCTGACCATGCAGTACCGCTCGCATCCTGGCGAAGCTCAATTCGGGCTCTGCGGCGTCGGAGGAAGATGTGACGTTGGCATTGCGGTTGATTGGCGTATCTGACAAGCGGCAACTGGCTATGTGCCTTCCTCTTGGTGCGTAGGGCGTCTTAAGCTCAACTGACGGCAGTCTCTGAGTTTGCCTGGGCTCTACTTCGAGCTGCGAAGAAAGCAAACAGGGTTAGTAGCTTCTGATACCGTCCACCAAGCTGATCATCCAGGTGTCCGACTCGGTCCCGTACCTGCATGAGCTTCTGATGGGCACCTCTGCGTCGTCACCTCGCAAGTTTAACGGTGTTCACGCTGCACTCCTAGAGGTAAGGAAGAATAGTGAAAATCGCTGACTGTTAGGCCTGCCTCATCACTCGTCAGCTTCAGCCGCCGTATCCGACCGTCACCCTGCCATATCTGTCTGTTGACGAGGTGAGTTCGATTGCTTGACAAGCCAGCTGACGGATCAGGGAACATCCTACCTTGATGTGCTTACGTATCACCACCATGCGGGTCTTGTGGCGGCTGCGAACGAGGACTACGCCCTCGCCGCTCAGATGTTCTCTTTCGTGCGTCGCTTTGCCCAGACTCCCATTAACGACAGGCCGCTGCTGCTCCTACCGTCGTTGCGTCCGCGATTCAGCTGGCGTGCGTCAAGCGCGCGATTCTGTGTGAGCTGCTGAATACGGGCAAGTGGCTTCACCTGCCCAAGGACACCTCGCCCGCCGTGAACCGCATGCTGGAGAAGACGATCAAGGACTACAAGGACCTGGCGAAGGCGTTCGAGGCTCAGGAGTGGAAGGACGTGCAGAAGATCGTGCAGACGAAGAAGTCCACCTTCACCCAGGTATGTTCAGCCCCTGCGTTGTCCTCAAGCTTATTCCCAGGACGCCAACTACGGACTCGTGCAGCAGATCCTGGAGTCGATCCCGAAGCGCCGCATTCTGACATTGCGCCCGACGTACTCGAGAATAGCACTCTCAGATTTAGCGCGCAAGGTGGGACTCGGTGACGCCGCTGGCGCCGCCGCGGTCAAGGACGTGATCGGACGCATGATTGCGACTGGCGAGATCCGCGCGTCCGTGACCGGCTCGCCCGAGATTGTCACCTTTGAGGACGACGACGACTACGATTCGCCAGCGGCTATGAAGCGCCTGGCGGACGCACAGGCTGTCGCCAGCAGTCTCCTGGCCGAGCTGACACGTGCGGACCAGCAGCTGGGCCTGAACCCCAAGTGGCTGCAGAAGGTGAGTTATCTTCATCGGACGAAACTGACATTGCACAGCAGGTGCGTTCAATCGAGGCGAAGGAGAAGCAGAAGGAGCCCGCGGGCAAGATGGCCGAGGGCGGGAGCGAGCTCCGTGTCGGCGGCGCTGTTGGTGCAAACCAGTCCGACTTTGGGTTCTAGACGAGGAGAAGACCATGTAGATTAGGAAAGGCGTTTCAGTGTACATATATCAGCGTGACCGCATACAGCATGAGATGGATAGACATTTCTGTGCTAAGGGGAGCAGGTACGTAGGTGCCGAACAGAAGCGACATGTGCCGAGCGGGGCTGCAGCAGACCGGGTGTGACGGCCGCTTGTGCCGGAGAGCGCCCATATGCCCCGCCCGCATGTCCAGCAATGTGGACCGGCTAGAGGAATCTGCATATGCGCGAGTGTAGATCCGGATGGCGTTTGGATAGCCAAGCAGAATCAGCAGCAAGAACATCAGGCAATGCGGGGGCGCGCGGGGGAGTGCAGGGTTTGCAGGGTACGAATGCATCGCTGAGTAACGTCCAGCTCAGCTAGCTCTGTGCGGTAGGAACGCAAGAGGAATGGTGGTTGTGCGGGGGTGAGCGGGCCTTGATGCGGACCAATTGTCATGCGCAGAAGGACAGATAAGCGAGTTAGTCGAGGCTGCAGGGTGGGGGAGCTTGTTCTGGAGGGCAGATACCCCAAAGAGGAAGCGGGGTCTCCGCTGGACATGATCGCCATGACGTCTGAGGGCAGAAAGGTTTTGGCGAGCCTGCGGGCCCCTCCAAACGTGTCGTGTAATTGCCCCTCAGGGGCAGAAATGAAAGGGACGCCAGCCAGCTTAGCCAGGCAGCCAGGCTCCAGCGAGGCGTGCTTGATGAGCCTTGGTGATGGACGGGGATTCTCGGCAGGGCCCAACGCCAGCTACGACGCCAGCCGCAAGCCGCTAGCTGGCTAGCTGGGCGCATCTCGTCTGTGCATCCCAGCCCTAGGGCCTAGGGCGCAACCACCGTGCCGCCGGCGTGGATATACTGGGCAGCCTTATTCAGCCAGTTCAGCCCGATCAGCCCGCAGATGCTCATGCAGCCAACAGCATCGCTAGCAGCGAGGGTCGGCGAGGCACCAGTCTCAGGTCCGCAGGTCGACAGGTCCGGGACGGACAGCGCCCAGCGATGCGGGGGAGCGCGGCGAGCAAAAGAAGGAAGGAACACGTCGGGTCGAGTCGACGCTCGCTAACGCCCGCCGTGCCCGCCCGCCCACGCGCGCCGGCACACTGGCTCCGGCACGTTGCAGGTGCTGATACAAGTGACGGGTGCTGCGGCTGCATCACTCTGGCGGTGTGCCTGCCGTGAGTAGCAGTGACACGCGCGGCCAATCACTGGACACGTTGGACGCTAATCAAGCAGCCGTCGAGATGCTGCTGTACAGAGGTGTTACGCATGTGCCTGTGGGCCCAATCGACCAACCAATCCGCCGGACTGACCGACCGCCCGACCGACCGTATCTTCCCCCGCCCAGCCCAGGCTAGCTGGCTGCCTTCCCCCGCACCCGGCTCCAGGCTGCACTCCCACACGGCCCACACCTCCTATAACTTGCCTCGTCACTCACCATTCCTCATCTTCCCTCTTTTCCCTCAGTCAATCATCCATCATGCCCCAGCCTCCCCTCGACGTTCGCAAGTACCTCTCCTTCCAGCTTCCCCACATCCACGAGAAGTACCCCCCGGGAACGGGCGGTACCGGCCCTCGTGTCTCGTGGGACGGCAACCTCAAGGGTGTCGAGGTCATTGACAACTTCGGCCAGGACGTCAAGAAGTGTGAGTGACTCATTTCGCCTTCCCCGCATCGCAGCGCGCAGCGAGCGTGGTTTGAAGCCTGCTGGTACGGCTGTCGCCGACCCGATGGCCTCGGCGGCATAGTTGTTGAGGTTCCGCGCCCTCACCGGGAGCTGGGCGAGCCCCACCTCGGCAATCACACGGCTCCCGAGAGAAAGCGAGGCATAGCGAGAAAAACAGCAGCCAGCTGACCATCAGTCATCGACCAGCTTCCCAAGGAGCCCCTCACCACCGACCCGTACCACAAGTACCCCAAGTTCGTCCAGGTCCAGTCCGAGCTCCCCAACCCCATCACCGACCAGGGTGACCTCCAGAAGGGTGAGTACGCTTCTCTGCATCGCACGGAAGGCAGCGCATCAGCGCACGGTGGTAGACTCGAGCGCTGGGAAGTCTGCGAGCTGGGAGCGATGGCTGGGGGGAAGAGGCATGGTGGGGGGCGTCAGTGCGCCCCGTCACTCCCCTCCCAGCATGTTCCCTCGCACTCGCAGCCCAGCCGGCTGGAGCGATTGCCATGACGACAGTCCTCATGAACGGCCGTGCAGCAGCGAGCTCCCATTCGCTGGCGCCCGGCATGGGATATGCGGCTAGAGTCGGCGAGCCCCTCAAGCCACGGTGGTGCAACCCCGCGATGCGATTTGCTGACGCACGTCCGCAGCCCTGACGACCCTTCCTCTCAAGTGCGTTTCGTCTGTCCTCACCGCGTACGAGTCCGGCCCCACGGGCTGCAACCTCCCGCGCCGCATCGATGCCGCCGGCTACGAGTCTGACGGCGGTGAGGACGAGGTTGCCGCCGTCCCGCGCGACGACTCGAAGGCGTGGTTCTGGCGCTACTCCAAGTCGCCCATGGGCTCTGGTGAGCACCTGCTCGTCAAGGGCGACAAGGGCGAGAAGATTTCGCTCGTCGTCCGCACGACCAACTCGCGCGCCCTCACCGACGAGGACTGGAAGGAGTTTGTCGTCACCGGCCCGTACAACTACAACACGAAGAGCAAGGCGTCGTGGTACTGGTCGCGCACGTGGGGTGCGTGCAAGCGTCTCGACACGCGCTGGTGGGTCCTCACCGACTGGCAGAAGTGGATCTTTGGCTGCTTCAACGACGACATGACTCACGGCTGGACCTCGCCCATCATGAAGTACGACTCGAAGGATCCCACCGTCCTCGAGGCGCTCCTCTACTGGGTCGAGAGCGCTAAGGGCGACAAGGCCGGCTTCAAGCCCAACGCCAAGGACGTCAGCAGCCTCCCCGCCCTCTTCCCCTCCAACCCCGCCCGCCGCATCTCGGTCTCGGGCAACAGGCCCCACAAGCCTCGCGACCCCTCCAAGCCCAAGACGGCCAACGAGAGCGACGTCGAGGAAGACGATGCCGAGGACGGTGCTTAGTGGGCATAGTTTTCTAGTCTTAGGTTAAGTAGTAAGAAACTGTAGAGAACCAAATACCAAGATGTATACATTGGCACAAAGCAACGCACGAACGAGCGCGGGAGTGAGCTCGGGAGTAGGGCATCAACAGACGAAAGTGAGAGAGTCGAGCCTTCATCTCATGAGCTGGGCGTGAGCTCTGGCAAGACTGCAGCGAGCAGCATGAGGCAATATCGCAGGCGAGAAGCGAGCTCACGGCTGATCGAAGCGATCGCGAAGAGCGTGTGTCTATGCATACAACACATGCACCCATGCACGAGCGAGTCTTGGATCAACCGCGATCAGCGGTTGGACGTGCAAGGGTGGGCGGCCCCTCCCTCCGTCATCGGGCAGGGAGCGGACCATCTGTGAAGCTGGAGCGGGCTGGAGCGGGCACAGTTCCCCCGATCCACCCAATGCCTGGTCTGGTTCCGCCGATGGGGGTGGTTTGGGATAATCACGTGATATTCACGCGGGGGAAATAGACGTCGCTCATGTTGGGATGTTGGATTGTCAGTTTGGCCTCTCGGCCTGGCCGCCGTGAGCTGATCGACTGCTTTGGGTCTGTTTTGCGGTTTAGTCTAGTTTCCACAGGCTGCTTCACATGAGAAGCTGATTCAAGATTGTCACTATTACATGTAACAGGTGTCTTATGGCCATCTACTGAATTGAGCGATTCGGGGGCTGCTTATTATGCTACTGCAGGAGGACCTGGTCTCAGGTGGCCCGAGAAAGGGAGTGGGTTGGGGAAGACGGACATAGTGGTACACGGTGCACTGTCGCACTAAGGCTCAGGAGAGTTGGGAAGTTGGAGGAGAGGAGGAGAGGAGGAGTGGAGGAGGTCCCGCAGTGTTCAGACCGAGACGGAGGCGGTCGATGATGGGTGGGAAGGAGGCGCGTCCGGGGGCGGAGCAGGAGTTGTAGGGTGGGGAACGCGGCCATCTTCCTGGCCTTGAGGGGGGGCTTGGAGCTGCTGAGGGATCTGATGCCAAAGGGCGATGCGATAGACCGATACTTGCTACGTACGGTTGTGTATTGGTACGTCAGCGTTGTCGGAAATCGAACGGAGGGCTTCGCGCAGTGCTTTGAGGGCGACAACGGCGATGGTAATGGTGATGCTGAGAGTTAGCGGCTACTCTCAGAACGGGAAGCGGGTGTTGAGGAGGTAGCCTGACTTACACTGGCTTCGCCGCTGGCACGACGCTGATGATGACGATCGAGATGGCGACAAAAGAGAACTGCGTGACAACTACAGTCAGAGTGTGGATTACATGAAGCACTCACCACCACAGGACACGTGGCTTAGCCATCGTCTCACGCGCTGAGACTTAGGTAGCAATTTCTTCAAACGAGCCGCCAGACGCTGCCAAGGACCGCGCTCACGATCGTCTTCGACCTCACGGGTGGTAGAACTTGAGGCCGCAGGAGTTGGTGCGGGAGTGTTGTTACTCATGGAACTCAGCTCGATCGAGTCCGAGACCCCCTGATCGGTGGTCGTGGGCGCAGCCATGAATGGGTTATGCTAGAGTTGCAATTGGGAGGACGGGGACGAGTTGACAAAGATGCGAAGGAAGAAAGTTCAACAGCGAGAGAATTCGAGACATTGAGCGTGAGGTTGGCAGCTTCTATCTGGCTTACGCGGCGACTGGAACTGGCGTCTGAGAGCAGGAGCTATCACTGCGCATCTCGAGTGTCTTAACCGCCTGAGGGGTTGCCGGTTAGTGCATTCCATCGGTTGGATCCCTTTTGTGCGCATCGCAGATGCGCAGACCATCCCAATAATCTGAGGAGCGGGGCGCGCGAGAGCAGGGGATACAGCGGGGCAACAGAGCACACCCGCAGGCGTTAGAGCAGACGAACAAGGAGGGGTGCGGATCCGCAGACGTGATATGCTGTGGTGAGAGGCCAAGAGGCTCGAGAGCGCGCAGCATCGCAGACTCGCAGGTGGAACACAGTGTCACCTCGCAGTGTCGAGCGCCACCGTATCCAACAGACGCTAAAGCCTACCGCGCCTTCACTAACCAATGTTGTCACTAACCAATGTTGCTTGCAGAATTTGAAGATCTCTTCCCTATCCGAGGACCGCACACTACGTTAGCTCTTGCCATGACAGATGTGAGGTTCATCAACAAACGAGTTTCATTTCGATACTCGACTTGTGCTTCTATATGGGAGGGCGGTGGCACCCCGCCCAGCTGGCAAGTTGAGAAACGTGACTGTCTCCAAACGGTAACGCCATTAAGCGCAGCGGCAGGGCCCATGTATCAAGCAGAAGCGCCGCATGGTGGGTCGCTGTGGGAATGTGGTAAAGGCTGCGGCATGGTCTTGACTCAGCCGTACAGCGCCCCGCGGCTTGTCCATGAGGCGATTGGGGCGTTGAAGACGTCAAGCAAGCTGATAAGACATGACACAGCACACACGCAAGCGCGCAAGCGGTGCATCCAGCATCCAGCACGGGGTCATTACCTCTTGCTTCGTCGCGAGCGATCTCTTGGGCTGGCAGCCTCGCACATCGCAGTCGCGCAGAGGCGGAGTCAGATGGAGGTTCAAGGAGTCGTTTAATTTAGTCCGGCTGACGCGCAAAAGGGCGAAGATCGAATACGGGCAAACGGCAAAACAGGCGAATGTGCAGACTGACGGCATGCAAACGGACAGAGGACTGAAAATGTGCTCGGGCAAAACGCGCAGGCATCCAGTAGTAAGCAAGACCTGTGTGTAGCGGGCAGCACCAGTGTTCATGGCCAACTTAGGTAGATATGCTACAATCCGTGGGTGGCAAAGGGACCCGACAACGATTGCAGAGTATGGGGCTTATAGATTTTGCAATTGAGCTTACAGTCGTACAGTCGTACAGAGTTGGCGAAGCTCGGGGTCGAAGGAATGGAAGAATTAGAGAAGGCTGCGGATCTGCGGACATGCGAGTGTCTTCCGGTTGACGCGGCTGACAGCGGATCGCGGCGCGGGCGGATCGCACACTGCGTTGGCTGCGGGAGCCAGCAAAACTGCTTTGTGTTTCACGCAGTCTTCCTCTATCACCAACGTCATAGGGCGTAGCTAGGTGGTGGCGGTGCGCAGGGGACAGGTGCGAGGGTAGGGGATTGAGCGGATGGTCGATCGGAGGCCCGAACAAAACCGATTGATGGGCACGGTGCCCAGCACCTCAGCGATCACAGATGCTCGTTCGACTGCCGGAATGATGCTCGCAACTCATGGATGATAGGCTGGAGGGGCCGATGACCCGGAAACCTTGGTCTGCATTCCAGCTTCCGAGTCCTTGGATCCTATGATCTCGGCGGAATCACGGTCGATGGCGGAAGTGACTTCCATCTTGATGCCAGGGTTCGGTCGTGGCGAATCTTCGCTTTTGGGTATGTACTTGTAGACCATATTTTCGGCGTCCTCGCATTCCTTGAACAGGAGCATTTTCACTGCTATCGCCTCAATCTCCCTCCTCAGCATTCGCAAACTCTCCGGCGTTTGAGAGTTGTTCACGATCTTTGCTGCGCGGAAGGCGTAGTCCTCCATATTGCCGTTCCGGAATAGCTTCCTGAGCCTCTCCATCTCTGGTAGCCTTACGCTCTCCGTCGTGATAGGACCAGAATATCGCGCCCAGTTGCCCGCAACTACGGGAGGGTGCCTGTTGCGATCCTCACACCTGTCCAATACCCTTAGAAACTCTGCCATATTGCCCACGGCGAACTTGAGGCGGGGTAGTAGCCTGCTCCCTCGTGCGCGGAGGACGTCGATCTCCCTGCAGAATCGCGCCTTCAGTGCTAGTTCTTTTTCCACCGTGACCATGTCGTTGTCTCGGAACAAACGCTCCAGACCCAAGAGCGAGAGACGAAGCCCGGTATAGTCGTCGCACAGGCGAAGGTAGGCAGAGCACAGCTCCGTGCGACCAATGCACCGCCATTCGCCGTCCTCCTCCCAACTGAAGGATGTGTAGACGAAAGGCGGGTGGTCCCGGAACTTTCTGCGAAGCTTGGCCGTCACTGTCGTAGGAAGGGGGCGGGGGGGGCGCACAATGTGGGCGGTTGCTTCGTTCTTCGCTGGCCCGAGCCATAGCGGTCGCAGACCGGAAGGCACCTTCTTCCGCACGAAGGCGGTTGCGCTTTTCCACAGCTTGGCGGGGTCATCGTGTTCGATGATATCGTTCATGGTGAGATGGCAAACATCAGTGGGGGCTACGGAAGGCGGCCTCTTATACACAGGACCACAACGCCTGGGAACAGCGTACAGCCACATGGGGTAACGAGTGATGCTTTAGCACCTCCATCGCGTGTGCTTTGTGCCTCGGCAATCTTTGTGGCAATGGCAGCCACGAGTGCACGCGGCCAACTCCTGAGTCAATCTCGTTAATTCGTAAAGAGCTGCGTAGCGAGCCAGAGGAGGTCGCGGTGGACGGACTTCTCATGATGACGGTCAGCCACATGAACCCCTCCATGGTGGGCGAAGGGGTTGTTTCAGCATAAGCACCACTGGGACCTCCACACCTCCCAATCTCCAAGACGAGGAAGGACTAGGAGAGAAACAAAAACGACTTCAACCGACATTATGACCTCTGGCGGGGTCGAACCGCCGACCTTATGCGTATCACTCGCGTGTTAAGCATACGCTCTAACCAACTGAGCTAAGTGGCCTTGCTGAACTCGAGAGGGCGCAGTGGCGGGGCGCACGCGCGGGCGTCGGCGCCGGTGCGAGCTGTGCGATGGGAGCTCGAGCATTCGTCAAAATTGATACACCACTGAGCTAGCCCTAGTAGGTTATGGTTTGGAATCTGAAAACTGTACACTCTAGCCTGAAAGTCTAACGCCCACACTAGTGCAGCACACTGCCATTCGAGACCTAATCAAGACTGACTATAGCGTCGTAGAGCGATTCGAAACCGCACCACTGAGCTAGCCCTAGTGGGTTATAGTGCAGCACACTGCCATTCGAGACTATACATATCATTGTGGAGCAGGCAGCGGTAGCATACAACAGTGAGGAAGTGTACAACCACGTCGGAGATTAAGTGCGTCGGTTGGTTAGGAGGCGATATCCAGAGCACAGATCAAGGCGTGTAAGCCGGCGGAGCTGAGGGCTCTCCTTCCACGGCCTCGGGGACAGCCTCCAGCTTTTCGATGACGCCCTTGATGTCTGCTATAGGCTCCGTTGAGACCACGAGACTGGGTGGAGGAAGACCACCTTTCTTTGGCAGATACTCCCACACCTTTTCTCTGTCCTTGCAGCCCTTGAACTCGAGCATGTCTCTGGCGACACGCTCGATCTCCTCCCTCAACACTCGTACGACTTCCGGCGCATCGGTCTTGTTGACGACTTTGGCCGCACGAAAGGCAAAGTCGTCCATGTTTCCGTTCCGGAAGAGTCTCATGTGCGTCTCTTTCTCGGGGAGCCGTACAGTCTCGGCGGTCACCGGGTCGGGATAGACGGCCCAAGCTCCCTTCCGCGGCGGGTGTACGTTGTGCGCCTCGCATCGGTCCAAGATCTCGAGGTACTCCGCTAGGTGCCCCACGGCCCACTTGAGGCGGGGCAGCAGTCGTTCTCCCCGTTCACAAATAACGTGAAGCTCGCCTTTGAGCCTTGAACGGCCCTCGAGGTCCTTCCCAACAGAGACCGTGTCGTTGTCAGCCGCCAGGCGCTCGAGGCCCTGCAGCGCCTGCCGAAATCCGTCGTACTCGTTGCACAGGCGGAAATATGCGGTGCACAGGTCGACGCGGTTGATGGCCTTCCACCTGCCATCCTCGAGCCAGCGGAAGTGCGTGTACACGAAGGGCGGGCCTATGATCTTGTCGTGCAGCTTGGCTGAGAGAGTCGTCGACTGTGGAGGCCGCACGATCAAGGCTGTAGTTTCCTCAGCCTTTCCTCGAGGGCTGAACCTTTGAGCCTTCAAACTGATAGTGGCGTTCTTGTGCGCGAAGGCGGAGGCGCCCTTCCATTGTTTGAATGGGTCGGCGTGCTCGGTGCTAGTACTCGTGACCATAGTGTGATGATGGGTGTGGGAGATCAGTTGCCACCTCGGAGCTGGTGCCTTATATGTATCGGCGGCGTGAATGACGTACGGCGCTGGAAGGTCACGAGCGGCGGCCAGCACAGCAAAGATAACGTTACTCCGAACGCTACGGTTCGTTGACCTCCGAGACCCCCCGACACCTACGATGTAGCAGACCAGTGCAGCCTCGACTGATGATGCATGCACAGTAACATACAAAGTCCCACTACTCCTGGTTCATGATGACGACCTTGATCTCGTCGCCACGCGCAAACGCATCGAATGCCTCCTCGACATGACTCATAGGAACAGTCCTGGTCACTAGCATCTTTAGGTCAACAGCTCCACTCTCAACCAGATGGATCGCGTCCTCAAAGCAGCCTGCTGTGTACCTCAGACTACCGCGAATGGTCAACTCTTTGTCGGCGAGCGCGAAAGTTGGGAAGAGCGTGAGCGGGCGTCCGAGGCCGGCCTGGACGTACGTCCCGCCGTGCCTGAGGAGGTGCATGCCAGTAACGATCGCGGATTCGGCGCCGCTCGCTTCGACGACGACATCGAGGCCATGCGCGTGCGCCGCGCCGACTTCACGTACGACACTCTGCGCGAAAGACATGCAGTGTGCCTGGAGCTGCTCTGCCGATGCGGCGTTCGGAGATGGGGTAGGCGCATGAGTGGGCATGACGAAGGTCTTGGCCGTGGGGATGTACTTCTTGACGAACTCGACGCGGGAGGCGTTGATGTCGATCGCGACGAGAGTGCGGGCGCCATGGGCGCGGGCCAGAGCCAGAGTCAGCAGACCCAAGGGTCCGCACCCGACAACGGCAACGGATTGGTGCGCCAACGCACCAGCACGGCGCGCAATCTGGACAGCGACGGCGAGAGGCTGGATGCAGCCTGACTCTTCCCAGGAGATACCCTCGGGAAGAGGCACAGCGTTGTGCTCTGAGCACACGAAGAGGCGGCTCATGGTGCCATCTGTGGGCGGAGTCGCCATGTATCCGTCGTGCACGCAGTAGCTGGGGTCAGTTCACAGGGACTTTCAACTGGAGAGACTCACTTCCACTGACCCTGCTTGCAGTATCGGCACACGCGACACGGCAGCGCAGGCTCGATGGCAACATGCTCGCCCCTCTTGATGTTCCGGACTTGGGGACCGACGTCGAGCACGACACCGCACGACTCGTGCCCGAGCACATGGGGCTTGGACAGGGGGCGCATGCCCTTGGCGAGGTAGAAATTCAAGTCGGTGCCGCAGCTGTACATCAGCTTCAGGATCCCGCGGAATTCAAGCTCACATTCCAGTTGCCATGACACGAACAAGAATCTCGTCACCCTTCGGCACAGGGACGGGGCGGTCCTCGAGCACGAACGTCTTGAAACCGGTCAGCACGGCTGTCAGGTTGCCGCCGGTCGCTTCGCAGACGTCCTGCTCGGGCGGGAAATGGTGTTCTTCCTTGGTAGTCGTCCGCTTGGCAGCATCCTTCCCCGGGTGAGAAGGGGCACCCTCGCAAACGTCGGGAACGATGGGGATGTTGAGCGCGTTGGGCATGGGCGACATGGTGGCAGGCGTGAGTTTGTGCAGTTAGAATGGGTCAGTTATATCTCCCTTATATGCCTCGCTGTCCATCTGGGTGTCGCTTCCGACAACGATTAACCGCCAGGCGTGACATAGATTCCTGTGTGAAGTTCCACACAACTGCTGCGTCAGCGGCGCTTCGTACCATTCACAAGGCCTCTTATCCGCCGCCTGTGGTTGACAGATATCGTAAAGTCATCTGCCCTCCGCAGTAGTGCGCCCGATCCCCACACAATCTCAAAGGCAGATTCTTGGAGTCAGCCTCTTGCAGCTGTACGCTGTCGGGTGGGCCAAGCACCCGCTGGTCAACGCTTGCCGGCCGATAAGAGACGTAGTAAAGGCGGACTCTCGGCCCACATTCGTGCACCACCCTAGGGATCCGTTCACCACCGTGGGAAAGCGCCAGGAACCAAATATGACAGCATCGACCGGTGACCAACTCACGACTCACTCACGACGACCGACCACAACAAGCACACGACATGTTGGTCCGAGTTCGCCGCGCGGCGCATAGGCGCCATCTCCGCTATGCAAGCGGCCTCTCCGCCGCGAAGGCGAAATGGGTAAGCTCGCCGAACCTTCGGAAGGAGCTGACAGCAGGGCGGTCGCCTCTCGTTGTCTGAGGAAGTTGAGCACGCACTGAATACCGATACACCTATCATCGCTCTTGAGTCCGCAATTATCACGCATGGCATGCCTTATCCTGCGAATGCGGAAACTGCTGCGTCGCTCGAGACGATTATCCGGGGGCACGGCGTCGTTCCCGCGACGATTGCTCTGATGGACGGCAAAGTGCAGGTCGGCCTGTCGGACGCGCAGCTTGAGGAGCTCGCGAACGCCCCTCGCACGGAGAGCTGCAAGGTGTCCCGGCGGGATCTGGGCGCTGCCCTCTGCCTGAAGCGCTATGGCGGAACGACTGTAGCTGGCACGATGATCCTTGCGAACTCCGTCGGTATCCAGCACTTCGTCACTGGCGGTATCGGCGGCGTACATCGCGGCGCTGAAAACAGCATGGACGTTTCTGCCGATCTGGTTGAGCTTGGCCGTACGCCGATGAGTGTCGTGTGCGCCGGAGCCAAGAGCATCCTCGACATCCCTCGCACGCTGGAATACCTCGAGACGCAAGGCGTATGTGTTGCCGCGCTCAGCGAGAAGAGCGGCGACTTCCCAGCTTTCTATTCCCCGTCTTCCGGCGAAGTAGCGCCGTGGCACTTCAAGGACATCCGTGAGGCAGCTCAGGTTGTTCAGACCAATCTGACCCTGCCATCACCGCAGGCGACTCTCGTCGGCGTTCCGATTCCTCAGGAATACGCGCAGCGCGGAGAGGAGGTGCAGCGCGCCGTCGAGCAGGCTGTCCGCGAGAGCGTCGAGCAGGGTATCGACAAGCGCGGCAAGGAAGTCACCCCATGGCTGCTGAAGCGTGTAGGCGAACTCACGGGCGGGACGGCGCTTGAGCTCAGTGAGTCTGGCATACGAGCTGGCAAAGGTTCGTCGCGAGCTGACGACAGACATCGCTCTGATTCAAAACAACGCGCATGTCGGCGCACAGCTTGTGCGCGAGATCTGGGCGCAGCGCGAGCAAGATTTCCAGAAGGCGCAGAATGCATCCTCGTCTGCGTACTTCCCCTCTCCTGGGGCTCAGCCGGCTAGTTCTTCGCCGAAGCGACAACTGGAATCTCTCGCTCAGATCCCCGACTTACCCGACTCACCCGACTCACAGCAGGCCCCGGTTCTCCCAGACCCGAGTGTCGTCGTCTTCGGCTCGGCCGCTGTCGACATTACGGCGAGCACGGCTCTGGATCATCCCGGCAGCACTTCGCCCGGAAGCGTGCAGCTCACTGCTGGAGGAGTCGGTCGCAACCTCGCGCGAGCGGCACAAGCTCTCCTCCCTGACAATGCAGTGCAGCTCGTCTCTCCCGTCGGAACAGATGGGCTTGCCGCAGTGCTGAAGAGCGAGATGGCGGACGGCGCTCTGCGCACCGACGGTCTTCTCCCGCGCGAGGGTAGGACCGCAAGCTGCGTCCTCTTCCTCTCGGCTGGCGAGCTGAGCCATGGCGTTGCGGATATGAGCATCGTGGAGACGCTCTCCGCCTCGGACATTGCTGCATCGCTCCCGTCAACTGCCGAGCTGGTCGTATTTGACCTTAACTTGTCGTCGTCCTCGGTCGCAGCTCTGCTTCAGACCTGTGCCGAGCGCAATCTCCGCACATTCTGCGACCCGACCTCTGTCGCGAAGACGCCACGCCTTCTCCCTGGCCTGCTGAACGGCGGGCTCACACACTTCGCTCCGAACCTTGCCGAGCTGGACGCTTTGCACTCAGCCCTCGAACCGGCGCTGGACGACACACCAGCGGGAGAAGCGGCATGGGAGGCGGTAAACGCTCTGAATCTGGGAGCAGAGTTCCGCGCGGCCGTTGAGTCACGGTTCCGTTCCGTCGACTGGGTAGGGCAAACCGGCGCGATCCGAAAAGTGGTCGGTCTCACCCCGTTCATGGACAACGTGTGGCTGAAGGCGGGTGCCGGCGGCGTCCTTTCTCTCCGATTCCAGGACAAGAGGGACGCAAAGGGAGTCAGCCAGAGGATTGAGCATGGAAAGCACAAGGGACAGTGGCTCAATATCCGCCACTATCCTGCGCCGGTCGTCGAGGGTGTGCTGAACACAACTGGAGCTGGAGATACTCTGGCTGGCAGCCTCATTTCGAGTCTCTCGACGAAGGAGGAAGAAGGAATGGTCGACCGTGCACTCCAGAGAGTCAAGGCGACACTTGAGAGCCATCACTCCGTTGCCTGAATCTCATCTGCATCATATCATACTCTACATGCATGACACTGTACTTTAGCCTTCCACTTTGACTTCTACATAATTTAGACTCTTCCGTCGGTCAGAGTTCGGATAAGTCTCGGATGACGAGCGCGAGTGTCCGGTGCACTAGTGTCGAGTGAGTCACCGCTCTCTCGTACCTCGCTCCTCGCCGGTGTCGGCCTGCGTCGGCGAGACATGAAACCACGCTGCAACGCATCGCATGCCGTACCGTCATATTCGACCCCGTGCATGTGACTGTGCGCCGAACGGCATCGAAGCGTGTTTCAACGTGAGTATGCGATGTATGACCCAACGAGCGGTGCAGATGGAGAGCTTGTCATAGGCACGGCGCTGTGGCGGTGTTGGGATTGCACCTTGTTCAGCGGACGGGTGGGCGGTGCGCGTTACTCCATCTACCGTCATCTGCATTACGTTCTCTCAACATCATATGTATTACTCCTTACTCCGTGAGTTTGCGGATGCAAGGGACGTCCCGTCCCGACTCCACAGCGGCAGCACCCGCTTTATATGTGTAGCAGTGTGTTGTGGCACACCTGCTCGCTTGCGGGCAACCCACAGCGGTCATCAGCGATGCCCGCCCGTTCTGAGTTCGGCGATGCTCAGAAGACCGCAAGGGACGGCAATCATGTGTTCGCCGTCCCTCATTCTAGCCCTCCTGGCACTCATTAGTGCCTCTGCCGCCTCGGACGGGACCCGCAACACAAGCTTTTGCAGGGGGACTGTGGCACACGGCCAGCAGGCGATGGCCGCAACGCCCGGGCGCGCCTCGAATCGGCCCCAATGCCGGGCAGACGGCACTGTGCGCAAGTCAATCGCTATTCAGTGGTGGCACACGAGGCTACTAACGCCACGTTCAGAGCTCATCGTAACGTATATGCATAAGTCAGAGTCCATCGCGGCGATGTCCGCCGCGGCTCGCGCTATCGACGATTGGCAGAATTACTGCTTGCTAGGGGCGAATTACATCCAGTAGCATGTCGCTGCCGCTTATGCTGCTCACCCCGAGCCTCCCACCTGTACGACGTCAAACTCCTGGTTCTTATTTCCAGCGACGCAGTCCCAGAGCTGAATCTGGTTCCCGCCGTCCATGATATCGAGACAGAAGCCGGAGCAGCCGAGCTCGACCTGACCGTTAGAGTGGATGACCCACTGCTGGGACTGTTTCTTGTCGACGCAATCCTGCACTGTGGGGCGGGCGCCAAGCGCAGCTTCTTTTGCCAGTATCAGCGATCGCTTTTCCATCTGCTCGGGCGCTGTTCTCAAAGTGTGACTCACCTTCACCTGCGTCCATGCACCTCGCAAGATAGTGGTAGAAGCCTCCCCAGTAGATCGGCCCGAGCTTGTCGGTCACGGTTTGCCCACCGCGGAAATCTTTGTAACAGCCGTGGTAGTTCGTTACAAGCGAGTACGGAGCGCCAACCCCGCTCTGCCCCTGCGCATCGCACCCGGCGATGAACCTCTTGGAGTCTCCGGCGGGCGCGTGTCGCCACTTGAGACGGTAGTCTGCTTTCGCGGCACCCAGGAACAGGAGCGCCAAGACTGTCACAAGGGCGAACATGTCTTTCACTAGTGATACGTGTGAGGCCGTGCGATTGTTGGGGTGTCGGGGAGAGCAGTAGACAATGGCTCGAAGAGCAGCAGATGGGTGGAGCTTGGCCGTCGCCCATGATATATACGCTATGGGCTGAGGGACTGACCGGGGGAGCTCACGGTATCCTCATGACTTTGGCACCGATCGTACGCAATGCATTCCTTGATTATAGCTTCACCGAACAACGTCCGTAGCTGCGGATCCGTGGTCGATTGATCGAAGGCTCACTAAACCGCACGGAACGTCGCCAAATCGCACATATCAATCGTCCAGACCCGAGCGACAGTGACATCCGAGCTACCGGATCCGACGATAACGGTCAAGTGACCCAACGAACCCATTCAGTCCGAAAGTGCGGAGCCACTTTTCGACGTCACTGTGTATTTCGTGTTGTGCAGAGCTGTGCAGTGCCGTTATGCCAAGCCGGAGTGAAGAGTACAGATGCATCGAATGCGCTGGGTTACGGGGATTGCTAGTGATAGTGACTATGGAGTACAAACAGATGTTAGAGGTTGTGTAGGTGTCAATGTTCGTTTCTCATGTGGCGTTTGGGCGGGCTGGAATTCGGATGCAATGTCTGTTTTTGGCGTTGGCTCACAGGGCGAACGACTGGCAGGCGCCCTGCTGTCTCGGTGTTCTGGGCTGTCTTGAGCTCCTGGGAGACCGAGGTCCTCGCGGCCGCTGGTCCAGTCTCTTGTTAGGCGAGTACGCGCTATCGCGTGCGCGCCACTCAGCCTCAAGCTCGTCCCAGGTACACTCCTCGCTGACCTTGCGCCAGAGCGGGAGCGAGAAGCGGTTGACTGGCGTCGAAAGATCAACAGCAGTCGGCGAGTCGAGGTCGACCTCGTGGATAGTGATGCTTTTCGCTGGGCTCTCGCCGCTCACAAGGCTGGAGTTGCTGCTCATGTAGTCGTCGCCGATGCGGACATCCTCCCATCGCAGCGGGTTTTTCTCGGGGACCGGAGGGAGGGGAAGCTGTGGCGGCGCACTCGTAACAATGGCGGGGATGGGGTTCGGCACATCGGCCGGCGAGTATGGCGGCGGGAGAGGAGGCGAAGGTGCCGCGCGGGAGGGAACGATAGCCGCAGCCTTCATGACATCGAGCGTCTCGGATCGGCACTCGAGCATCTCGCGCACCGTGTCCTGGAGCATCTCGATGAGGGCCTCGTCGAGCGTGTCCTCGAGCGCCTGCTGCTGCTGCGCCGTCAGACCAGTGACGAGCGCAACCTCGTCTCGGCCCACATCGAACTCGACCTTGCCCAGGATCGTGGAGCAGCGGCGGCTCCGGTCTGACGCGGCGTCGGAGGAGGCGTCCCATTCCGACTCGGAGTCGGAGCCAGCATCAGACGTGAGTCCGACGCTGCCCGAGTCGTGGGACGACGAGCGGGACATGTGCACGCTCGCCTCGCGGTGGGAACTGCTTGGTGTGCGCACGACAGGCGGCGGGTTCCAGAGACTCGTCGGCGTCTCCTCCACAGGAGTGGTGGGCGAGGAATGCCGCCTCTGCTCAGGGGCGGAGGCTGAGCGCTTGTGGTTCAGCGGCCACTGGTGCGCCGTCCCTGTGATTGGGGACACCCAATCGGCTGGGCGGCGGTAGTGCAGGATAGTCGGGGCGGGACTCGCCGAGCGGTAGAAGGCTGCCAGGCTCGCGCGTTCCCACGACGAGACACACGCTGTCGGGGTCTTCTCCTCCGCCTTCGGTGTCGTGGGGCTCTCACCTGCCAGAGGCGACAGAGGAGAAAGCATGAGGTGCGAGCCCAGGTGCCCAAAGTTAGGGATGGTGAGGAGAGGGGCAGTGGGCCGCGTCCCCCGCGAAGTGGAAGGATTGCGCTGCGTGAGCTGAGTCGTGTTCGACCTGAGAGGGGTGCGCGGAGCACGGGGTCCAGTCAGTTTGCTCAGACTGGGGACGCGCTGGATCAGAGTGGCAGCGCGGCCGACGGGCTTCTCCAGCGGGACCGTGACTGCAGGTGGACAGTTCGGTGGCGACGGCGCAGCACGCGTCGGACGGAGCTTCAGAGCTCGTCTCGTTGCCGGCGTGACGCCGAGGTGCGGGATCTTGTCCTGCTTCTGGAGACGGGGCTCGGGGCTCGCTCGCGGTGTGATGGGGAGGTCGGGGAGCTCAACGCTGGCCTCGGGCGACTCGGGAGTCTTCGGCAGCTTCTTTGGTGGTCTCGGCGTCGGTGGTGTTGGAGGAAGCTCGCGCTCTCCATCAGATGAGGGACGAGGACCCTCGATCGGTGTCGGAAGCCCGCGCTGGAGGACGATCGCCGGCGGGGTCAACACGGGTGTGGGAGGAAGAGGCTTGTTCGGCGGGGCCGTGGGGGGCAGCATGCGCAGCGGCAATGGCGGCGCCGGGTCGAGGGGCGACACGGCCTCCTCTGGGGCATCGGGCAGGGAGGAGAACGCGCGGAGCTGCGGTGTGTCCGGGGGTGAGTGCAGGGGCGTCTCGGGCGGGGAGACGCTGTAAGCACCGCATCCCCGTTCCGTCTCCGTCTCGCTGCCCGAGTCAGACTCAGAGTCAGACTCCGAAACCTCGGACACCTCGTCCTCGTCACCGTCAAACTCGAATGCGGGTGAGGGCACATCCGGTGATCCCTCCGGCGACGTCAGGTGGAACGCCTTGACTTCCCGGAAACTCTCCTCCTGCTCGGGCAGCATGCCCCAGGTAGCTTCCTCCTCCTCGGTCTCAGGCATCGTAAAGCGTTTCCTGACGAATGCCTCGAACTCGGCGAGGCTCATCATCGTGTTGCGCAGCATCTTTTCTTCCTTTTTCAATGCTGTATGGTTAGAGAGATGTAGTTTGCGTATGTGTTACGGCGGCGTTCGCGCGTAATCTGTCGGTCGCTTGTCCGTGGAGGGTCTCTGGGGTATAGGGTGGTCGAGGGCTGCGGGCCTGGCGACAGGGCTGGCGGAGTGCAGCTCGTAGAGCCTCGAGAGATTGTGGTCAGGTATGAAAGAGTCAGTGCGGGTGTGGTGGGGAGAGCGAGCGGGGCCAAGCACTGTTGGGTAGATATATCTTTCCTTCCTGCTCTCTGCCGATGAGGTGCCGGCGCCACGCCCGGCCGTGGTGCCGGTGGTGCCTTGTCGCAGGCCGCGGCACAATCAGCTCGTCAGGTGCTTGGAAGCAGCGCGAAGCGGTGGAGAAGGAGGAGAGTGAAAAGCACGAATAGCCGCGAAGCCGCTCAGAAGCAGTGCCAGGCCGTATGGGGGCCGTGTGAGGGCCGTGTGGAGGCATGGGCTGGTGCAGGGGTGGCGTGGGGAGGCCGTGCCGAGTACGAAACACCATGGCCTGGAGACTCTCGTTAGTGCGTATGCGGCGGTGCCTCTGTGCCTTGCGTGGTTCCTCCAGGACTCGATCGTAGGGAAGAGTCGAAGTGTCAGTCTACGGCGTCATCGCGTAATCGCGTAATCCTCCCAGGATTAACCCAGGTTTCCACGAGGTTAGTCCTGACTTCTGCGACGCTTCGCTTGTGTCTTGCTATCTTGTGGTCTTGCTGTCGTGCTAAGGGCAAAGCAGGCCTAAGTGGGCTGCGGCGTGGTGTGGCCGCATCCTGTTGGAGCGGGTCAGCGTTATGCATGTACTTCCCGTCGCATCGAGATCGGCGGTCAGTGAGGCGCCACCGGGATGGAAGTGAACAAAGTTCATCACGCAGCGGGTTGGTATCGAGCGCGGCAAAACATGCACCGCTTGACGCACTTCGATCTGGTCGCGCTCTTGGTTGTCTCTTGGTTGCGTCTTGGTCTCTTGGTCTCATGGTTGCCGCAATTGTTGATGATTTCATAGAAGCAGCAAGGTTTCTCCCACCACGCCTCCGATCAGGAACCACCCAAGCAGCCACAAACGCCATCTCGTCCGTGCGTTGTTATTCTGATCGTTGTATTGAAAAGCGGGAGTGCACAACGAAAGCAAGGAATGGCGGTGAGGAACCGCATGACCGTGGAAAGAAGCTTTTGTCGACGTCCATGCGCCCACGAGGACAAGGAAGTACAAGGTCGAGGTATCGCGTCCGATGGAGGGGGAAGAAGCGGAACGAGTCGTGAATGAAAATAGGCACGCCGCAGAACAAAGTTTAACGGTGACACCGCCTCATGAAGAGCTGGGCTGAGCTGGACTCTAGACATGATGGTTTGCCGTACAATTGAAGTACACAATTGACGACGTGAAACGGTACAGAGGGCATGGGCTTTGATGCAGGGATCAAGAGAGCGTAAAAGACTAAACCTTATTGACGATTAAGCAGTGTCGCGCCCCAACCATCCAAGTCCATCCGAGTAGGAGTCATATGGAGCACGGCGGGCATGCAGCGATGGCCGTGCACCCCCAACCCTCTCGACCCTCTATCTCACGCATTACGCCTGATTACGATGTGGACGGACAGCGCAATAGGGCCAAGAGGACGGCACTACGGAAGACTTTCAGGACATGGGGCCGCGGGATGACGTCCTTCGTCCTGGTTTTTCGCTGGTGAGGCTCGACATGTCTGGTGAGATGGGAGGCGTGCCAGATGGGCCTGGCGGGAGATCTGGCGAACATGCCGACATCGTAGCAGTCGGCTAGACGTGGCGAATCTACGGCACTACGACAATACGGCAACCACACCTGACCAGCTTCACGGCATCGGCACCACGTCTTCTTATCCTGCGTGACATCTCCGCAGTCCCGTCGGCTCTCGGAGTTCGACACGCCCCCCATCGGCCCAGCCCAGCCCCGCCCAGCTCCGACTCCACTCTCCACTGCGGAGTGAGAGGGCGGTGCACTTCCGCTCCGCCGAACGCAGGACATTGGCAGCGCCTCTTCCCCCATGGATATCTGCGACATGAAACAAAGATGCAAGGGAGGCATAAGGGTTACAATGCGCGATGCATGTTACAGATTGACTGCTCGTTTCTATTTCTATGATGCTAAGCTGTGTGCGTGGAGCTGGAGCTCGCCACGAGCTGAGAGTGGGCTGCCGCCCGCGCCATCCTGCCAGGCTGTGGCTCGGAAAATCGCCATGGGGGCCAGAGGAGAGCAAAAGGTAAAGGAAAAGAAGAATGAGCATGGGACAGTGGACATAATGCGGTGAGCTTCGCTCGCGGCGAGCAGCAATGAGAGCGCGCAATTCAGCATTGTCGGGACCGCGAAGGCGAGCGGGCAAGCGGGCAGGGGAGAGCGGCATGAAGTCAATGTTCGATTATCGAGAAGTATCGCTGGCGGGGATGCGCGATGGGGCGCGAGCTGATTCAAGCTTTGCTCAGACGCTTGTCTTTCGCTCGAATGTGTGTGCTCGCTGAGCCCCACTGCATGGACGGGAAAACACGCTCGTTCAGCTTGCAGCTCGCTGCGCTCGCTGGCGCTCGCGTGTTCGCTGCTTAGACACCAGCCAACGCCCGGCGCCACCCCTCGCCCTCGTTCATGAGCACGCGCCCGACCTCTCCAATCTCCATGCCCAATGCCAACCTCCTGTCCTCCATGCTCCTGTAGTTGTCCGGTGCGGCCGTGAGGGCATGCGTCGCGACCAAACTGCTCCTGACCAGGCCCAATTCCGCGTCAGAGAGCAAGTCGTTGCTCTCGAGCAGGGCGCGGGTGAGGGCGTCGTGGTCCTGTCGCAAGGCCTTCCACGTGATCTCCGGCACGCCCTCGCGGCGCACGCACCGGACGAGCGCGGCCAAGAGCATCTTCTGCTGCACGCTGCAGGTCTTGAGATACATGGCCACAGGCGACGAGGACATGGCATTCAGCACCTGCACCATGTCGCGGGCTGTTACTGCTTTGCGCTCGCTCGTCGGCTTGCCCTTCGTTTTGGCCTTGGCGTCCTCGGTGCCGTCGCTCGTGCCCATGGCCACTTCGACGGCGCGGCGACACGCGTCCAGGACACGGCGCGCATCACCGTTCGTGCCCGCCATTTTCGTAGCTGCGAGCGTAATGGCGTCAGGAGTGAGGACCTTGTGTTCCTCCGTGCTCCGGGGGTGCGGGATGAGGCGAGACTGGACGATCTCGACGAGGGATGCACGGTCGTAGGGCTGGAACAGCAGAGTCTGGAGACCAAGACGTGACTTGATCTTGGCCGCGAGCTGCTGCGGCAGATCCATCCTGTTCGCGATCGCGATGACGAAGAGCTGGCTGTCGCGGAGAGTGGGCCAGTTGAAGAAGTTGTACACCACATCCTGCTTCGTCGTCAGCAGCTGGTCGAGCTCGTCCATGAGGACGACGCTGGGATTAGCTAACCGAACAGGCACGAAATAGCTTACAATGTGTGGCCGCGGGGACCGCGCACACCACCAATACCACCGGCACCCGTCTTGCGCCCAAAGTGCGCCTCGAGACCGCGGAGAGCAGTCTTCGCACTGCACCCCTGCTGGCCCGAGAGCGTCTCCCACAACACAGTGTAGGCGTGTTGCGGACTCGGGATCTTGAGTCCGTTGATCTCGACGTAGGAGAAGGGAGCGAGTTCCTGCTGTCAGCTTAATCCTCTGCGAACCGCTCAGCTCTCCACACTCACGCCATCCTCGGCCTTGCGCTTCAGCTCCTTCACGACCGCATGCACCGTTGCCGTCTTGCCAGTTCCGGGAACACCGGCAATGTCTGATATCAGCTTGCGTTCCCCAGCACTGAAAGCTGGTCACTTTGATACTCACACAAGCATCCACCACCGCCGCCCTCGATTCCCTCCTCGACGCGCGAGAGCACGTCGACAAACTCCTCCTCGCGACAGGGCAGAGACTCAGGCGTCGCGCCGACGTGCAGCAGGCGGAGGGCACGCTCGTAGGGGTCAGTCGGGAGCGTATCAATCTCGACTGTTGGGGGAAGGTGGCTCGCAGATGCTTTGGCGTGCGGCGCTCGGCGACGGCGGGTGGGCTCTTTGAGCTCTTCTGGGGCCTTCCGTTTTCTCTTGGCGGGTACGGTTGTCTTCCTCGGAGTCGCCTTGGTCGTGCGCCGCTTGCGCTTCGGCTTCTCCTCGTCTTCCTCCTCTTCCACGTCCATGGCCTCGTCCTCGTCGTCCTCAGAGCCAGAGCCTGCAGAGGCGACACTCCCCTCGTCCTCGGAGGAGGACGACTCGGGCTCCTTCTCGGCCACCTCGGCGAGGGCTACGTCCCATACGCCCTCGGCGCGACCACGTCCCTTCCACTCGTCAATGTCGACCTTGAAGACCTTGCCGCCGCGCGCGCCCATGTCGTAAGCTCGGTTACACCAGTAGACGCCTTTGCGGACGTAGCTCCACCCCTTCCATTTGGTCTGCCGCTCCTCGTCGGGGAACTGTTCCTTAAACACGGCCCGGGAGTAGATTGGCACAGTCTTGGTGAGTAAACTGAGGGGAAGGTCGGTCGTGACGGGACGTGTTGGAGAGGCTGCGAGAAGCACTTCGTTCTGATTATCAGTTACAAGCAAAGTCTAGCCAACTCACATCCTCCAAGTCGAGATTCCGCATCACACTGGGCAGATCCTGGCGACGGAAGAACCAGTGGATCCTCGCCATCATGCGCGTACCTCTGTCCTCGTCCTTATCCCCTTCCTCGTCCGATTCAGCAGGGACGGGCTCCTCCCACAATCCAACGAGAACGCCTACACCCTCCTTCCCACCCTCAACAGCAACCTGAACGCCATCCCCGATCGTAAACCGGGCCTCATCTCCTTTCTTCTTCTTCGTCGCCTTTCCTTTAGCCTTGCCCCTATCTTTGGGCGTGAGGTCGACCTCGAGTTTCTTCCCTTTCCCCTTCGTCGTTGGAGTGGGGGATCCGGCTCGGTTCGCAGGCTCGGATTCGGACTCGGAGGAGGATGATGAGGAAGACTCAGACGAGGAAGGGAGAGCCGTATCCGTCGACCGCTTGATTCTAGCAAACGACGTGTGGTACACTTTTCCGTCTCCTTCCTCGGAAGCGCCGGCGGGAGGGTGTGCTCGACCAGTGGAGAGCCATTTGTAGTCGTATTTCGCCTGCGTCCGCGTTCGTACCGATGTGGGCGTGAATAGCGCGCTACGCGCTGATCGTCTCGTCCCTACCATCGCGTCCTACTCCCTTCTCTGCTGTCTTCCCTGCTCGGAGAAGCTGGGTCGCTGCTGGCCGTAAGCTTGGTATGGGTGCTCGGTCCGCTGGGTGCAATGGTCGCTGGCTGATTGAGCTCGATCAAATGGGAGAGCGCAGACAACGGAACCAAGAGAGGTGTAGTGGGGCGAAGGCGAGGAAGGTAGTTTGTGCAAGGCTGAGAGGAGCTGAGTGTGTTGTTTTTGTTGTTGCTTGCGCCCAAGGCTGGTTCAGGGCAAAACGGACAACCTCCACTCAATCACACGCGACGCGAATGTCGACGCGAACTCATCTGCTCCCACCCTTCAGTCACGCAGTCGTTGTTCTGCTTGCAGCAACGTCGCTACTCTTACTGCTCAGTTGGGCGCCGGGGGTGCCATGAATGACTACATCTGTCTGCTAGGTATAATTTCTATTCAAACTTGGCTGACTTGTCGGCTTGCGCTGCGCTTCTCCATCATCGTCCTAACTACTACTACTACTACTAAACGTGCTTGAGTCTTGATCTTGGGGAGGTCTGAGAGTCTTAATTGATAGAAAATGAGAAAAACGTCTAACGAGCGGCACGAGGGCTGCTCAACTAGGAAATCGAAACAACGGTGCTCTAAAGTGCACCGGTGGGAGCAGGCTGGCCCGCGCCGCATCGTGATGCGGACTCGCCGCCTCGCTGCACTCGGCGTCGACGGGAACGACGGGCGCAGCCTCGCTTCACTCGGCTCGCGCCGC
The DNA here is from genome assembly GCF_000293215.1 of Trichosporon asahii var. asahii CBS 2479. Lineage (NCBI taxonomy): Eukaryota > Fungi > Basidiomycota > Tremellomycetes > Trichosporonales > Trichosporonaceae > Trichosporon > Trichosporon asahii. Next base: position 42,851 of record NW_014040855.1, on the reverse strand, counting down.
TTAGAGGAAGTAGTCCGGCGGCCTGCGCGAGACGAGGGGCTCGCCCGCACGCGGGGCGGGGTCGAACTGGAGGAACGTGTACTTGAGGGCGTCGTCGACCTCGAGAATGGCGGCCTGGTTTCCACACCTGTAGCAGTAGTTCGGGGCCGAGAAGATGGTGACGACATTGCGCTCCTGCGACCAGCTGAAGCCCTCCATGACAAGCTGGTGGGCACGGGCGACGAGCGTGAGGCCGTTGTTGTGGTTGAACGCCTCGGAAATGTCCTGTCCGAACGTGTATCCGGCACCACGGGGGGAGATACCCCAGCCACAGCGGTCATCGGGGTCAGACCAGAGCAGGTCGCACATCGGGCCCTCGTGGGGAACCTCCTGAATACGGTCGATGGAGCGGATGTGGTCGAGCGTGTCGATCGAGGGCGAGAGACCACCGTGCAGACAGAAGATCTGGTTGTCGATCAGAGCCGTCAGGGGCAGGTAGTCGAACAGGTCGGTGAAGAACTTCCACACGTTGGCGTTGCCGTACTTGCGGAGACACTCGTCGTAGAAGCCATACACCTGCGTGATCTGGCGAGACTCGTGGTTTCCACGGAGAATCGTGACACGGTCCCGGTACCGCAGCTTGAGCGCGACGAGGAGCGTCACCGTCTCGACGGAGTAGTATCCACGGTCGACGTAGTCGCCCATGAACAGGTAGTTGGTGTCGGGCGAGTTGCCACCGATGCGGAACAGCTCAGACAGGTCGTGCTGATGTCAGTTGTCAGAGCGACTTCAAAACTCACGAATTGACCGTGGATGTCACCGCAGACAGTCACAGGACACCTGACGGGCTGGACGTTCGACTCCTCCATGAGGACCTCGCGGGCCTAATGTCAGCAAAACTCTTCTCGAGCAGATGGAAGGGTGCGATCGGGAGATGACTAAGTCGGCTTCAAGCGTCACTCGGCGCTCGAACGCGCTTGTCCGTCATCACAAACACAGACAGAGCGTCACACGCATCACTCTCGCGATCTCTCACGGGAGCGGCTGGTTGAGGCTGGTCCCGTGCTCATTGTCCCTTCGCTGGTCCGCGCGACGGAAGAGTGTCCGCGGGGCTCTGTGCTCAAAGCAACCCACCTTGTCGCAGAGCTTCTTAACCTCAGTCTCGCTGAGGGGCTTGCACTGCATGAGCTGGGCAATCCAGCCGTCAACCTCGTCGTTGGAGGACATGATGGATGCGTTTATATTGGGTGTTGAGATGCAGGTACTGTTGTGATTGATTGTTGGTGCGGGGGTGTTGGGGCTTAAGGTATGAGCGCGCGGGGGCGAAAGAGAAGCTGTGATGAAGATTTGTTTTGGGCGGGAAAGGGGGGCGGGTCTCTAACGGCGCTGCTGGCGGACAGCAGCGGATCTAAGCGCGTCGAGAAGGTGGGAAGAGGTGCAAGTGGCCGGGGGAGATGGGCCGGGTCGATGGAGAAGAAGAAGACGCTGTGTGCTCGCTCAACCGCGTCTGACACCATCGTGGCCACAGCGTCCTCCCCGGCTTGCACCCCAATTTGATCCCGCTCCTCCTCCTCGACCAAGCCTCATCCGTCAGACCAAAGACAGAGATCGACGACGGAACCAAATTTCACGACTCGACCTGACACAGAATTCGGCCATTCGCCGTGTGTGGCACAGCGCGCACAGTGAGTGTATGACGACATCTCCGCTTGGGCGGGCTTCAAGCATGTCATTGTTGTTGCATGATAACTATCTCTACATCGGTGCATGGTGCATGTCAAGTCAGGACAACCCTCGCTATGGTGACAATGGCATGGCAGTGGCAGGTGTAATTCAGATGCAATATACGATCAACGGTCAAACGGTCACAAACTCTCTTCTTCTATTTCACAAATTCAATGGGGGGTGCTTAATACCCAGCCGCCCAGTACTGCGGGTAGTAGTACCCGCTCTGCTGGAGGGGGTAGTAGGCTTGCTGAGGCGGTCTGTACGGGTAGTACGGCGTTCGTGCGGCGGGATGCGAGTACTAGTCGCTCGTCGACTGCGCGGCCGGGGCAGGCGCCTGAGGCTGGGCTGGAGCCGCAGCGGGCGCAGCAGGGGCCGGCGCCGGAGCGGCAGCAGGCTGGGACTCGCCAGTGTTAGCCGAGGAGCCCTCCTTAGGCTCGTTCGACTGCTCCGCCTGGCCGGCTGGACCAGCATGTCCTCCACGGGCGCCTCCGCGTCCGCCACGGTGACCGCCGCGGCCTCCTCTAAAGTTGCCACGGGGAGCGCCATTGTGCAGCTGGGCTCCACCTCGGGGCGCACCCTGGTGGGCGCCACGGCCACCACCCCGTCCTCCACGGAAGGGCGGTCCGCCGCGTCCGGCACCGGGCTGACCAGGCTGGGCGTGGAGACTGTTCTGGTGGCCGCCACGTCCCCGGTGTCCACCTCTTCCTCGTCCCGGAACAGGTCCACCCTGCTGCACTTGCGGCTGTTGGGGCGGAGGCTGCTGGGCGAAGAGAGGCGGCTGAGGGTGGGCCGTCGCGTGCTCCTGCGCGAAGGCGGCGTGGTTGAAGCTGCCTCCGCCTGAGAGACGACGCGCGGCGACCTTGGGTGAGACGGGCTTCACGTGCTTGATGGGAGCAGGGTGCTGGCGAGGCTGAGGGTGCGCCTTGCCGCCGTTGCCCAGCAGTGTGGCCTGGAGACGGTTCTGTTGCGACTGAGCAGCGAGAGCAGCCTCGGATGGCTTCTGGCCCTTGGCGGCAGCGCCATACTTGAGCTCGCCGACGGGAGGAGCAATGCTGTGCTTAGGATTCTTGGCGATCTTGACCGGGTTATGCGCGGCCGCAGTCGAGGGCTGATAGTTCTTAGGCGCAACAACGGGGCGCGGGCCGAGCTGAGGCTTGAACTCGGCCTGCTGGCCGACAGCCCTCGGGGCCGTGTTAGACGAGACCTGGAGCTGAGGGCGGGTCAGGTTGAGCACAGCCGTGAACGGCACGGTCGAGCCACGGTACTCGGCGCAGCGTCCGCCAAGCGTCTCGCCGCCCATGAAGGGCACGTCCCAGACGACGTCGATGTCGCGAGTGTTAATGCCGACAACGACTCCCTTCATGGCGAGGGGCACACCACCGGCGGCACGGTCCTGGGCCATCGTGACACGGTCTCCAAGACAGAACTGCTGTCCCTGGAGACGGTACTGCGAGTGCTCGGGCTTGAAGACAGCCTGGCGGGGGATGCCCTTTACGAGGGCACGCTTGATGGTCTCGCGCGACTTCTGCTGGCGGAAAAGATCCTCAACGTGCTGGATCTGCTGCACGGCCTCCTTCTCGAGCTGCTCTGAGAAGAGGCTGACAGGGTCGAGGTCAGTGAGGCCCTCGGTCTTGAGCCACTTGTGCATAGCACGAACAACCTCGATGGGGTTCTCGGCCGACGGCGCAAGCTCCTGGGCGGTGACCATATCACCGCTTCGGTTGTCGAGGTGGCGGAACGGCTCGGGGAACGCCTCCTTGTAGCGCTTGAGAATGTCAAACGTCTTCTCCGAGAACTCCCATCCGCGGTCGTTCTTGCGCGAGTAACCGAGGACCTTGAGGCCCTTGGACTCGAACTTGAGCGCAAGACCGATGTTCGTCTTCTGGTTGCCGTTGAGCGACACCATGAGCGTCGAGGTGATGCGCGAGAGCGCCAGCGATGAGATGCCGAGGCGACGGGCGAGGACATGAGAGGGGTAGTAGTGCGAGCTCGGGCGTTGGAGAACGATGCTAGTGAACTGAACGTTCTCGCGCTGCTCGTTGGGGAAGAACGCAATCTCAATGTTGAGCGCGTCCTCGGTCGTGTCGATGACCTGGGCAGCGACACCGTACGCCATGGCGCCGAGGAAGATGACCTTGGTGCCCTTGGGGAATTCCTCGGCGATGGGCGGCGCAGGCTGCTCAGTGTAGCGCTCGTCCTCAACGGCGATGCGGTCGACAGCCATCTGGCGCGCCTGCAGGATCTCCTTGTCGGCACCCTCGTAGTCCTTGACGAAGGCACCAGTGTCGAGGTGCTTCAGGCCCTTCAGGGGCCTAATGTGAAGCACGACATCGACGCTGCCGGTGATGACACCGTACCTCTTGGAGTAGTGGTGCTCAATCTTGTCCGCCTCCTTGCGCCACTTGACGGCACCGAAGCCGTCGTGGTGCTTCGAGACGATGTTCATCTTGCGACCAGACGCCTGCAGGTGGTACTTGCAGCTGTCGTCCGAGACGGCGGCAATGATACCCTCGTGCAGGTACGGCCACGAGTGGAACGTCTTCTGGCCGAGGAGCTTCTTCGCAATCTCGGCCGTCGAGTCCGTGTCGGGCTTCACGCGCATAGTGACGACCATGGACTGGTTCTTGCTGTCGGTCTGGAACACATTGACGTGGTGGTAGCCGAGGGAGCCCTGGTGCGGCAGCGTGTCCATCGACGGGAAGCCGGCAAGGAGCTCGCCTCCGAGGCGCACTCCCTCAAGCAGACCGTTGATAAGGTCAACGCCATCGCCGATCGCGGGGAGCGTGAACGGCTCAGCCTTGCACTGGCACGCGACGAGGTCGGGGAAGAAGCCCGGCAGCGACGAGGGGTAATTCGTCAGCTGGGTGTCGTCGTGCGTGAACTGGGTGGCCGGAGTGTCGACACGGTTGCGACCCTTCTCCTCGGGCGTCAGACGCTGCTCGCGCTGGGCCATAGTGCGGAGAAGACGGTCCTCATTAATGAACGGAATCTTCACGACAGCCTCCCAGTCCTGCTTCTTGCCGTTCATGTCGAGGTCGAAAATCTTCGGGTAGAAGTCAATAATCGGGGATGTGTCCTCATACATGAGGTCACGGTAGGCTTGCGGGACGTGCTCCTGAGAGTCGGCCGGCAGCACTCCCATGAGCTGCTGGAAGGGCAGGAATGGCTTGCCGATGTCGAAGTCAAACTTGAAGCTGGCAATGTCCTTCAGGTCCGAGATCATGGGCGCATAGTGGTAGTTGTAGAACCAACCCCAGGCCGGAACACCCTTGTAGTAGTAGTAGAGAATCCACTGGAGGCCCTCGATGTAGCGGTACACGATGGGGTGGAGCTCCTCCTTGTTGTCCCAGTTGATGTCAAGCTTCTCCTTGTAGTACTTCTTCTTGGTCTCCACGAGCTTCTCATTGAGCTTGTCCTCATACGAGGTCTCAAAGTCCTCGATGTCGTTGTCGACGACCTTGGCCTTGTCGTACTTGTTGAAGACGCGGGCGATGGCGGCCTGGCTCTCGAGGTCCTCCTCGGACTCCCATTCGCCCTCGCTCTCCTCGGCGTCCTCTCCGTCCTCCTGACCCTCGGTCTTCTCGGTCTTCTCCGGTCTGTCGTCGGCCGGATCAACGTTGAAGCCGAGGACGATCAGCGGCTGTCCGTACGAGTCCTCCTCATCCCAGGTGCACCGGAGATTGAGGTTGTCCGCGAGCTCCTGCACAAATTTGCGGTCGCGCTCAGGGAGCGTGTTGACAATCTCGAGGCGGTCCTTCGAGCTCGGGCGGGACTGGTACTTCGTGACAAAAGTCTGGATCTGCTTGAGAATTTTCGCCTGGTCCTTGGTGATGATGAGCTTGCCCTTCTTCTTGGCCTTCTCCAGGGCGGCGATTTCCTTTTCCCGGCTGCCCTTGAACCAGTTGGCGTCCATGTACTCCTCCTCGAAGCGCTGCTTCTCGTATTCGGACAGCTTGTCGAGCAGGAGCTGCAGGCGCGGGAGCGAGATGGTACCCTTGTCATTCAGGTAGCCACCAGCCTGGGGCAGGATCTCCTTGTAGATCTTCCAAATCGTCTCGAGCGCACCCTCGTTGATGTGCAGGCCCGGCAGATGCGGCAGGAAGTCATTTCCGACGAAGAAGCCCATGAGGATCCAATCGTCGATAATGCGCTCGAGGTCGTACTCGAACGAGATGGACTCCGCAACCGACTGGAACTCCATGTCTAGATATTCACGCAGCAGCGACAGGTGCAGCAGGAACATGTTCGAGTTGGCGAGCGAGACGTTCTTCTTCGCCTTGCGGCCGAACGTGACCTCCTCACGGAGCAGACTGAAGTGCGGGTCGTGGCTGATGAGACCGAGCATGACCAGGTCGGCATCGAGACCGTAGAGACAGTGGCGGGTGTTGGGGTTGTAACCGGGCTGAGCCTTCGTTTTACGGATGAAGTCCATAATCTTGTGCTCTCCTTCTCCCGGGACCTGGGCGTCAGCTACACCTAGGGATCGAGCAGCTCACCTCATGACCGCTGAGGATGACCTTGACGCCGCGCCACTCGGCGTCCTCAGAGATGCGCTTGCGAACGTAGTACTTGAGGTGCTCGGACAACCTGGCCATGAAAGGTGTTCCTGTCCGTTAGCTGACGCTGTGAATTTAGCAGCTGAAACTCACCAGGAGTGATACAGTTGGAGTCGAAAGCCTTCTCCTCCGGGAGCGTTTCTCCCTTGCGGAGAGCCTCCTCGCGCTTCTCGCGGGCGTCGCGGGCGGTACGGAAACGACGAGAGCGCTGTTGGTTCATCTTGGCACGAGGCGCGACACCATCGATGGCCATGAAGAACACCTTGCGAGGCTTGATCTTCGTGAACAAAAAGTCGATGTACGCGAAGATGGCGAGGATCATCTGTTCCTCGGTGATACGGAAGTGCGGGTCATCTTCAGATGACGGAGGGTGAGAGCAGTTGTGGATGATACCGTTCTGTGGTCAGTCGTTGCGGGTGCTGGTGGCGCACCATATCCAGGCTGCTGTTAGCTGTGGACCTCCAACGATGAGCTCACTAGAGGTTATCAAACACCGGGATCGAGTTAGGTGTGATCAGCTGCGAGGTAAGAGGATACCTCTCAGAGATCCATCGGAAGAACTGCGCGTCAGGTCGTGATCGAGGTGCGCATCATGCGCGGTGCTGATGGCTGATGCGAGGCAGCACATACTTTGGGGACACCTGTCTGTCAGTTACCGACCCCGATCCTAACTCACCCATCGTGGACAGAAAGCTACACTAGGAGTACAAACACGAGTCGAAAATTGATGACTGTCGCGTCTTTGCGCTGATAGTAAGGGATGAAGTGGATTGCGGGATCCAGCCGCGAATAGACGGGGGCTCTTTGCGTTCTTGCCTGCGAAGGGTATGAGTTGTGTGTGATGTGGGGTATCGAGCTCGCTTGTGAGCGTTGAGCCGAGTACAGAGGTATGCCTGCGATGCAGGCTGTAAGAAGATGTGTGTAGAGTCAAGAGGGAGTGCGGGGGATGGTGCGCTGTTACATGGAGAACGCAGGATCAAGCTCTGCCAGGCGGTAGTCTCTGGCAGGATCCGCGCGCGTCGAGTCATTGCCCTGGCTGGCGACCCGCCAATTGATAGGCGGCGGCGGCCATAGGCGTGGAGAAGACATCACGTGGCGATTATCATTTTGCTTCCGCTCTCGGCTCTGGCTCTAGGCTGGGTCCGGTGGAGGTCTCAAAGATCGGAGTAGAGCTCGGCCCGGCCGTTCTGGCTCGGAGGTGGAGGGAAGACAGGAAAGTTGGCATCGCGCTGCCTCTTGTCAACAACTTCCAATACCATGTCCGCAACCGAGGCTGGCAACTCTGCCGACGCTGGTAGCTCATCACAGTCGACCCCGAACGAGGTCCCCGCTGGCTTTGAGCGGTGGCGCCAGTCCCTCGCCCGCTTCACCGGCATGGGCCTCAGCGACGAGGAACGGGCAGAGCGCGCAAAGTACGACGAGCAGGTCAAGCTCGCCACGGACTGGGACCGGTGCGAAAAGTGGAAGTCGGAGCTCATGACGAGGAGTGAGTATGGCTCTGTGCGGCTCCGCGCCAGCAGATCCGTCAGCAGAGCGTCCTCGAACGCCCGTCCTCCGATAATCTCGATGGACGAGGTGACCGGGGAAAACAACAAAGAGTCCGGATCGCTAACAACTCTAAGGCCCCATGATCATCTTCATGCTGAAGCAACTTCGGTTGGCGGGATGCGAGTTCCCGGCGTCGGCGATGCAGTGCCACCCGTGTGACGAGACGCGTGTCGGTGGTTTCTCTCCAGAGCACGGTATCCTCATGTGCCAGAACCGGTTCATGAACAAGAAGCACATGGAGGACACACTCGCCCACGAGATGATCCACGCGTTCGACCACTGCCGCTTTAAGGTCGACTGGAGCAACCTCCGGCACCATGCTTGCTCAGAGGTGAGTCTATTTTTGCATTGTCCGTGGGGTATATTAGTCTACAGATGTGTGATCGCTACAAATCTATGGTGTTGTTACACTACTATACAGTTGTTGTTACACACCTACTCTTACCCTCCCTACTCCTTCCTTCTCTACTCCTTGCGTCTCCTCTCCCCCTCCTCTCTCTCTTTCCGCTCTCCTCCTCTCTCCTCTTCCCCGACGACCGTCGCTGACCCCAGATCCGCGCCGCCAATCTCTCAGGAGACTGCAGGTGGGGCCGTGAGATCGAGCGCGGACGCTGGTCCTTCTCGAAGCAGCACCAGGCGTGCGTGAAGCGCCGCGCCGTGCTGTCCGTGATGCAGCACCCGTTGTGCGACGGACAAGAGGCCGCCGAAAAGGCCGTCAACGAGGTCTGGGAGTCGTGTTTCCGCGACACTAGGCCGTTCGATGAGGTGAGTGCGCGCCGAGGAAGGCACGAAGGGCCGATCGAGGGTTGGCGGTTGGTCGTTGGTGGACCGGTTGAAGGGTCCCGGTAATTGGTGAACCAGCGATGTGGTTCGAGTGGCGGTTTGGTCTGCAGTGTAAGCTGACGTGCAGATCTACTAGACCTAGAAGACTTACATGTATCACTACCATTCCCACGAAGTGGAGGAGGACGTCTCGCGGAGGCGTGGGTCCCGATAGGGAGCCAAGTCGCCTCGTCCCTCCTCCAATGATTGGACGGCGGTCCATTCGTCGTATGGGTTGGGGAGGACCGCCGTCTCTTGATCGCCTCTTGGACGCCTTCTCGTTGTCGGCCCGTTGGGAAGATAGGAGCTGAAAAGGCGAGGGCGATGAGGAGGAGGACGTCTCGCGGAGGCGTGGGTCCCGTTGGGGAGCCAGGCACCTCGTCCCTCCTCCATTTGGACGGCGGTCCATCGTTGTGAAGTTTGAGAGGACCGCCGTCTCGATAGTCGACGAGGCGGAGGAGAACACTGCATGCTGTTGCATGGAGATGTGAGTCCCGTTGGGGAGTCAAAGCACCTCGGTTCCTCCTCCAAAACAATTCCGCTGCGGCTGGGTGTGCCCATGGCTGCTGTGATGAACGCTGGCGGAGTGTTGGGTCGACAGTTCGCTGTCGATTGACGATGGACGATGGAGGTTGTAATGATTGTGGCGGCAGTCCAACTCAGAGGGAGGGTCCTTCCCTCAGTCTGTGTCGGAGGTCGCGCCGCGCGAGTCACGCCGAGGTCCTTCCTCGTGTGCTCGCAGTCGGCGGGACTGGTGGTCTCCTGAGGCCGGTAATCCGGGAGCCAGGAGCCAGTGCCCTTTGCGGGAGGCCTGCTGCATCACGCCCATGTGGGTCGAGTGCAGACGAGGGCCGGGTTGTTCACCGCGTGTGTCGTACGTGGAGGTCGAGCAGAGGCGGGTCGTGCGAGTGCGCCTCGCTGGCAGGACTTCCTCGAGTAGGGCAGACGCCGTGTCTCCGAGTGCTCGAGGGGTCAAGTGCCGAGCGAGGGCCGGACAGAGCAGCACTGATGACGAGTACTGACGTGCTGATTCCAGAACGTACTGATCTCGGCGTTGCTTGTCCGGGTGATCTGGGTCGCTTCGGCGGGGTATGTCGTGTCCGAAGACGGGTATGAGCCCGTGCGTGGGCGAGCCGAAATGGCGTACGGCGTGGACCTTGGGTCCAGAGGCCGCAGCCGCGTCCGCGCCTCTCGCCGCGATCCGTGCCGGTTCTGCATCCAGGTCATGACTTCAGCGCAGGCTTGTAGCAGACACGGTCTGTCGACCGCGCTGGTTCTGCGTCCAAAGTGCAAGCCACTGGTGCAGGCTTGTAGCGGCGACGGAGCGCATTGAGGAGGGCTCGGACGGATGAAAAGTGCCGCTCGCATCGGGCCGTGCTGGTTCTGCCTACCGTGGAGGGGGCAGGCTTGTGGCAGCCACGGCCGCTTTGAGGGCGCCGGCGAACCGGTAAGAATGTCGCAAGCGCGAGTCGAGGTGACCGAGGCAGCCGAGGAGCCGAGACGAGCGAGAGAAGCCAGGGCGAGCGAGACCGAGGTGCCGAGGGAGCGAGTGACCATGACGAGCGACGAGCGGCGCACCGAACTACCTACCACCTGGAACGGGGGTAGGAGTTGATGGCCTCGACCGCGGCGATGAGGGCGCGGCGTGCGGCCTGCGCCCTGTCGTCACGGACGCGGATCCAGTCGAGCGAGCCCGGCTCGTGCCTCACGGCGACGAGCGCGAGACGGTTGAGGCGCTCGATGTGCTCGTGCGCGGCGTCGCGCCCCGCGCTGAGACGCAGGAGCACGTCGACCGCATAAGCGTGCTCGTCGCGGGCGGTGTCGAACCTGCGGCGCTCGGGGTGCCGGGCCTCGAAGTCGGCGCGGAAGCCTGCCAGGTTGATCGGGCGCCCGGCGTTGAGACGCTCGGTGACCCACTGCTCCCTCTCCTCGAACTCGATCTCCGCCACGTCGTGCATCCTGGAGCGGATCCAGAGGTCGCTCGCTGCATCGCCGCGTGCCTGTGCCTCCTCCTCCCACGACTCGACCTCGGCGTCGAACGTGCGGAGCGTCACGGTTGCCGCGGGGGCGTAACCGATCGGCTCCGACTCGAGCGTCAAGGGCTCTTCCTCTCGCGCGACGGGGTTGGCGATCCGCAGGCGCTTGGCATGCGGGCTCGCCCCGTCGTCCTCCTCATCCACGCGCTCGCGCTTGAGGCTGCCGGAAGGGGCCGGCGAAGGGGAGGGAGGCTGCCAGGACGCGCTCCTGTACGAACGGCCCGAGGCAGCGTCGCCGCTGGAACCCTCGGAGCCGCTGCCGTCCTCGTCCTCGTCGTTCTCCTCCTTGTCCTCCTCCTCCTCCTCCTCCTCCTCGGAGCTCTCCTCCTCAGAGCTCTCCCCTTCTTCTTCCTCCTCCTCCTCCCCCTCCTCCTCCTTCGGCTCCTCGACGGCGTCCGAGCCCTCGTCACAGGACCAGTACTCGGACTCGCCCGAGGCCTCTTCCTCGCTCAACTCGCGAAGCGAGTCCTCGACCTCGTCCACGGAGGCCGGGTTGTCGGCGGGCTGAGCAGCCGCACCGGCGAGCGCAGTAAGGATCTGCGCGGCGTGGGCGGTGGTGGGCGAGGGCGAGGCGAAGCGGGGGCGAGAGGCGGAGCGGTCGGGAGAGGCGGAGCGGTCGTAAGGCGACGCGGAGCGCCTCCCCGACCCGCTGGGGCCAGGGGTGGCGTTCCGCGACGCGGCGCGCTGACGAGCGCGATACGCCTCGTACCCCGGGTATCCGGGACGAGGGTGTGAGCGGCGCTCGTCGTCGTCGCGGTCGTCGTAGCGGTACTCGACCCAGTGCCAAGTACCGCGCATCGGGCCGATGGAGCCGTCGTGCTGACCCCGTACGTGGGAGACGGGGTTGGGGGAGTTGCGGGCCGAGCCATCTGAAAAAGGCGTCAGTTTGGCGTCCGTGTCAACCCAACTTACAGCTCGACTCGCCCTTGTTGGAGTCCTCCGAAGAGGACGAGGCGGGCTTGGGTGCGTCGCCGGCTGTTCTCAGCACTAATCCGAGGATGGACTTACCAGAACCGCCGGTCGACTTGCCCTTGCCCTTGTTCGAGCCCTTGCGGGTCTCGGCCTTGGACTCGGAGTCTGCCTCGCGGTCTGCGTGTCAGTTTCGAAGTGAGCCGATCAACTCACCAGACTCCTCGTCGTGGACCTCCGACGAGGCGGGGGTGGGGACCTCGGCGTCGGGCTCCGGCGAAGTGCCTGATGCGTTAGCTTGACCGAAGCAGTGGAATAAGCTTACCAGAACCCTCTGTCTCGGCGGCGGAGGGGGAAGCGGGAGACGTGGGAGGCGCAGGGGGGTTGACGGCGACGCCAGACCCGGTCCTGGCCTCATAGACGATGCTGGCGACATCGCCATGCTCGCCGTGGGTGACTGGATGTCAGCAATGCCTAGAGGTTGGGACTCACTGGTCACCTTGCCCTTCGAGCGCGTGACGCGCTCGTAAGGGTTGAAGGTGGGGGGAGGGTAGGGAGGGTTGGTGGGAGCGGGGGGCATGATGCCGGAGTTGAAGTTGTTGCTGATGTTGAGGGTTGGAGGTAGGTAGTGATGCTAGTCGTCTGGGACGAGTAGAAGAACAAGTCGATGTGAATCGATGATGGAGAAGAAGACGAGGATAGCCAACGAGGACGTTTATTTAGTCTCGGCGTTGGGGGCACGATATGCTCGCCGCGCGAGGTGCGCGACGTGCGTGCCAAGGCTCGGAGGACGTGTGCTGTGCACGAGTGTGCGACAACGGCGCGAGGAGAGCGCGAGAGGAGCGCGAAGTGCTCACCGCATTGGGGAAGTGACAGGTCCAAGGAGGTATGTAGGTGTGTAGCTGCGGAGCCGGCGGCCTGGAGGAGCATCGAGGAGGAAGGCGGGGGAGGAGAGGTTCGGCGATGACTGAGTCGAGGAGGGGCTGGTCGTGTGTGCCAACGGTCTCGCACTCTCGCCTCTCGTGCGAGAGTGCCCAACTGAGGAATCTGAGTGTATGTCGGACGACGTCCTTGGCTCGGCGGTGGAGAGCGGGCTGGCAAGATGGGCTCTTCCTTGCACCCTTAACTACTGCTGGGGGTGCAGAAGTGCGGAGACGTGCAGGCGTCATCGCCCAGCTGATGCAAGTCTACTGCCTGCGCTCGTCTACCACCTACCCCCGTCTGCAATATGCGCTCTCTCCTGCCCTGGTGGGAAGTCTCGGCGTACGAACTGGGGCGCACACAGCACACCAGATCCGCACGAGCCATGTACTCACGACGAGGCCGCGACACCGTCCTCGACTCCGGGGCGAGGGCGCAGAGATGCGGCTCTTCAACCCCGGAGCGGAGCTAGGAAATGTCGATAAATAGAGTCTTTTTGAAGGGAGGGAAGAAAGCGGCGTTGACTTGTGGGAAGAAGCACATTGACCAGGTTTATATGCGGTTCCTCGTACATGCGGACAAATGTCCCACATCGCCCATCAACAATGACCCAGCACCGCCGTCGCATTGTGATGCCCAAGCGTGGCCAGTGTATGAATTCTCACACAAAGCATCAGCATTTCAGCCTTGCGCAGTGAACGAAACAAGACTTCCTGATGGTATCCAGCCGCTGATGGACACACGACTCGTCACCATCAAAGTCAGTCGCGCCCCGCCATTCCGCCACACCGCTCTGACCACGTGACCACCATCCACTCTCAAGCACGAAAGTCAGTCACGACCTCGCACAGCACAAGTACTGGCTCAAGAAACGAGGCATGCATGTATGAAGACAAAGGCAGGCTCTAAGCGGCCCAATTACACTAGCTCTAGTACTACTTCTTATGTACGACTATTCGCTTCAAGACACCATTATTATTATTACTCTCCTCAACTACAGCCACCATTCAGTGGCGCTACATCGTTCAAAGGGGGTTTCGCCCGTCGCTCGAGTCCTGCTCGAGACAGCGACCAGCATGGGTGGTAGAAGATGACTCTGTCATAGCTTGGCCACGGGAGTCTGTCAGTTCTTCAGAGTCTTCTTAAGCTCGTCCCTGAGCTTGATGGCCTCATTGCCGAACTCGGCGTAATAGTAGTCGGCATACACGAGCCCGGTGTCCATGGACGGTTCCTCGGCGTGCTCGTTCCCATTGATGGTCGAGTGCATGAGGATGGGCTCCCACCCCCCTTCGCCCCAGTTGACCTTGCCGTCCTCGAGCTTGGCGGGAGGCGCTCTGCACTCCCGGTTCACAGAGTCGATGAGGTCAAACGCCGAGGAGAGGTAGTGGTCGGCCGCTTGGGGATCGTGATCGCGCAGCACACGGTAGAGAATCAAAAGACCAGAGGCGGTGATCGTGGCGGCGGACGTGTCGTAGACGAGCGGGTTGCGGGGGGCGTCAAAGTCCCATGCTGGCAGACCGGAGGATTCGAGACGGGACAGGAAGGCATCGGCGACCTTGCGTGTCGTCGCGAGGAAGTCCTTCCGTCCTGTGCGGTGCGACATCTGCGCGTAGCCGTAGATTGCCCAAGCCTGACCGCGGGACCAACACGAGTCGTCCGAGTATCCTGGGAGTTAGCGTTGAGTGAAGAGAGGCGCATGACAACGGTCGCCATTACACCACCAGCCACGGCGTCTGTCGACGCCGTTCCCGCACTCACCTTGATGCGTCATCCTTTCGAGAACTTGCCCATCATGCCCAAAGTTGACAACGTGCCAAGTAGTCCCGTCCGGGCGCACATGCGCCGTCTGCATCTTGTCCGCCTGCGAGATGGCCATGTCGCGGTACTTGTTGTCTCCGGTCCACTCGCTCACGTCAAAGAGGAAGTCGAGGTTCATCAGGTTGTCAACAATGACGAGGAAGTGCTCGTTCTGGTTGTCGCGCCGGTATTTGTCGGGGACGCCGACCTTCTTCATCTGGTTCCAGGAACGGATGCAGCCGATCTGGCGTCAGCCCAAGCACACGAGCGGAGCGAGTGTGCGTGGTATAACTAGCATGCGAGCGCAGCGAGTGTGTCTAGGTCTGCGTACCCCGGACGGGAGCGAGGCTAGTAGCTTGAACTGGCGCCGCGAACTGGAAGCTGCCGCATTGGCAGCAGGTTGCAGCTTCGCTTGCACCCAAGCCTACTCACCTTAGGATCATACCTGTCCCAAAGACTCTCCGCGGCCTCAATCAGAACAGTCTTGCACTCCTCGTTCCCCGTGAGCTTGAGCTCGCGCCCGTAGCTGCTGGCAAAACGGAACCCCTGGTCATGGTTGATCGCCGTGCGTGCGTGTTTCCGGAAGGACGCCTGCCACTCGCGCGCCATGGACTCGAGGTCGTCGGTCGTGTATGGCCAAGGCAGAGAGCCCTTGATGAGACGCTCACGCTCGAGCGTCAGCCAGAGCAGGCCGGGGAAGAAGCCTTGCGTCCAGGCTTTGTCGACTGGGGTGTTAGCGCGGGCGTTACGCGGGAGGTATGGGAGAGGACGGGGTTGCTGCGGGATAAGTCTGGACAGGCCTTTGTCTCGGAGCAGTTCAGACGGTACGTGGGATGGGGAGGATCGACGCCGCCGATCCATGCCGCCCGGCCGTAGACTGCCGCGACAGTCCCACCTGCATCTTTCTGACCTTCCCTCCTCACTATTTCCTCGCTGCATCATCACGCTTCGCGCTCGGCGGGCAAGCCACTCACCATTCTTCATCACATAGTTGTTCGGTCCGCCCGGCGTTGTGAACTCGGGGAGACCAGTGATGTTCTCGACCTGGGAATCAGCTATCGCACACCAGCTAGCTGCTTGTTTGCCTCTCTGCGATTCCTCTTTCTCGTGGATCGGTATCGGTGCGCTGCCGGGTCCGGCGCCTCAGCCCGGAGACCGGCCCTCGGACCCGACATGCCCACCGACATGATCTCTGCGATGCCTCCGCTTCACCTCGGTGCACCAATCACAGCCCCAGCACCGAGTTCATCTCTCGCGGAAGGCCAGCAGACCAACCCAAGCCAAGCCAAGCCAAGAGAGGCAACACTCACATTCGGCGGCCCGGGGGGAAGATACTTGTGGCTAACCTCCACGACACGGATGGGGTCGCTGGGCGTAAAGCTGTCCGCGAGCGAGGCAGGAAGCGCCGCGACGCGCGCAAAGGCCGAGGGGGAGCTCGAGCTGGGCATGACTATGGCCGTGGTCGTGCGTTGGGCGCGGGGCGTGCTGGGCGTTCTGTTCTATTCTCGTCGTGCGTCTTGTCTTGGGTCGGAGGAAGGTGGAGGACTGGGTGGAGGTGGCTTGGAGGAAGGTCCGCAGAGTTGTCCGAGTGCGGGGAACTTTTCGTCGTTGTCCTTCGAAAGTGTCGGGGCGTCGGCTCGATGGGGAAAGGGAAGACAAGAAAGCGTCGAGAGGAAGATGTTGAGGAGGTTGGAGTATGGATATATGAGGGAAGACGGCTATGATGGGAGAGAGTCTAGGGATCGGCTCAAGACGGTCCACCTACGGGCTTACGGTCCGCAGTCCAGCAATCACGCGTAAACAACCCGACGTGCGCACACCAAAGCGACCCAGGCGATCGGGCGAAACCTTACTTCTTGCTGCCTCTCCTCGGCCGGTCTCTTCGTCCACGATCGTGCGAAAGGATAGGGAGCCGTGTGTGCGTGTGAGTTGTAACAAGTAGAGCCAGGCCCCAACTTTATCACTCCGTTTATCACTTCCATCGCTCCTACAGCAAACTCATGTGGACAAGTGAGGGAAAGGACATCGGCTACTTCCGCCATACTTCCCCTCCGCTCGTCCTGGGGCCTACTTCCGTCATACACCCTTCCTTCCATCGTTCCCTTCGTCTACCGGCTCATCTTCAGAGCCCTTACTGCAGAGACAGCGGCGGATACTCGCATGTACGCCAGGTACATCCACAAATACCCAGATGCCCACAGGCCCAGATACACAGAGACAACAAATGACCAGTTCTACCGACTCGCACCGACGCCCAGCGTGCCTCCCCTCCCTCCGCGACGGCCCTCATGCTCCTCTGGACCTTGGAGACCGAATCGAACTGGCCTCGAAGCAAGGGTAGTTCCACCTGTATCCGAAGGACGTCCAGCTGACCAACACTGGCCAGTGTTCTGGAACGTCGGAATGCAGCATGGAACACCGATTTCTCGGCTTTGTCCGATGCTCGATCCTCAATCCGCGATATACTTTCCACTGCATTTGCACACATGCACCTAAGACGCGCCGGCACAGAGCAAAAGCTGCATTCTCCCAAAGACTGAGGGCTACAACTTCTGCCAGTCTACTGCTCTATCTACTACCATGCTGCTCCAAATGTCGTCGCGCCTACGGCACACCTGAGACGGTGACTAACGGCTCATAAGACCCAGGAGACCACCACCGACCGGCGGCCGGGGCACGGGCTGGTGCACGCTCGGACTGGGGGGATTGGGCGGTCCGACGGCGGGTTGCTGCACCGACTGCGCGGGCGCGGGCTGAGGCTGGGGCATCGACTGATGCTGCTGTTGCTGTTGCTGAGGAGGCTGCTGTTGAGGCTGCTGTGGCTGAGGAGGATGCTGGGGCTGAGAGGGAGGTTGCTGGGGGTAGGTGTTGTATCCGTAGCCCATCTGCGGGTTCATCTGGGGCGGAACGTTCGGTGCACCAGGGGAGGGGTACGGCGCATAGCCGGGCGGCACCTGAGGCGCACCCTGCGGTACCTGCTGAGGGTACTGCTGGTTGTAGCCGTTGAACTGCTGAGGCATCTGCTGCTGAGGCACGGGAGGCTGCTGCATGTGCGGCGGCGCCTGGCGGCCATTGAACAGGGCACCGAGGAGGGCGCGCTGGTGGTCGTTGGCCGGCTGGGGAGGTTGAGGCTGCTGATAAGACTGGGGAGGCTGCTGATACTGCTGAGGGGGAGGTTGTTGGTAAGCCTGCTGGGGCTGGGGAGGCTGCTGATAAGCCTGCGGTTGAGGCTGAGGCTGGGGCGGGGCGGGATACCTCTGCGAGTTGTGGAGGGCTGTCTGACGGAGCTGGTTCTGCGGATATCCGCCGCGCACAGGCGAGCCGGGGATGCCTCGTGGCGAACCCGGCATGGGCAGGCGCTGGTATCCCGGCGTTCCGGGCGGACCGTGCAGGGCCGATTCTTGCTGGCCGTACCATCCTCCTTCAGCGGGCGGGAGAGGCGGCATGGGCGACATCATGCTCGATGCGCTGACGGCGCGAGGCGGGGGTGTAGCAGCGGTCTGCTCGCCGACACCGCCGAACGATGCTTCAAGCAGTGCACGCTGGCGCGCCATCTGGTCCTCTGGCGGAGCCTGCTGATGCGGCTGCTGAGGACCCGACGACAGCATGTTGAGGAGGTTGCCCTGGTGAGACGCCGGGGGCGGGGTGGGGTCGTGCTGGGCCACCTTGGGCGGCGACGCGAGCATGGAGAGCAAGTTGGTCTGGTGTGTCGAGCGCGGCGGAGTCAGGGGCGCCGGCGCCTTCTGGTTCAGCACCGAGAGGAACTTGGTCTGCTTCTCAGGGAGGGAGGGTTGGAGCTGGGGCGCAGGTGGCGGGGCCGAGACATGCCCGATACCCGAGAGGAGCTTGGCCAGGGCATCGTCGTCGCTGCGCTGCTGCTGAGTCTGGGCCTGGTGACTGCCATCCGAGACCTCGAGCGAGCCGAACAGCCGGTCCAGCGTGCGTGCATTGTCACTCTCGAGCGCGACGGCCGTCTCGTCCTTCTCGATAAACTTGGCAAAGAGGTGATCGAGCGCCGTCGTCGGGTGCGCCTTCTGCGCGGGAGCGTCGTCGAACGCGAACGGCTTCAGCTCGCGCCCGACGGGCCCGGTCTTCTCCTTCCTGCGCGGCGGGTGCGGGTTGTACCCGTGCTTTGAGAGCCACTTCTTCAGCGGGCCCACAAAGGGCGTCACATTGTAGAAGCGCTTCTGGCCCTTCCCGCCGGTACGTTTCGGACCCTTCTTATGGGTCCACGTCGGCAGGTCCGAGAAGGGGACCCACTCGATCGCGCCGATCTCCTTGCGCGTCTGCGTCTCGAACACGGTGCTCTCGTCAATGCCGGGAACGATGAACATGGTGATTTCCTGCGCGTTCACCTGCGTCTTGATGAAATCGTCCTCGTTGATGAGGCCAGATAAGTCAAACCCAGTCTCCTCCTCAACCTTCGGTGTCAGCTAACCACAATTCTGGGGTAGCTCACTTCTCGAATGGCGCAGGACACATCTGATTCTTCACTGTTGATCTTGCCGCGGGGGAAGCACCAGCCGGCATTGCTCTTCCACCCGCGTACCATGAGGACCTTGTCGGCCGTGTCGTTGATGAGGATACCGCCGCAACACGGCACCATCTTCTTGTACGCGCAGTACTCCTCCCACACGGCGTCATAGTCGATGTCGGTGTCGGCGTACAGTGGCGAACTGGCAATAATCAGGTGTGTGAACTGGCGCTGTCCGAGGGAGGGCAGCAGCGGGTTCAGCGGCCGGAGGTAGTCCTCGTAGAACCAGTGCGCCTGCTCTGCCTGCCAGTACACTCTGACGAGTGACATTTCTTCCTCAGGGAGGTTGACGAGGAACCGTGCGTTGAGGTCTTCCAAAACCTCCTCGAACGTCATGTCGCGGAAGATGTTGTCCTCACCGCCGTCTTCATCTTCTAACGGCGGTTGTGACGGGGAGGCGGTGATAGGCGGCGTTGGCCCCGGTGCGTAATGTGACATTGCGTCGACGGGGGTGTGAGGGATGGGATAAGAGTGTGTTGACGAATCGGATAGATAAATGCGGCTGTCGATGGAGGATAGGCCACGCGCGCGCTAGATGGTTATGATGTGGATAGCGTGTGTCTCTGTCGTCGTAGCGGGAGTCTAGGTGGCTAGAGGGGTACGAGACAATTGCTGGATGAATGTAGTCAAGGAGGATGACACGACAAGAGCAGCGGCGACGAGTGATCGAGCGAGCCGCCGGTGGTACGGTGAGAGCGTGAGTCAGTTAGCCGTATCTCGAAGAGCGGCGTCAGGCACGGGCAATTCACGTGCGTCCCGCGTGGCGCCTGTCGCGTCGCGGATGATGCCAGAAGTCAGACGACCATAACACGGACAAGAACAAAATGAAGGTGAATGCATATGCGAATGATCGAATGGGTTAATGCTATGTGTTGTCAAGATTACAAGAGGGAGGCGAGACCAGCCGCGAGAGCGGTCAGCGTGAGGCCGACGCTGGCCTGAACACCAATGGCGCCACCAGCGTCTTTGTTGCCGGCGGCAGCGGCTTGGGAAGCGGAGGCAGAGGCGGCAGCCGACGCGCTGGTCTGGCTGGAGATGGCAGAGGCAGACGAGGCGTCAGCCTTGCTGTCGTTCTCAGCCTTCTGCTTGGCCTCCTCGGCCACCTTGTACTCGTAGTTGAGCTTCTGCCACTTGGCTTCCGAGTCGACGTTGTACTTGGTGACGGCGTTCTGGATGTAGTAGATCTCGCCCTTGTTGTTGATCTGTACAACGTCGCTGACACTGGCAGCGTACGCGGCGTCGACATCCTTGAGCTCTGGGGGCGGCAGCAGCTGAGTAGAGTTGATCAGGGCCGCGCCCATCGGCGCACCAGTCGTGTTAAGATAGTCGCCGGGGTTGGTCCAGTGCGTCACAACGTACGTCTGGCTAAAGTCGTCCGGGACGTAGAGCATCTGGAAAGGAGCGCTGTCGTCCGGCGACATGAAGTTGGTCGCCTGTCCCGCGCGGTTCGGGAAGCTGACGCCGTTGTTCTGCGTGGGGTACAGCTGCGTCTGGTTCTGGAAGTAGGCATAGTGGATGACGAAGACCTCGGCGGTCGCATCGGGCGTGTCCGGCACACCAAAGTAGTCTGAAGTCAGCTAACGAGAGGTGCGTCTCCAGCTCTGAACACTCACTGATGTGGTTAGCGGCCTGGGCAGCGGTAACCTTGTAGCCCTCCTTGAACCACTTGGGCGTGCGGACGTTCTCCCATGGAACGGAGCCGCCAGCAACGTTCTTGATCGAACTCATGTCAGCCTGCCAGAGCTGGCCCTGGGGCGTGAGGGTGAAGATGACATTCGTGTCGTGGTCGAGGATGGCGGACGAGCGTGAGTTGCCGATCGCCTCCGGCGGGCTGCTCGACTCCTGCTTGCTCCACGCATCGCCCGCAAAGTCATAGATGTAGATGGCCTGTAAAGTCAGCTGCAGTTCAGCTGGGCGCATAGCTGAAGGGAAAGTATGCCTGTTCCGCGTTCCGCCCAATGAGGCCCATGGCCTGTGCATGGAGCAGTCAGTAGACCCGGCAGTGCGCAGGCCGGTCCTAGCACATATCTTGGGTGTGCCGGACGTGCCAGAAATAGGTTGGGGCCAACGCCGTCCTCTGGTCAACGCCACTCACGCTCTGGTCGCTCTCGTCTGCTCCGAGGACATAGAGAGCGTTCGCATTCTGGGAAAGCATGCACTGCATGTTCTTTCCGGTGAACGGCGGGCGGCCGGTGGCCTGCAGCGTGCGGGGGCTTGGCGCTGTGCGGAGTCAGTGGATAGAGCTCCCGGATCCTGAAATGTCTGGCCCTAAGGGGTAAACGCTATTGAGCTTTTGAGTGGCACCGGTGTCTGGGCCTAGCTCCAGTTCCATGACAGCAAGAGCACACGAGCAACTCACAGCCCCAAGTGTCGGCGGTGCCAAGGGCGACGTCCTGCTCGCCTCCAAAGGCGTAGAGGTTCTTGTCCGAGTCGAACTGCACGCAGGTCGCGGCGGACGCAAGGGCGGGAAGGAGGGTGACGAGGGCGGAGAGGGCGAGCATCTTGGCGGAGGGAAGGGTGGAGGGGTCGGCTGGCGGGGAAAGAGGGAAGAGGGGTGTCGGCGAGAAAGTTGAACAGAGGACGAGGTCGAAGGGATAAGGAGTGTGCTCGATGTGTGTGTGAGAGGAGAGAAGTGTGTGAAGAAGTCGGTCGAGTGGAGTGAGAGATGGCAAGAGGTGATGATGATGTGCGATGCCGAGGAAGGCCAAGGCTTCACATCAAGGCAGGCTAGGAAGGATAGGCAGCTATAGGCAGCCTTGCGAAACGTCGTCGACCTGACAGGACAAAAGAAGAGCCAAGTGTCCGTGGGCACTGCATAGGGCTGCATAGGGCCAAGGAGCAAGCTAGGAGTAAAGCCAGGTCAGCCAGGTCCAACGCCAGGGACAGCAACGTCACCGCTGGGCACAGTGTTCCTGATGGCCCAGTCGATGGCCACAAGGTGGAGGTTGGATTCCAGCGGGTAGTGAGCATCGTGACGGGTCGTTGCGGCGTCTGGCCTCTCAATTGCTATCGCACCGCTGTAAAGGGAAACAACATCCCTGTCCCCCGAACGCCATCATCCATCAACACCCGCCATGTGCTGGCGATTCCCCGTCGCTTACCGCGTAGGCAGTGCAAGCAGTACAATGCAGCAGCGCAGCGACAACTGTCATGTTTAGACTTTCCACCGCCAACAACCTTCTGCCCGTTTGAGCTCAGTCCCTAGCTGCCGCCCTGGACATGACCAGCCCGTGCCTGGCTGGGCAGTTTTCGGCAGTGGTGCGGGACTCCACAACAGCCACGTGATATGCACGCGTATATCGCCGAAAGCGCCGTGCATGTGGCATGCTATGGCGTCAGCGAACCTGCTATCTTGTTGTGCACAACTGCCCTTCGAGAGCTATTTGGTTCGCAAGCACCTCAGAGACACCCACGCACGATGGCCGACATTAACGAGATCGCCAAGCAGGTGAGCTTGAATGCGGTGATAGTAGCTGACAACAGTTCACGGGTGCGTGCGATGCGCAACTAGCTTCAGTTGGCCCCGAACCGCAGAGCTAACTACCAGACTACTACTACAGCACGTTCGACCAGGACAGGTCGCAGCTTGCGCCGCTCTACGTGAGCTCTTTGCATCGTTGCTATAAGCTGACAGACAGCGCGACCACTCCATGCTCACCTGGGAGCAGCAGCAGATCCAGGGAGCCGGTCCGATCGTGCAGAAGCTCGCTGTAAGTCGAATCGAGCGGGTGGTTTTGCGTAGCCGCTCGAGCTCGCGGCTCCCTCTAGGCAATGGGTGCGGGAACATCGTGGACAGCGCAGAACGCAACGCGGGTGGCAACGCATCGAGTCGGCGGAGCGATGGTGCGAAGGCAGCGCTGCCTGCTCACACTCTCGCCGCCCAGCCATCCGGCTCCCTGCCCACTGGCCAGACCTCCACCGGAGCTATGGCCGCGGGTCTGGCCTCGGCCTCGTGCGCGTGCGCTCGCTGTGCAGAGTTACTCGGTAACGCAAAGTGAATGTGGCGAGCTTCGTCTCGCCTATGTTACTCGCGCAGCTGCTCGCCCGGTGGCTAGACCCCGGCCCAGCCCTCCTTACAGTCGATGCTGCGAGTGTCGCAGTCCACCGCAGTCGCAGAAATGAAACCGGGACGCAACCTGCGCTCTCCGCTTTCCTCCGGAGCTAATTTCATGATGCGGCGTATAGCTGACACCCAGGAACTGCCGTTCACGAAGGTCGCCCACCGCGTCGTCACCCGTGACGCGCAGCCGGCGTCGGCCACGGTCGCCTCGATCCTCGTCCTCGTCACGGGCCAGCTCATCGTCGACGACGGACAGAATGTCCTCCAGTTCTCACAAATGTTCCACGTAAGTCTAACGAGGCCACGTCCGAGCGAAGCGAGGGCGTCGGCGACGCGGAGGAGACGACGAGGGAGCGAGTGAAGTCTCATCATTATGGCCGCCAGCGGTTTGCAGTGTGGTTGCGGCCGCGTAGACCGTGATGAGAGTGGGCGGGAAAGCCGAGGACGCGGGAATACCGCATCTCGCTCGCCTTTCTACACACCGCCGCCGTCGCTGAATGTACAGCCTCGCAGCCTCGCTCCGTCCCACGGCCCTCAGCTTACATACGTTCGGGCAAAGCTAACACCCAGCTTGTCCCCGACGGAGGCTCGTACTTTGTCCAGAACGACGTCTTCCGCCTCGTGTACGGCTAGACTATCCTTACGAGTTGATGCATTATATTACGACAGCGACGCGGCGCGAGCGCAGCGAGCGGCGAGGGCCCGGGCAGGGGAGCGCGGAGCGCGGAGCTGTGCGAACGGAGGATCTGAGGCGGGGAGCACGGAGCCGAACAAATCGCAGGGAGCAGAGAGACATCGGAGGCGGATCCCCATGCGGGAGAATGGGCAGAAGGCTGCCAGGCGCCAGGCGAGCGATCGCGAGCGAGGCGCTGCGGCTGGAGAGCACGCAAGATAGTAGAGGACGAGAGGGAGGCAGGGGCGCGCAGGGCGGAGTGCTAACCCGACACTGACAGTAGAGGCAGAGGCAGACACAGAGACAGTGGAGGACGAGCGTGGGAAACGCTGAATCTGGGAGAGGGCGTCTCCGACCTCGAGTGTACAGGATGGGTTTCTGGATCCCGGTGAGGACTTCCAGTCAGCCGCGTCCGTGGGAGATCGTGGGAGAGCTTGGATCTAGCGAGGACGACCGAGTCAGTTAGGTGCGAGCAGTCGACAGTCAGTGTGCCACTTGAGTGTTCCTGTGGCATGAGGGGGCTCTCAGTTCGACCCCAATCACGATGCAACGTCACGTCTGACTTGCAGATTGTGAGAAGAAGAAAAAATGAGAAACATACTTTACAGATTCTATATGTGTATTAAGATATAAACTCGGCGCCAATGCTCGTCAGCGCCAGAGTACCATATGGCAAATGAGGCCGCCTTGGCGTCCACGTCCAACGTTTTAGTGCACGCCCTCCTCCCGATCCTTGGTCCACTGCTGAATCCACCCCTCAATCCGTCCCACATTGTCCTCGACCTCGTTGTCGCCTCCCGATCCGTCCGATTTCAGCTCGACGACAATGTTCTCGTCGTATGACTCGCGCGTCTCGGTCAGACACGTCATCATGATTTCGGCCGTGATGTTCTCCTCGATCTTGTTGTCGGCGTAGTTCCTGGATGTCAGCTGGGCTCGATCGAGGTGAAGCTGGGACGGGGAGAGCGGCGGAGCATGAGAATGTGAAAGGCGATAGGTCTGGGTGCATGGAACCGGCTCTATTGAGGCAGAGCTGTAGTCGGAAGCCACTGCCGCATTCAATGTAGACAATCTCGGTGCCCATTCGTCCGACCGCTGGAAGTGACACTCCTCAATGGCAGTGTTCACCACCCGCCCATGTCCTCGCCTGCACCCCCACTCCTCTGGTGTCCGCTCTCACCCAGCTCAAGGCACTCACCTCGCCTTCAACCGCTCATACAGGACCGAGTTGTCGCACGTCAGCACGACGGCGAGGTCAACCCAGCGCTCCGGGAACAGGGATGGGTCGTGGTGGTCCAGGATAAAGCCTGCTGTTAGCAAAGTCGAGCAACGTAGCTCAGCGTGAACCGATCAGCCTCAGCCTCCGGACACAGATCAACCAGCGGGAAGCTCTCTCAGGAGGAAGGGGAGGTCGAAGATCAGCCCCGAAGAGGGTAGCCAAACCACTTGCGTCGTTGCATCTTTTGCAGTCCGGCGGTTCGGCATCGCTGTATCCTCGCTACCGAAGACCACGCTGAGGGCCAATCTCGACCTGCGGTATCGAGTGTTCCCGTGTCACTTACCAGTCTCCGCCGCCCCGTCCTCGGGGTTCACGACCTCCTCGAGATAATCCAGCAGCCGGTCCTCATCGACAATGTAGCTCTTCCACTCCTCGTCGAACCCGTTGTGGAACCCGTGCTGCTTCACAATGTCGCCGATGTTGAGGTGCGTCATCTTCACGTCGGAGTCCGCGGCCAGGACTTGGGAATGGAGCGTCTTGCCGCACCCTGGCGTGCCCGTGATCAGGACGACGGGGAATTTGCGCGGGTGGTGCGTCGTCATGTTGTGCTTGGTTTGATTGTTGGGGGGTAAGAAGGGATAGGTGATGAAAGAGGAGGAGGTCAGGAGAGGCCGAGCTCGATCGGCGCTTGTTGACATGACGATCCTCAATTGCCTCAACTTTTATCAGTGGCAACGGGGGCAGAATTTCCGTCAGGCACGGGTCTGTGTTGACAAGTCCATCTGCTGCTCACTCCTCCATTCAAGGGAAGATGTGAACATGCATGCTTATATGAGTATGGAGCTGCTCGTATGCATGATCTCGTCCATGTGTTTGTTTCAGTCAGGCAAGCCTGCGATAATGAGTGAGGGCTGTCAGCAGGACTGCGGTTAGTGTGTACGCCTGGCCACGGATCACGGGGTACAAACAAGGTTCAACTCCATCGTCCGAGGATGTGATATAAACTAGTCTAACAACTGCTCGAGATCGGCCTACTCGACTACCCATGAAAAGACCCGAAATTCGACACGAATGGCACTCCGGCCGCTTCCTCCTGCCTCCTTCTCCGCTCCAGTTCCAGCCTTGCTCCGCCCAACGCGCCTCCTTCGCTCCGCTCAGTCGGCGCTCAGTCGGCTCAGAGCACAAAGTCGCCCGCCTCCTCATGATGCTGCGTGTCAATGCCCGCCTTGCGATCGTTCAGAATCTGCTCCGCCTCCCCCCTCCAATCGTGCAGGACCCAGTCCCTAAGCCGCTCGTCGACGACATCGTGCGCCATCCGCCTCCACCTCGTGGGCGGGATGGGCGTGGTCAACGCGCGCCGAATCGCGCCCACGAATTCCTCATAGTTGAACGCCTCGACGTTGTAAACATAAGGTTCGGGGACGGGCGCGAGCGAGTCGTGCTGCGTGAACCCGAAGCCGGGCTGGCCATCTTCCCGCTTCTGGTGCGGGTTGAAGAAGGGCACGCCCCTAGCCAGAGCACGATACGGTGATGGAGAAAGTGTGGGCGAGCCCATGCCGAGGAGGAGCTTTGCCTGGCCAAACTCGTGGTCGAACTGGGTCGCATTCAGCTTGCCGAGATTCCGAACAGAGGTGGGGACGTCAAACTTCTTCCGGTCCTCCTCGTTGCGCTCGTCCGTGAACCCGCCGACGAATTCAAAGTCGGGAAACTCCTTGCGCAACTCCTCAGTCGCGCGCTCAAAGAAGCTCAGGTCGATACACGCCTGGTGCCCGTTCTGGAAGTAGCGCGCGTACTTGGCCAACAGGTACACGCGGTTCGGGCGCTGCGACCACGGCACAACCACCGTGTCGCTGATATCGGGCTTCATCCCGTAGCCCAGGTAGGTGAAGGTCGCGTCCTCGGAGGCGTGCACGTGGAAGGGCTCCTCGCCGTCTTCGATCCACGCGATGCCGTCCTCCTCCGTAATTGTCACTTGGTGCTCGCGCGTGATCCGCGGCTCGGCAGTTACGACCCACGCGCGCCCGACGTGCGTCGATAGACCGTTGGGATAATACGAGTTCCAGAAGAACTGGCGTCAGCCACTGCAGCCACTGCGAGCGAAAACGAGCAATCTCGTCCGATCGTCCGAGCGGAGCGAGCGCGAGCGTAGCGAGCACAACATGCTCTGCGTACCGTGCCGTCTCTCTCCAGACCAACGTTTCCATGACCCTGCACATCAACACCCACGCTTGCAGTCAAAGCGCGAGTAAGAACCGTCCAGTGCGGCGTGGATGATCAGGAAGGAAGCGGGCACAGACTGCACTCCCATGTAGCAACACCAGATCAACAGCCGGGGCGACCGCCAGGCCGCACCTAGCAGTGCGTGCAGGCCAATGACTCACCTTCCACGCCGGAATGCCGTCCGGGCGCTCCTTTGTCTTCTGATACTGCTCCAGCGTCCCCTTGTGCTTCTCGTCGCCGGGCTCTCCGAGCACTATCCGGATATAGTCCCCAAACTGGCGATAGAGGTGGTAAACGTATTCTGCGAGTGTCAGCTGGGGTCGACGTGCGACGTAGCTGGTGCAATTGAGAGGTCGGAGAGGTCGAGAAGGGCGGAGTAAGGGGGATGAGCGTCGAGCAGGGGCGCTGTCTCGCCCTGGGTGACTGGTGACTGGTCGCTTGGTGACAGACTGCCACCACGAACTCGCGCTGGCGGCTCGCTGCAAGCATGCAAGCTTGCACGCTCGCCGCTGCTCTTCCCTCGCTACCCCCTGCTCGCTGCGCTCGCTCTCGCACAACTCACCATAATCATTATCCCCTCCCTGGAGCACGGTGAATCCCTGCCTCTCCAAACTCCGATAGAGGCCAAGGCACCACACGCCCTCTCCGCCATGGTAATCATCATGCAGGGCCCACTGGCAGTGCCATCCTCCCAGAACGACTATCTTGTCCGCATTTTCCGGGCAGTCGCCACGGGCAAGACAAGCAGTAAGCTGGCGGAGTTTCGCCTCCGTGACCCAGCGATAGTTGTCGTTCTCGTTCTTGTCGTACGCTGCCCATCCGCCCGGAATCGTCGTTAGGGCTTTCAGCATGTTGTCGGAGGTGCTGGGGTTCAGCTGGGGTAGCCAGGAGGGATAGTAGGCACTGCCGACGACGTTGGCTTTGAACCACGCTTTGGCTTTGGCGGGGGAGACACGCTTGTGTACTGAGGTTGTGTACCCTCCCAAACCCAGGAGGAAGGACAAGGAGAGCAGGGAGAGCAGGATATAGAGTACCTGCCGGCGGGAGAAACGGCGCAGCGGCGATGAGGTCGAGACCCCGCCTTGCGAGAGGGGGGTGTAGCGCGCCGTGCTCATGGCGATCGTCGCGTTTGTGTTGATGACGATGGGAAGGAGCGTGTGGAACGTGTGGAACGTGTGGTCGAAAGTAGCGCTGGCCGCCTCGTTCAGTGTCGACTATGGCCGAGTGGACAGCGGCGAGCGATCGGCCCAGTAGTTGGTCAAGTGATCAAAAAGTAGAGTTAAGTTGTGGTGTCAACTCTGAACAGGTCTAGACTATCGTCGCGTCTGTAACTTGCCCCGATTCTCGCGAAGCCTTGCGAAGCCTTGGAGTATGCAGGCAGGGGTGAGGGAGCCGGGGGACGGGGGTACGGGGGTGCGGGACGGTGATACGGTAGGGGCCGGCTTTCCGTGCTAGATCTGGTAGCTGTCTGTGTCGCCAAGTGCTGCGCTCGTGTTCCGGTGAAGCTGGACTTGGACTCAAGCTAGGCACCGAAGAAGGGATGGAATGGGCGGGAGGACGCTCGAGGACGCTCGAGGACGCTCGCGGCCGTGCGCTGCGACTCTGGCTGTAGGAGAAGCGGGAATTCAGGGCCGGGACAGAGGGCGGGAACAAGGTTCGAAGAGGGGGTTTGTCGGGTCTGCGTTCGTCGTACGTGCTTCAGATGTTGCCCGCTGATGTCTATGGTGGATGTTGCGGTTGAACGATGAGTGCATCTAGCAGCCATGGTTGAGGTGCATGGCATGGCTGGGTGAGAATCCTCCGCCTGGCCGGCCTGCACCTGGCCAGCGGTGAGGATGACAGCCGCGCTCATCATGGCTGCAGGGCACAGCGAATAGGCGTGAAGCAGACATGGCCAGCTATTCCTGGCTGCGGCCAGAGGGCACAGAGGGTACGGATGTTTCCTGGCCGATCAATCACTCGCCCACTGCTGAGTGGGCCAGCATGGCCAGGCAATGGGGCCAGACCCATTCACAGTGGTGGCGTCCGAGTTAGTCTCTTATCCATCTGAATACAAAGCCTAACCAACTACCGTCCTAGGTGCATTCGCAGATCACAGATCTCTTGCTGGACCGAGGGCCAAGCATACGCCAGTCATTATACTGGTCACTGGTCACTCAGAACACGAACTCACACCAAGTCTAACTCTATCATGCTTTCATGCTAATTACCATGCATAACAGTTAGTTCTGTAGACGTACGCCCCCTAGGCACCGTCCATAGTGACATGTCGGCGCCGCCGTAAAGCGCCCCCCCTCCTTTTCGCATTTCCCACGAACGCACCCTATCTCTGTGCAAGACGTGGGGGCCCGCAATCCTCGTAGAAGGTACGGGCCTCTTCTGGCGGTGATCAAGGCTACCAAGCCTGCTACATGCTCGCTGGCGCCCGCGATATTGGCAGCTGGTAGTGTAACGTGTGATGCATATGCCAAGTCATCCTATTCTTACACCGTTGACAGAAGCGTAGTAGTGTACATTGTTTTCCAACCTTTTCGTGAACACTTCGTGATTCTCTAGACTTTGGCTTGACGCAAGACATGTTTACTCTCCTTCTCTGACACTATTCTCTCCCTCTCTCTTTCTCTCTCATGTTCTCGTTCTCGCGCTCGACTCAAACACTAGGTTTCCGTGTAGTCGACGCTCGTGCAACCGTGCGGTCGTACGCTCCCGGTGGTTCGCCGGTGCCACGGAGTCTGGAGCTAGTGAAAGAAATAGCGGACTCGGCGCTCGGCCTAGTCCTCCTCCATCGCATCCGACGCCGTCGCGCCACTATCCCGCCTAACCTCCATCTCATCCCTCAGCATCTCCTGCTGATCCCCATGCTCCCCTTGCAGACTGAGCAACCCCAGGCTCCCCAGGCTGCCCGGCGCCGCGCCCTGGCTCTGCGCCGCGCTCACGGCCGCACTGGCCCCAGGGCCGGTGGGGATGAATGCGCCGCCGAGCGTGCGATTCCCATTCAGCGAGGAGGAGAGCACGCCCGACGTGCTCCCGATGCTGAGGGCGGGGGAGGCGGCGCGCGACCGGCTCGCCATAGGGCGCGTGTATGGGTGGTGGGGCGGCTTGACGCGGGATTGGCCCAGAGACAAGTATCCGGGGGAGCTCGTTGCCAGACTGCTTGCTACGAGGGGGGCATGAGAGGGCGAACTCGGGATCGGCACGGGCGCCACGCCGGTCGATTTTGAGGGAGATAACGCCTGGAACGGCGATGGCGACGAGGCGCGCGGTCGCTTGTACGGATCGAACCGGTCTTCGACGTTCGTGGCTGCTTGTCAGTTCCGGAAGTGCAAGAGTAACTCACCCTTCCGCTTGCCCGCGCGCGCGACGGGGTCGCGGTACTGCATCATACCCGGCGAGTTGACGTTGGGGCTGCCGACGCTCGCGAGCTCGCTCTTCTCCACGGTCGGACTGCCGAGGGGTGTATCCCTTCCACTGGCCCCAGACGCTCCGCTCGCAGCCCCACTGGCACCACTGCTCGCAGCCGCAAAACCGACGTTGCCGAAACTCGTGATCAGCGTGCTGGCACCAGGCGACTGGCCCAGCCGGCTCCCCTTCCAACCGGGCTCGAGGCGATTCGCTTGCGGGGTGCCCTTTTGCCCTGAGCTCGCTGCATTCGTGCTCGGCGTGCTCTTGCCGCTGTCGCTGCGCGGCCAAGACCCGTTGCTCCCGGGCCGGTCAATGTCCATGATGCTAGCAAAGGCAGAGTTGACCGCACTCCCGCTCGGAGCAGCTGGCCACTCCTCGTCCATCATCTCATCACTGTCCGTGTCGCTGTCGTCCCTCCACCTCGCACCCAGTGGTGCCGGCCCGTCGTCGTCGTCATCGTCCACTGACTCTGGAAATCGGCCTCGCGTCATCCGTGACATTCGCCTTTGCCGTGGTGTCAGTGTCAGCGGGATGGCCGAGGGATGCGAGGAGATGAACCGCTGCAGTCTGGCTTCTGAGCGCATCTCGTGCTCGAGCGGCGAGGACTCGGAAATCAGCGTAGCGAGCAGAGATCCAGGGATAGGGCGGCCATGGAACGGCGCGCGGCCGAGCCCTTGTCCGCTGCCATCGCCACTTGAACGGCGCAGCTGCCACTTCTCCTCGACCATGGGGGATGTGCCGTTCTCGCTTCGGCTTGGGATCGGCGACGTGCTAGTCGTTAAGCCCTCGATGGGTATTGGGGGAGCGGAGCCGACGCGAGCAGGCGCAGAGAAGGCGGTCAGGCCCCAGCGTGGTCCGTTCGAGGACGCGAATGTGGGAACGGGGGCAGCTAAACCCGATGCAGTTGACGACGTGGCTTGCGATGGCGCTGTCGAACCGGGTTTGAGGTGCGCTGATGGAGCCGGTGAGACACCGGAATCTGGCCCGCCCTCACTCGTGCTCGGGACAAGGGAGAGGAGAGATGGGCGTCGCAACTTGTGAGTCGTGACTGTTCCGTTGCTGGGCGGCGTCACGGCCGCAGTCGGACTGACGGCGCCGGGCTGGAGATCGCGCGGTGGCGGGGTCGCGGCTGTTGAGACGGTGAGGTTGAATGCGCCAGTCGTCGCCGCGAAGCGGACCGGAGTGCCCGGTGCGCCGGGGGCATTGCCGGAGTTGCCGAAGGCTGGGGGAAGGGCGTTGGGCGGTGGGTGTGTCTGCGTTTGCGCCTGGGGAGTGCGCGGCTCGTCGGGGTACGTCTGCATGTCGCGTGTTCAGCTTCAACATGCCATGGTGAGTGCGCTGAGAGAGTGCCGCAGAAGAAGGCCGGAGTGCGTCGACGAGGTGGAGGGAGTGAACAAACAACCAAGTAGTTGACGGCTGGCGACTGGTGCGGGGTCCAGGATAAGGGACTGAGGGGCAATGACGCTCGGGCCGTAGGTAGGGGTTGGTGGAGGGAGGGGGAAGTTGTTGAAGGCGTGCTGGAATCGATGGCGTCTGGGGCAGGCGCAGGCGTCGGCGAGGAATGGTTCGATAGGCGAGACTCCGTTGTCGACGATGCAATACTGCAAGTTGTTGTCGATAGTGTCTTGTCACCACCTGTGTCCTATCGATCCAAGAAGCCGGCTACTGCGTAGATTACACCCACCGTAGACAACCTCCACCACGGCTCCACGGAGATCAGCCTCCGTCGTGCGCCAGTCCAGCCTGCAGTGTGTGCCAGCCTCCCTCCCCCTCGCCCGCTTCCTCGTCACCACCGAACCCAACCATGCGCACCACCTTCAGACCCCACCACGCCGCACCCGCCCACGGCTACGGCACCCACGGCACCCACACCATGACAAACGGCTCGACCGCAAAGACTGCCGCAGCAGCAGCAGCTCCCGCCGCGCCCCCCGCGCGCCCCCACAGCGCCCACCGGCAGATGAGCATCCCCTCGGGCCTCTTCCGCACCTCGTCGGGGGCGTCATCGCGGCCGTCGAGCGCGCGGCGTGGATCCCGCCGCGAGCCAGAGTGGGAGGACGAGGACGCGTGGGACGCCTCGAGCGATCGCTCCGACGACGAGGCCGGGCCCAGCTTTGGGCGCATGACCTCGAGGCCGCAGAGCATGAGCGCCGCTTCCAACTCAAGCCGGCCCTCTTCTGCCCGACCGGCCAGTATCGCCGAGCGGTCGGGCGTGACGAGTCCCACGGGCTCGCGGCCGGCAAGCGGCGCCCGCTCGCCAAAGAGTAGAGCGACGCCGACGAATCGATCGCCAGAGCGAACGGCCGCTGCACCGATACCGATCAAAGGACGCCCGACTGCCGAGGACGACGCCGAGTCTGGATCCATCTCGACCTCGTGGGTCACGGCCAGCTACCGCCCGACTCCTCTCGATGGCCCGGCGGGATACCAACCGCTCCAGGTCGAGGTAGAGGCGGCCGAGGTCCGCCCGGGCAGCCTCTCGACAGGCGGAGCATGGGAGATGGTCGAGCCGCGCGAGGCCGATCCGCTGACGCCCGTTGGCGCCGAGGCTCTGCGCGCTGACGCCGAGGACGTCGTGAAAGGTGAGTTGTGCCACAACGCTGAGCTGTTGAAATCCTCAGGACGAGCTAACCCCAGACCCGCTGCAGGCTCTCGCCTCGCTATCCCTCTCGGAGCCCTCATCACCCTCTGGTCGCTCCCCGCTGCCGTCTCCGGGCGTCTCGCGCCAACGCTCCGTCCGCACCGAGCGCCGAAGAGAACGGTGCATGCGTATCCTGCGTGGCAGCAGTGCGAATGGGAACGGCGCCGGGGCCATCGACCTCGGCGCGCTCAAGAGCTTTGCGTGGGGCGGCGTGCCAGGCGAGCTGCGGCCGATCGCGTGGCAGTTGCTTCTGGTAAGTTGAGCGAGCGGCGAGCAGATCCACTTTAGATCTGCAAGGCTCAACTTGAGAGTTATCGAGAGCTGACAGCAGAACTACCTTCCTCTTCCTGAGGCTCCGCGACTCGCGACTCTGACCCGCAAGAGGAGGGAGTACGCGCAGTTCGTGCAGCAGTACTTTGGCACGGAGGGCGCCGCGCTGGACCAGCAGGTGAGTCGCCTCCCACCTCTAGCTCAGCTTCCGTTACGCATGAGCTGACCCCAGATGTGGCATCAGATCGAGATCGACGTCCCGCGCACACGACCGGGCGTGGCGCTCTGGTCGTGTCCGGCAACACAGCGCGCCCTCGAGCGCATCCTGTATGTGTGGGCGGTCCGCCACCCGGCAAGCGGGTACGTGCAAGGTATCAACGACCTGGCGACGCCGTTCTTCGAGGTCTTTTTGTCGGCGTACGTCTCAGTCGACCCGGAGCTGTTCGACGTGGCCGAGCTGCCCGCCGACGTGCTCGCCGCCGTCGAGGCCGACTCGTTCTGGTGCCTGACAAAACTCCTCGACGGAATCCAGGACCACTACATCCGCGACCAGCCCGGGATCCAGCGTCTCGTATCCCGAATGGGCAGCTTGATCAAGCGCATCGATCCCGACTTATCTGCGCATTTCGAGGAACAGGGCGTGCAGTACATGCAGTTCGCGTTCCGGTGGATGAACTGCCTGCTCATGCGCGAGCTCACCGTCAAATGCACGATAAGGATGTGGGACACGTATCTCTCCGAAGGCGCCGACTCCTTCTCGACCTTCCACCTGTACGTCTGCAGCGCGCTGCTGGTCAAATTCTCGCCCGAGTTGAAGAGGATGGATTTCCAGGAAATCATCATGTTCCTCCAATCCCTCAGCAACACGACAAAGACGTGGGGCGACAAGGAGGTCGAGCTGCTCCTCAGCGAGGCGTTCGTGCTCAAGAACACTTGGCATGGGGCTGATAACCATTTCGCGAATCAAAGGAATGGCGGGATGGACTTTGGCATGATGGGCCGATAGCCCGCGTCGAGTAGAGCGAGACGTGCCCGGGCCAGGCGATCGGGCAGGAGGCAGGACGGGGCCAGGCTGTCGTTGCTACGATCGGCCATGGGACGGCAGAGAGTTAAGCAAGAGCAGTGTAGGAGACTCAGGAGCGCATTTCGGGAAAATCCAAGGCATAGCAACAAACTTCTTTAATCACGCGCAACATCACCTCGATGTGTGCGCATCATTCCTCCAATCCTTAAAATTACCATATAGATAATCTCACCACCACCACAACCAGCCAGCAGCTAGACAGCATCATGCAAAACAGAACGTACATGTTTCCCTTCTTAGACTAGTACAGATCGGCTTGAGCTTGGAAGAAAACTAACTGCTATGTTTGTCTATCTACTGATTTCAGTGCGAGTGGGAGGGGGGCGGTTCTGGAGGCCGGGGTGAGCGGAGCGACAAACGACGACGACAACAAGAGATTATGCGAAGAGTCTAGATCGTAGAGTGTACACTGAAGTTTAGTTATCGCGGTCACGCTGCTCGTGCACCTCGCCGTCCTCGCCGCCGCCCATCTCGACCTCGCCGTCGCCCTCGTGAGCCTGCCCGAGGCCATTACTCGGCACAGCGTGCCACTGCACGTTGATCGGGGCCGAGAGGTTGGGAATGTCCTTCGTGCCGAGCGCGAGGGCCTGTTTTGTCAGCTTCAACACTGCATGCCAGCTTGACTCACCTTCTCAGCCATCTCGCGCGAGGGGTACGTGACGAGCACACCGTCGTCTGTCGGCGCGAGGCTTCCGCCCGTGCTCTCGTACCACTCCTTGATGGCCTGCTGGCCCTGCTCCGAGCCGAGCGCCTCGCCCGCAATCTTGACAGTCGAGGAGCGGTTGTCGAGACGCATCGGGCGGGCGTAGCCGCCACGCCCGCGTCCGCGTCCACGGGCACGGCCACGGGGGGAGCCCCGGCCATAGGGGCTGTACCGCGTTGCGGGAATGCCCATCGTGCTCGCCTTTTCGCGGAGTGCGCTCAGCTGAGCGTTCAGACGCAGCAGCTCGTCCTGGTCCGACGGGCCCGTCTCCATGCCGTGCTCGGCGAGCTCGGCGTCCAGCTTGTCCTTTGGCGTTGGCTCGGCGGGCGGCGGGCTCGGCTTTGCGAGCTCCTCCATCTCCTTCGCGATCTCCTTGATCCGGCCCAGAATGGCGACCTTGTCCTCCTGGCTGGCGCTAGCAGCACGGGCGAAGAGCACCTTCTGCTCCGCGATCAGAGTCTCGCGCTTTCCGCGGCGCTCCTTCGCTTCGAGCTCGACAAGAGTCTTCCGCAGCCGGCTCTCCGGTCCCTCGAGCTTGGCAACAACGTCGCCCTGCGGGTTCACGCCGCCCTGCTCGAGCTTCTTCATGTTCTCGATGAGCTTGGCGCTCTGCTCCAGCATCTTCTGGCCCGCCTCACCGTGGCCGGCCCGCGGACGGTGCCACAGCACCTTCACGTGTCGATTGCCGAACACCGCCTCGTCGCTCTTCCACGCCTGGTACGCCTCGCGGTTTGTCGCGAACGAAACGAGCGCGCGCTTGCTCTTGCCCTCGATCGCGACGTTGGTCACGTCACCAAACTGCCCGAAGTACTCCGTCAGAGCGCCCATCGTCAGGTGCTGCGGCGGAATGTCAGAAATGAGCAGCGTCGTGCCGTTACGGTCGGATGGCGGGCGGCTGGTGCCCATGAAGTCTGGAGGCGGCATCGCGGCGTGCATGTTCGGACCGCCGGGGAAGAAGGGCATGCCCATTCCTCCGCGGCCGCGTCCACGCCCTCCTCGTCCCCCACGACCGCCACGTCCACCGAACTGCCCAGGCTGCATGCCCATCATCGGCGCCATCTGGGCGAACATCATCTCGGGCGTAGGAATGATCACGTCGTCGCTGTGCTCGTACTGACACGCCGCGCCGCGCATGCAGTATCCCTTCTCTGAGCGTTAGCTACGATACGAGGAGCACCTAACGCACCATGATAGTCGCGGCACCTCGGGCGACGCTGCTGCTGCTGCTGGGGCGGTTGCGGGAGGCCGTTCGACACGTCCGTCATCTCGGTATCTCTTGACGGGCCGGGCTGAGGCTCAGCCGCCATCAGCGCCTCGGCCGGCGCAGCAGGGGCGGCTCCGGGCATGTAGGCTTTCGTCTGGATGACATCGAAGCAGGCGTTAACAAACGGCTCGGTCTGCGCGCCGAGGAACTCCTCGAGCTCCGTCTTCATGTACGTCTTCCAGCTCGCCTCATCCTGGTTGCTGTCATGCTTCAGCAGCGCGATGATGTAATCGGCGAGCACGTCGGGATCGGCGTCACAACTGGCTGTTAGCTGCGATAAAGACAGATTCTCAGCTTCGCTGTAGACGTTTAAACCGGTCAAGGGCTCTGCACTACCAGAGAATGCTTTGTCACGAGCGACGCGACAAAGGCAGCTCGCGGTCTGGAAAGCACCTTCCTCGATGGAAAGGACGTCGCGGGGACGACATGACGATTACTCACAGAGGCTCGAGGGTGACGACAAGCCACTTTTTGAAGTCTGGGGACTCGCACGCTTCGTTGAAGGACATTGCGAGCGAGGTTGGATGTAGGTCAAGTATTGGAAGGAGTCGCGAGTTCGGCCTCCATCTCGGAAAACATATTTTGGACATGGCTCCGCGGCTGAACACTGCCAGTGCCCAGTAGCGGTATGGCCAACCAGACCTCCACTGGTCTTAGGTCACGTGACTCGTGACCTCCTATTCGGTCCTCCCCTTCTGTACGGACCTCCTTCTCTGTCTCGTCTAAACGGGTTCACGGCTCGGGTGACGGGTCAAAGAATACCTCGCATGCGTACCAGGCCGGTCCAGACAGAAGTGTCTGGCCGACGCGCAAAACCCTCCAACATGCTTGCATTCGGAACACTGGTAGTCGCACGTATGCCACCCGGAGCGTTGCGCAAGAAGTGGTTCGACGAAAAGGGTCGCCTGGCACGCGTTCTCACCCAAGAACGTGATTCGCACGGCTTCATCATCCGCTACGAAGACGACTTTACCATCGACCTGTGTGCAAACCTCGTGAAAGCACCCAATTACCTCCAAGCCAGCGAGCCCGTCAAGCGTCAGCAAGACGAACCGCGTCTACCACTGGTCTGGCAGGACCACATGGTTGTCGAACACGTCCCCTTGACCAACTGGAAAGGCAAGGCAGCCACTGAGCCAACAATCAGAGTGCCACCCGTGCTCGACAACGGCCGTAGTCAACCTCAGCAACGTCACCTGCTCGACACATCCTCCGGCCCTCCCCCCTCCGGCGACACGAGCATCACTCACCAACCACCCAGTGGCGACCACAACACCACGCCAACTGCTGCGCCTCAACAGCAGGTTACAGTCCCGGTCCTCCCCTTCTGTACGGACCTCCTTCTCTGTCGCATAGGTAGTCATGTTTATGTCATTCCTTTTTTCCTCTGCTGTTAGATTAAGACGTCACAATATCGTAACTACCCGACAATCTTCCCCACACAGCCCAGAGCGACTCCGCCGCAAATCGAAAGGCGCGACGCCCGACAGAAGTCGGCGATCTCCTCGCGACAGCGAGCGTACATGTGCGACAAGGTGAATTTTGCCACCCACCACCCCCTCAACCCACAACCACAGCGTTGACCCTCCTGTCAACAACCTCTACCGATTGATACGCTACGCGCCAATCTAATCTCCCTCCTCGAGAGGCGACCGTCGACGACACCGACACTCCTTACTTTCCAACCCGCGTCCGCCCCCACCATCGACACGTCACAGCGCAGCAAGCACAGCCCCAACGCTACTGCGACTAGACTACGACTGGTGTGACGGAACCAAAACCGCAAAACAAACAAACAACCTCCAACCTCTTACGTAACTCGTCTTACGTAATACCTCACCATGACGTCAACCAGCGACCTCGCCTTCAAGATTGAGGCCCTCGAGGGCTCATCGAATCTTGGGAAGTGGGAGTCGGACCTCATGGCGGCCGTACGCAGGCACAAAGCCTGTCAT
This sequence comes from Trichosporon asahii var. asahii CBS 2479, assembly GCF_000293215.1. Taxonomy (NCBI): domain Eukaryota; kingdom Fungi; phylum Basidiomycota; class Tremellomycetes; order Trichosporonales; family Trichosporonaceae; genus Trichosporon; species Trichosporon asahii. Next base: position 4,530 of record NW_014040855.1, on the reverse strand, counting down.
CGGCTTCTCATGGGTTTCGATGTAGAACCGTTCCGTCTGAACGTGGACAAAGACGACCCTCGGTTCCGCATCGTGTTTCCCCGCGGACAGAACGCCGGTGACGACCCACCATCCAAGGAAGCCACCAACTTCACTGAGCAACGCGAACTCACTGAAGACGAACGCAAGAAGTGGGATGAATGGGCAAACCGCGAGCTGTTCGTCCGGAGCGCCATCCTCCTGTCCATCCCAGCCGACCTTCGCGAGGCCGTCACCGACTGCTGGTCATCTCGTGACGTCCTCCAATACGTCAAGAGTCTCTTTGAGATCAAGCCCGCCATGCGCAAAGAGCTCAACTTCAAGAACTTCATCGCTATGCGCCTCGCTGCCAAGGACTCCACATCGATGAACAGCTATCGCACCAAGTTCCAGTCACTCAAGAACGAAGCGTCGCGCATCGATGCCGAATACCCCGACTGGCAACTGCAAACGTTCTTCCTCGACGGACTCCCATCTGACCTGCGAGACGAGATCGAACGCGAGAAGCGGCTCAAGCCCAATTCCGACATCGACGATCTCATCGCCATGTTCCAGCGCTTCACCGAGGAAGTTACAATCGAACATCAACAGCAGGAGGCAGCCAACGCCATGTTCGAACGACACACCGAGATCTGGGTCAAGAACAAGAAGAACAATCGCCAGGACAAGGACGATCGAAACGCGAAGCGTGGCGGCCGAGGACGAACCAATGCGAGATCACGCAAGGATGACACGGATTCAGATGATGGTGAGAAGCACATGAAGCGTGACAACAGAGGACGCATGCACCCCTTCTGTCGCAAGTGTCAATGCTTCGGTCACACTACACCCAAGTGCGACCATGAAGATGACTATGACACGGAGCACAACAAGGAGAACAAGAGCAAGGGCTCTAAGGGCAAGGATACCAAGAAGAAGGACAAGAACAGTCGCTTCAAGTCCAAAAGCACTCCTTTCGCCCCCAGCAAGGCGGCTAACCGCACTCAGAATACTCCGACCGCTGCCGCGATGTACGCCGACGACGAGTACGATGAGGAGAGCGCGACCAACATCGAGTCCGATGATGGTTACGATTGTGGTTACGAGGACTACCACACTGCCGCTGCACTGGTTCCCTTCGACGGCGCCAGCATCCACATCTGCAAGAACATCCACATCATGTCCAATGTCAAGCCCTGCCCGCCTCTGCCTCTGGCACAGGCCGGTCCCGACCTCATCTACTCCAGAGCCAAGGGGTCCATCATTCTCGCCAACGGCGATGTCATCGCCGACGTCTACCATCTCCCTGAAGCTCGAAACAACCTTCTCTCAGCGGGCACTCTCATGTCCCCAGGCGTAGGCTGGGACGTCGACTTCAAGAAAGACGAGATCATCTCGCCCACGGCTGTTTACTCCATGGAACGATTCAATCGACTCTGGCGTGTCGTCCTCCCTACTTCTGTCACGCTCAACAACGTCGGAACCATCACCTCCGGTGACGACATCATGCTTGCCTGGCATAAGCGCACTGGACACACCTCCTACGACACACTCGTTACCCTTGCTCGGCACAACGCGATCGACATCCCCTACGACTACGCGCGCAACTCCAACTTTCGCGTCGAAGACTGCATCTCATGTCTGAAGTCACGTGCCAACATGTTGCCTCAGTCAGGTGAAGGAGCACCCCGAGGCTCGCTCAACAAGGGTCTGCACTTTCATGTCGACCTCACGGGCCTCATCATGACCTCGGCTGACAAATGCCGCTTCGGGATGATCGGCTACATTGATGTCATCGGCTACCGATTCTTCTACCCCCTGAAGAACAAAGAGCCACGGACAATCAAGCCCCTGCTTGAAGCCGAGATTCAACGCGCCGAAGCCGCCACCAAGATGAAAGTCGTCGCCATCACCACCGACGGTGGTTCTGACTTCAAGAAGGAAGTGGCCGACATGTTTCGTCTTCGAGGCATGATCCACTACAAGACACTGTCGGAATCGCCTCACCTCAACGGCGTCTCTGAATCCAATGTCGGCGCTATCAAAACTCGAGCCATCGCCAATCTGACCGACTCTGGACTGGGAGCAAGTTACTGGACCTTTGTGATGTCGTACGCCTGCATGTCGTACAACAAGACTACTATCTCTCAAATCAAACACGACGACGGCACCAGTCAAACGCCATGGGAGATTATGTCTGGCCGACGCGCAAAACCCTCCAACATGCTTGCATTCGGAACACTGGTAGTCGCACGTATGCCACCCGGAGCGTTGCGCAAGAAGTGGTTCGACGAAAAGGGTCGCCTGGCACGCGTTCTCACCCAAGAACGTGATTCGCACGGCTTCATCATCCGCTACGAAGACGACTTTACCATCGACCTGTGTGCAAACCTCGTGAAAGCACCCAATTACCTCCAAGCCAGCGAGCCCGTCAAGCGTCAGCAAGACGAACCGCGTCTACCACTGGTCTGGCAGGACCACATGGTTGTCGAACACGTCCCCTTGACCAACTGGAAAGGCAAGGCAGCCACTGAGCCAACAATCAGAGTGCCACCCGTGCTCGACAACGGCCGTAGTCAACCTCAGCAACGTCACCTGCTCGACACATCCTCCGGCCCTCCCCCCTCCGGCGACACGAGCATCACTCACCAACCACCCAGTGGCGACCACAACACCACGCCAACTGCTGCGCCTCAACAGCAGGTTACAGTCCAGGACGCACCGGACGAAGACATGCGCAACCCCATTCGCACCACTGCCAACCAACCTCTGCCCCGAGGCACCGATGCACCCATTCTTCGCGACAATCGCGATGCCACCGAGCCACCCGCGCCCAGCTCCACAGCCACCGCGCCGCAGCCGGCCCAGCCGCCGACGGAGCCGCAGCCCGCTCAACCGCCCGCTCCAACTGCCAAGCCCAAGCGCAAGACAACCGCGCCTGCTCAACCCACTCGCGCCTCAGCCCGCATTGCGCAGAATCGTGCTGCAGCCAGCGAAGCCTCAGCCCGCGCCGACCGCAGTGGCACTGCTGCGCCACACTCCAGGCAAGCCAACCACGCCTCAGTGGAAGGTCAACCCGACGGTGTCTCTCCTGATTACCTCGCAGCCCATGCTGCTTGCGCCTACGCCACCAACCCCGTCGAAGACGAGCCTCGCACCTATCGCGAAGCCATGAAGTCGCACGACGCCGCCAACTGGCAAGGTGCCATCGACGCCGAACTCGACGCCCTCCGCACTCTCAAGACGTGGCGCCCAGCCAAACTTCCTCGTGGCGCCAAGCTCATTGGCACGCGCTGGCTCTTTCGTCGCAAGAAAGACAACCAAGGGTTCACCATCAAGTACAAGGGCCGCGTCATTGCTCAACGCTGGTCACAACGACCGGGGTACGACTTCGAAAACTCATTCGCACCGACAGCGCAACTCGCCTCGGTCCGCCTCGTCCTCGCCATTGCCGCAGCACTCGGCATGAACGTCGAGCAAGGAGATGTGAGCAATGCCTTCCTCAACAGCCCCATCGATCGCCCCGTCTACGTTAAGGCGCCCGAAGGCTACACCCTGCCACCAGGATACGACTGTCTCGAGCTACTCAAGGCGCTCTACGGCACCAAGCAGGCTGGCCACCAATGGTGGCAGACACTGAAAGCGGAATTTGAAGCCGTCGGACTGCGAGCCTGCGGTAGCGACTGGAGCATCTACGTCATGGGAAGCGGTGACAAGCTGGTCATCGTTGTCGTTTACGTGGACGACATCCTCGTGGCATCGCGCTCTCAACAAGCGATCGACCGCATCTTCCGCAAGATCTCCAAGAAGTGGAAGGTCACCAGGACCGCTGTCCTCTCCCAACTTCTGGGCATCAAGATCAAACGCACCAAAGGTCTCTTCCGCCTTTCGCAGCCCGCCTACATCGACCTTCTCGCCGCACGCTTTCCCGAACACCCCCAGCACGTCGGCAAGTATTCTCCCATGGACAAACGTGGCATAACCGAGGACGACCTGAAGGCAGGCGAACTTGACAGTCTTGTCGATCAACGTCGTTACGCCGAGCTCGCAGGCGGACTCTTGTGGATCGCTCGCGCCTCACGTCCTGACGTGCTCTACTGCGCTGGCGTCATCGCTCGGTTCTGCAACAAGCCAACCTACGCAATCTGGCAGAAGGCACTCCGCGTCGTCACCTACCTCACTCACACACGCCACGTCGAACTCGTCATCGGTGGACCCCTCGACCAACCGAAGTCGTTCTCCGACGCCGACCTTGGTGGCTGCCCCGTCGGTGGACGCTCCACCTCAGGCTACGTCACCTTCTTCTGCGGTTCGCCCATCACCTGGTCGTCGAAGAGGCAGAGCACGGTTGCCACTTCCACCCCAGAAGCCGAGTGGATCGCAGCGTATGAGGCCGCACGCGACATCATGTGGATTCGCCAGTTCCTGAGCGAGTTCGGACTCCAACCTGACGAGCCCACCCCACTCATGTGCGACAATGCCCCCACAGTGGCACTTGCGGACAACCCCTTCAAGCATTCCGCATCGAAGCTG
>NW_014040856.1:0-3736 GCF_000293215.1 Trichosporon asahii var. asahii CBS 2479 | reverse complement strand
GCAGTAATGGGAGTCCGCTGCCGAGTCCTATCATTGAGCCGAACGCGGGACCGCTGAGGAGCCCCTTTGAGGAGAGAGGCGGGAATCCCTTCCATTAGGGCCTATAGCAGTAAAGGACTTTTCCTGTGTCTCTGTATGATTACTGTAGCATGCATTTTGGATTATGTGTAACGGCATGGGGAGAACTGACGTGCTGACAATGCACTGACAACGAGAGATTCCACGGCGCACTAACAATAGGACGATTGTAGAACTGGCACTGTGCTTGGGGCACTTTACATTAATGCTTGGAATACGAAACACCCTCCTCTAGATCTTGCCGACATCTCGATACTGTGGCGGGTGCACCGTCCTAGGCGGCGGCTGCGGGACAAAGGCAGGCCCAGCATCGACCTCGTACTCGCTCTCATTCTCGGCATAGTGCCGCGGCGGTGCGAGTCCCACTAGGCCAGCGAGCCCATTGTTGTTCTGGGGTGTTCCTGGTGTCCCGGATCCAGGGGGGTGGGGGAAGTATCCGGGCGAAGGCGAGTCGGACGGGGTGCGCTGTGGCGAGTTGGGACTGAGCATCGCGTCGAGCTGCATCACCTTTATCTCTGGGCTTGGGTCGGGAGCCCCGCTGGCATCGGCGCGGACGAGGGTGGGGTGTTGTGATGCCGACGCTGAGCCCGCGGAGCCTCCAGCTGAAGAACCAGACGAGCCAGCGACCACGCCGGCTGCCGCGCCAGTTCCGGACAGACCGGCCGTGGCGATTGTGGGCTGCGACGCACCCGCCTGCCGCGTGGTCGTCTGGTCCTCATACTCGATCTCGCTGTATGGCCGGTTCTTGGCTTGCTTCTTCAGCCGCCCGATCCAGACCAGGAGCCCGGCCACGATCGCCGCGCCGAGCACGCCGCCCACGACGCCGCCGGCGATCTGGCCCGTGTTGCTCGTGCTCTTTTCCTCGGTGGCCTGGGCTGCGGCGTCGCTTCCCGCACTACTTGAAGGGAGCACGGTCGAGAGGACCGTCTGCGTCACCGTCTTCTCCGAGACTGTCGCATTCGTCGTTTGACCGGGGAAGAGGTAGAGCGGACAAGTGTGGCCCGGGTTGGCACGGACGAATTGCCGTATGGACGCGTCGCCGGGGATGGCTTCTGGTTCCCCCGAAGAATCCTGGATCCAGAGCTCGAGGTCTGTACCCGCCGGCAGGTCGCAGTAGAACCGATAGGAAGTCGTGTTGAGGTGCTGCTGCAGGGTGCGGAACTTGCGGTCGTTGTCCGGGCCAATCTTGGCCTTGACTGCGTACGGCGGCTCGCCGTCCGCCCACGTCAGGAGCGACTCGTTGCACACTGTGTATGTTGGCTCGGCGCTTATGAACGTCACGGGCTTGGCGGTGGCCAGTTGGAGGAGTGGTAGGCCCCCACACAGAATGGAGGAGAGGGACAGCATGGTGAGTGTGAGACGAGGATGGGCGCGCGCATTGGCACGCAAAGGCGGCACTTATATCTCCTCCTGGTGGGGGCAGATGCCACATTCCCCTGGACACCCCTCCGTCTCCTCCCCTCTGCCTTTACGAGGCGAGGACATCTCGATTCGGATACTTGACTACTACTCTTGAGCCAAAGCTCCTCCTTGTTCTTGTCACACTGGCGTGCCCCCGCTCCTGTCACCCCCCCCTCTGTGGCACCACTCTCTCGCGAATATCCGGACCCCACAGCGGCCAATCTGCCGATGACCGCCGCAGCCAAACTTTGAGTTTGCCGATACAAAACGACGATTAAATTATTGAGAAGGAAGGGGTCAACTTCATGTCTGGCCGCGCGGATCCTGCCTGACCCGAAGCCTCTCATGCCCAGTGACAGTTGGGACCGTGGGCACCAGTGCGTATTGTGGACGTTGAACGTCTCTGCGCGTGACGTTTTGTACGGCAACTGTACCTACCCTCCCTTCCGCCTTCGTCCGGTTCCAATTTGAGCAGCCCGGGCTTCCGAGCCTCCGGGCCCCGGCACACGGAAGGTGTAAGGTTTGCGGCTCGCGTGCGAGCATACTTGCACTTCTGCAGCTTCCATTACGTCGCGGGCATTACGGTTTGGGCAGTTGCATTCATGTCCACGCCTCTCACGGCAGGCAGATGAATCAAGCGGCCAGGCTTGAAGCTTGACTTGCGTCATCTCCACTCGACCACCGCTGCCAGAGGAAGCTGCCTGGGTAGCTGCCTGAGGAGCGGTCGGCGAGGTCCAACACCATCGCACATGTACCCTGGAGCGGTATTGGGATGATCGCCGAAAGTATCTGTCAGAGGAGGGTGGAGGATTGGAGGAGTCGAGAGTCTCGTTGAGTGAGGCTGCCAGGTCAAGTTCTGGACATCTTGCCCTTTGCTCGCCTGAGCTTATCGCAGAGACCGCACAGGGGGGAGGAGTTCAATTGCGTCAATTGTTGCGCGGAAGGGAGAAAGGAGAACAACACAGCACAGTCTGGCCCCGGGCATGCCGGGCACTTGCCTCGATCGCTGTCCGTGTCAGCATCACTTGGTTCGAGACTAACAAGTATCTCACGAAACAAGCTCTGCTGGGGAGAGCGTCGCCTACGTCGCGTCGCAAGATTCATAGCGGGGATCATTGGCCCGAACACTGTTCCCATCTGCTTTTTGTCAATGTAAACGCTGAAGTTGCTCTGATGTACTTGTCCTCACACGCAAGCTTGTCAGGTGTATTAGATCAGCCCATGGTCCACTTCAACCCCGCCGATCAGTGGTTCTGCAGCGTCGGTGCCACACCCACCACCACCAGGTACACTCGGCACGGCGATGCCGGCGTGCCCGGCGTGCCCGACAGCGGCGTACCTGATTGCGCATTTATTCCATTGCGCAGCCTCCATTTCGGAGCCGAGAGTCAAGCTGCTTCACGGCATATTAGTAGCTTCACGTCCTTGCTATCTCCGTAGAGTTGCCGGCAATAGGCAACTGTCAGCCTCGACGAGAGGTGGGGAAGGACTTCCGTCGGCATTGTAGTATTGTAGTTTGGGATGTCATTCCGCTTGTCGATGTCCTCCTCTTCGAGCAAGGTGCCACGAAACAACAGAGGCACCGCACCGCATTCGAACCCACCTGCTGTACCCCGACTGTGTTCAGACACTCTCGGCAGATTCAGCGGAGGTGGCAACTTCGGCTCGTCGCCCGAGGACCCAAGGCTGCCCTCGTCCCTGTGCGTAGTTCTCGACGCTGCCCCTCGCAGGGGGTTAGAGGAAGCGCAGGAGGCACATTCAGGCGATATGAGTACGATGCAAACGATGTCCCCACACGCGCTCTCAGACACGAGAGATCGAGAGATCGAGGGGGCTCATCTCGCGGCAGTGTCCAAGTCATGCCCCCCAGGACACGGTTTGACTTCGGGGTGCCACATCGGTGTGAAACGCACCCCTCTAGGTCGCTCTACCTCTCTGTGTCCCTCTGTGCTTCCTGTCCCGAGCCGCGGCCAGGCGCCAGGCCATACTTCAGCTCCGCGACAACACGGGTTATGCACAATCGATACATATGAACAGAAAAGCTGGAAGCTGGGTGTCGGATGAGATGAGTCGGATCGGATCGGGGTCATGAATGGGTTACAGTATCAAGGTCATGGTCTAGGCTCTAATGAAGTGCTATTCGAAGAGCCAGCGCTCCTCGCTTCCGTCCTCGCTGTCGTGGGTTTCTTCCTGCTTGGGTGGTTCGCTGCCGCTGGCGCTTGCCCCTCCTCCCTCTCCTTCCTCCGCGTCCTCTCCC
>NW_014040857.1:0-3283 GCF_000293215.1 Trichosporon asahii var. asahii CBS 2479 | reverse complement strand
CACCGGCGCCAGTGGCGGAGGAGGTGGCGGCACCGGGGGCACCGGCGGCACCGGGGGCACCGGCGGCACCGGCGGAGGTAGCGCTGCTGGCAGCAGCACCATCAGCGGCACCGGGGGCACCACCGTCGGCGCCACCGGCCTCGCCGCCGGTAGCACCGGTACCAGCACCGCCGGCTTCACCGCCAGTACCGGCGGCACCACCGGGCGCAGCGGGGTCAGCACCAGTGGCGCCACCGGTACCAGTGGCGGCGTCACCGCCGGCAGGAGCACTGGGAGCGCCGGTAGCGGGGCCGGGAGCAGCGCCCTCGCCCTGAAGTTAGCACGGGAGACACGTTACCTGTGGATGAATATTCACCTGGGCGACGACAGTGGCGACGAGAGCAGAAAAGACTGCGGTGTTAGCTCTACGGGTATGAAATCGTGAGCTGGTGTTGGTGACTCACGGATAGCCTTGTACATGGTTATGTTAGCTGAGTAGTGTTGGCGAACTCGAGGAGGTGTAAATTAAGCAAAGCGAGTAAGAGAGAGTCGGTGAGTGGGTGTTGGAGAGCGATGGACACAACGTCGTGCTCTTTTGTACGCTCTCCCCCCTCATCGCGCAGCAGTGGTCAGTACCGCGCAGGACGGACCTTTGGTGAAGCTCGCACAGGTTGCGCCTTCTCCGCAGCAGAAACAAGGAGGTGCAAGGAGGGCACGAGGGGTGGTCAGAAGCTGGTTGCATGTTGAAGCAGGTCTGGACGAAACGAGGCGACGCCCGACGCCGATGCACGCGGGGAAGCGGAATGGAGGCTTGTGCGGTCCTGTGCAGTGCCTCGGAGATGTTCGTGAGCGGCATGACTGCGCAGTTCTGGAAGATGGCACTGGTTGGGCATGAAGATTAGCGCTCAGCAAACGCTTCGTTCGGTGCAGTTCTGCACTGGACACCCCCCAGCTTTGAGATGCACTGTCCAGACCTGGTAGAGCAATTTCAGTGCATTTCTCTATCTTGAGCGCCACCCACATCACCCTGCACGGTGGTGATACGCTTACTCCCGCCTGTCCCTGACGTGTCATTTGCTGTCCCGGTTCCAGGGTGTGACGTCCCGTCTGCATGAGCGGCACGCGATCGACAGTGTTGTTGTCAAGTTGTGAGGTGGCGTGTGGGGCGCCGCACACTCTCCCATCATAACCCATCGCTCGCCCAGACATCCCAGACCCTCCCCCCTTCCCGCTCTCGACAAGACGTTACATCTTCATCCCATCCATCCGTCTCACTCGCCTGATTGCCCAGATCCCAGATCTCAGAACGAAGCCATGGCCGCGCTCCTCGGACTCGTCTCCGTCGACCAGGGCGCCTTCCCTACCATCCTGCGCCCGAGCGAGAGCACCCAGGGCGCTGTACGGACTCGCTTCCTTGTTGGTAACGGGAGACATGTCAAGGCCGAAGTCGCTGTGGTGCGCTCATCGGGAGCAGCGAAGAAGGAGGCTGCGTGAGTAATCCATCCACCGGCGAACTCATCGTCCGGGAAGCTATCCATCTACCGTTTACTAGCTGACTCCAGGGTGATCATCATTTCGCCGCCGACGAAGGAAGCCGGCGCTCGCATCCTGCGCACACTGCCCATCCGTCCCGGAACGACAGTCAGCCTAACCCAAGTCCCGCCATCGCCGTCTGCATCCTTCTTCGCGCAGAGTTCGAAGCCGCGGATCGAGCTTACGATTGCGGATGACCTCTCACCAAAGTGCGAGCTGCAGTTCGAGCCGGGAGATTCAGCGCTAGTGCAGCTCTTCGTCCGCGAAATTAAGAAGGCAGTTAAGGAATCCTGTGAGCTGACCGCACCGGAGGTTTAGCTGACAGCAGTCTTCTTCGAGTACTCGCACACATGGCTTGGATTCTACCCCGCGAGCGAGCCGCCGGCATCCCTCCTTTCCCCGCTGAACAGGCTACGACCAGGGCTCGAGAGGTCCTTCGGCAAGCTTTCTGACACATCCGAGGTGTCGGAGTCGAGCAGCCGGGATGAGAAGTCGGATGCTGGAAAGGAAGGCAAGGTGGAGGTGGAGGCGGCTGACGCGAGCGGGGCTGTTCCGACCGTTACGGAGATGGAGCAGATGCACGTGGCTGCGGAAGAGAAGGCAGAGAAGGCATCCGACAATGCTGGCAAGGATGATGCTAAAGCCAAACCGACACAATCGGAAGCGGGCAAGGCGGCGGCCAAGGACGACACCAAAATTGCGGCCTCCGCGGATGACAAGGAGCCGGAAACTAAGCCGAAGACTAAGGTTGCATCCGAAACCGAGGCCAAAGGGGATAAGAAGTTGGAACCGAAAACCCACCCCAAAGCGGCTGCTGAGTCTGGCAAGGCTAATGACGCGAAGGAAGACTCCAAGAAGACCGAGACGACGAAGGCGGACAGCCAGCCTGCGAAGACCACAGCTCCACCACCCGCCGAGTCTGACTCCGACAGCGACTCCGATATCATCGTCACTTCAAGCGAGCCGATGACGATCGAGAAGCTGACCGCCTCCATGAACTTGAGCCGGTCCGTCTCGGCTGCTTCTGCGGCGACAACCTCGTCCAAGAAGTCTGTTAGATTCAGTGAAGGCACGAAGGGCTCGTCGCAAGAGTCAGTTGTGACCCCGCCAGAGCCAGTGAAGAAGGATGTCAAGCAGGAGCAGACACCTGAAGATGATGAGGATGATGCGGCATCGCAATATCCGAATCCGTACGTTGAGGGCTTCGACCGCACAGGCTTCCTCCGGAAACGGCTCTACAGCCGGCGAGACAAGTGGACGACGACGAAGCCAGTCTCTATCCGCATCGCGACGTACAACGTGAACGACCGCGTCCCGCCGTCCGGCACGAAAGAGCTTGGTCCGCTGGTCGGCCACGGGCAAGACGACATCATCGTCGTTGGACTGCAGGAAGCAGATCTGCGGAGCTCGTCCATGCTGGTTTCGCAAGGCGGCGACCGTGCTGCCGCGTGGGAGGAGGCAATCTTCAACGGATTCGGCGACAACCGTGACCTGTACGAGAAGGTCGAGCTTGTGCAGTACGTCGGCGTCGCTCTGTTCGTATTCGCGCGGAGCGAGATCCGCACCGAAATTCGGCGCTGCGAGACGTCTTCCCGCGGTATCGGGCTTCTCGGCTTTGGCGGTAACAAGGCTGGAGTCGCGGCCCGCATGAAGATTTACGACACTACCGTGTGCTTTGTCTGCAGCCGTGAGTTGTAGTGTCTCCAGCCCTAACTGACAACAGATTTGGCCGCTTTTGCGAACCAGCTCGAGCGCCGGCGGTACGACTACT
>NW_014040858.1:0-2835 GCF_000293215.1 Trichosporon asahii var. asahii CBS 2479 | reverse complement strand
CCTGACGTGTACATGAGGTGGACTGTGATACGCCATGTTCCCTTACGTCAGGGTCATTTGCTTCCGCGACGCCACCACGACTCGTTGCAACGAGTTGCAACTCATGTCCTTGCAACTCGATCCTTCTTACAAGCCGCCATCCACCCCGAAATAACGCGTTTCTGACCAATCTGACTGCAGAAATGGACTCCGACGAAGAAATAGTCCTAGGAGCAACCCCTGAACGATTCCTATCGGACAGAGAAGCCGCAGAACACGACCGGGCCGTTGATGAGGCACGTGACAGGTTTTGGGCCGAGGTTCGTCTCCACGACGAACGGCGACACCGCATCTCCAACAAGCGAGCGCGCGCGTACGGCAGCCCTCAGTTCGACAGCATCCTGCCCCCCATCATCACCCCGCGCATCCCTGATCCTGAGGCCACTTTGCCACCTGGTGCCACCATACCTCCCCTCTTCCCTCCCGACAAGATTCTCACGCGCTACCCGAGTCGCAACGCCGCCCTCTACCACCTCGAATCCACTGCAGTCGAACTCGGCTTCGCGCTCGTCAAAGACAGCAGTCTAAAGGCCAAGAACGGTCGTGTATGGCAGAAGTTCCATTGCCACATGGGTCCGACACGTGGCCAGGGCGCAAACGCCGAGTCGTACGCCGACGAGGAACCCTGCCCGTTCTACTTCTACGTCGTCAACAACGGCCCCGGCTTCTGGTTTACGGCCACCCCTGTCAACCCCGAACACTCTCACCCCGCTTGCAGGCCTCTCGGGACGCCAGCGATCCTCCGTGTCCACCTCCGCCTCCATGAACAGTGGTTACGTAATTGTGTGGAGCTCCGCCGCCCTCCTCGCGAGGTGATGGCCATCCTGCAAGAACGTAAGATACCATTCAACAAGAAGGCTGTCTACAGGAGATTGGACAAGCTGAAGGCGAAGATGCGGCCCGAACTATACTCGCGTTTCCCTACGCAAGCGGCCCTGAAAGAACTGGAGGAACACGACGACATCTCCGTCCCTTGGATCGACCCTCATGGCCGGCTCGAGGGTCTTCTCTTTGCCTCGAAACAGGCTCGGGCTCTCTCTCAGCTGTTCCACAAGGTCTTCATGGTCGATTTCACCTTCAAAACGAACGCCTACAACATGCCACTCTTGCACATCGTCGGCAAGACGAACACGAACTCGACTTTCACCTCGGCGACGATCCTCCTACCCAGCCAATCAGAGGCCGCTGTCTCGGAAGCTCTGCTCGCGTGGAAGGAGCACGTACTCCTCTCGGCGTCGCCCGGCGTGTTTGTGACCGATCGCGAGAAGTCGATCGTCAACGCCATTAAACGAGTCTTTCCTGACGCCGCACACATCTCCTGCCGCTGGCACGTGAAGAAGAACGTCCACAAGACCGCTCTCAGCGCCGGAAACCTCGAGATCGAGGACGCTGACGAGTTGGTAGAGGCCTGGGAGATCCACGTGGCTGGTTGCAAGATCGGAACCGCCGAGGCCGTCGCCGAGGGCCATAACTGGCTGAAACGCTCATTTTCCAACCGCCCCGGCAAGTTCGGCTTCAAGAAGACCATGCACTACTGCAGGGTGACGCTCGCGGGCCTCGAGCCTCTCTTTGTAGAGGGCTACATCAACAAACTCACCCACCTCGGCAATCCTACGTCATCGCCGGCGGAGGGCAGCCACGCCGCCATGAAACGCTGGTTTAACGGCTCCAGGCCCAATTTCGTGGACTTCCTGGACTCCGTACGCAAGTATATGGACTCGCAGTACATGACTTGGAGCTCAGAAATGGCTCTAACGGCCTCCAAAGCCGCTCGGCACCGCATCGACCATCTACGCCAGGTGAGTGGAGGTCTCGTAAGAAAAGTGGAGGTGGAGGAGGTGGAGGCTGACGTAATGCAACTAGTACGACCGTTCGATCAGTCGATTTGCTCTTCTTGCCGTTGAAGACGAGTGGAAACGCATCTCCAAGGACGAGGAAGGGCAGTACACAGTGCGCAATGCATGTACTGGCTACAGGCAGACCGTCTGGATGCTTCCTTGCGCTCACGAGATCGCTAAACGCCTTAACGACGGTACATGGCACCAGTACCAGTTCGATCCTTACTGGCGCGTCGTCGAGGAGGCCGAAATGCTCAGGATCCAGGCCAACTGCCGAGCGTACGATACAGCAGCGGAACGCAACGCCAGAGAACGTCTTGACCACTCAAACCTATCTCCCGTCATCCTTGATCCGGTCGTTCGACCTGGTCGTCGCCTGGCGTACCGAGGAGAGCGCATGGCTCGCCGCTTAAACAGCACAGACAACAACAGCACGCGCCGTGACCTTACTGCTGCCGAGGTGGCCGTTCTCGAGACTGCTGAGCGTACAGGACAAGTCTCTATCATCGAACACGTGGAGACCCTTGCAAGCCAGGCGGACGCCAACGCTGCTCGTGAGCGTGCACGTGTCCAGGCGGAGCAGAAACGTCGCAGGAAGCCTCGCCGCTGTCGGAAGTGCAATATGACTGGCCACGATCGTCGGAATTGCCCGCGCTTACAAGGCGAACGCCGTCCTACTCAACCTGATGTTGTTGTCGAGGTCATGGACGATGAGGAATCCGGCCTAGAGTCCTTAGATTACGAGGAATTGATCGATTTAACCGGCAGACAGTAAGAAAAGACCCGTACCTTTCCAATGAATCAAGTTTGAACGCTCTAGTTGCAGTGGTAGTTGAGCACGCCGTCGCCGAAGCCGAGATCAACTCCGAAGGATGGAGGAGACCGAGTTCCAGCGTTTGCCGACGCCGCTCCGGCGTTTCGGCATTTGATACATAGAGAGCGGAAGCTAATGATGTGG
>NW_014040859.1:65474-86233 GCF_000293215.1 Trichosporon asahii var. asahii CBS 2479 | reverse complement strand
TCTCGACCTCGTCACGACGGACGAACCTGGGTGTGGTAGGGCTAGGGGGCGTGATCATGATGTTGACGAAGCCGTCGTCGGCCTCGACAGTCTCCGGAGCCACACGGTTAGCCCTAGTGTTGGGCATGAAGAAGTCCTCGTCGGCCTCAACGTTGCGGTCAAGGAACATGGGGATGCTGGCACTGCTCTCGCTGCGGAGGGAGCGCGCGTCGCGATCGCGCTCGTCCCAGTACCCGTCCCAGAGGAAGACGTACACCTCGTCGCCGTTGTCGACCCAGTCGACGCCCTGGCCGTCCTCGCTCTCAACCTCGTCCTTGTCGGGCGAAACGGGGACGTCGGCGTTGCCGCGCTCGGGAAGGCGAGCGGCGAGACGGGTCTTGAAGCGCGACCAGCCAAGACGCATGCGGTTGGCCCACTTGTGCTCGGGCTTGCAAGCCTTGTTGGGCACCTTGGAGGCGCGGATCTTGGTCCAGCGGCGGGGAGGGGGAGCACTCATCGCGCGGACGGGAACGACGGGGCGGAAAGTGTAACCCGGGCGGCGCTGGGGGTTGATCGGGGGCGAACCGCTGAGACGAACGATACCGAACTCATACCCGGAGGCGGGGCCAGGGGACATGCTGGCGCGGGAGGCGGGAGGGTGGGAAAGACTCATGTCGAGCAGAGCCGAGCACACGGCGTGGGCGTGGGTGCGCGGGGGGCAGCTCTGACGGTGGGCCATGGCCAGTTGCTGGATGGAGAGTGGGAAAGACGAAAGAATCGCGCTGTTATACTTTTCGCGGCGGTCGCTGCTCGCATCGATGTGTTGTTCATCACTGGGTCGTTGACGATGAGAGCTGCTCATCGCTGTTCACCAGGGCATCTGATGACAGAGGCGGAGCAGAGTTGGCTACAATGGGTTGTGTCGCTCCTTAGACCGCGGAAGCGCTACCATGGGCGCTGCGGCGGATCACAATAGCCACACCGCCCTCGCGCCTCATTGTCCCAAGTTCTCTGCACCGCTCTACCTTGATGTAATGGATTACAGAATGTTTTGATGCATACAACAGTGTCTATTCACAGTGGCTAATGACAGTGTCTAGGGGGATCTAAGGGGCGAAGTATGCAGAGGAGCCAGAGCTGATGCTTCCAAAGGAGCTGTCGGCCTCGCACCTCTCCTCCCAGAAGCGCCTCAGCGCCTCAAACGACGACTCGACAGAGGTGTCCATCATTGACACGTCTGAAGACACCGTCTCAGGCGTGCTGGGAGTCGCGGCCCGAGTCGGCCGGGGCGGGGTGGCAGGCGGCGTAGCGAAAGTCTGCGAGTTCAAAATGCTAGGGGCAGACCGGCACCTCTTGCGGATCCAAGGCTGCTTCGAGGGCGAGATCTGCTGCAGGACGTGGGCGAGCTCGGGCGGAATCTCGTCGTCGTAGTCGTTGTCGCTGTACATGGACTCGGGCTCGACGTTGCTCTCGAAGCTCGTGTCCTGGCCCCAGTCCTCGGTGTACCCGCTGTCATCGTTGTCGGCGTCATATCCGTCCTCCTCCTCCTCGTACAGAATTCCGAGCTCGCGCTCCTTGAAGTCGATGACGGGGTAGCTGAATTCCTGCGCGTCGATGTCCTCGTCGATGTCCTCGTCGATGTCCTCGTCGACCTCGGAGAGCGTGTCGAGCTGCGGCGGTCGAGCGACCATGCGCCTGAGGGAGTTGTCGGAGCCGTCGTCCTCGACAGCCTGGATGACCTCCACCATCTCCCACTGAGTCATCAGGAGCCCGGTAGGAGTGATGGGGCTGCCGCACTCGCTTGAAAGGGTGAGGATCTCGAAGTCCAAGTCCGTCTCGCTGTCCTGCATCAAGCCTTCAGTGGCAATGTCCTGGTTCGAGGCGCTCCGGGCGTCCAGCAACCAGTCACGAACCTTGGCGATGCACTGCTTGTTCCATTCACCAACATGGGTCCGGATGCAGTTCAACCCGCGAGGCTTCTCCTCAGGAGTGTAAAGGCCGTCCTTCTTCTCGATCGATGTCACCGATGCCTTGTCGACTTCGTCCGCGCACAAGAGGGCAACGCGAAGGCACCACTTCCTAATCCGGCGCCAGCGGCTGGGACCGGCGTTGGCCTCCTCCTGACTCGCGGTCGAGCACATCGTCATCGAAGAGCGGTCGTCGATGTCCTTGATGTCGATGGGCATGTCCGTGGCGAAGTGGGTGATAGCGAACAACGATACATGTCAGAAGATTCGGTATACCCAGGCAATACCTGTCAGAAGTGTCCAGTGTGCATCACAAGGGTAAGAGGGTGCGGTCAGTTGTGTGCGGATGGGTGTATGGACTGCAAGCGCTGTCACAATAGTGAACAGAGGTGCACTCAGTGCACAGCGCACTGCTCCACCGGCGTCCATTGTCAGCTGAGAGTCGCCGAGTTGGAGGCCTCGCCGAGTTGTGAACAATCGCCAACCGCCACCCACGCCACTGGTAAGGTCAGCTCTTGTTGAGGTATAGCCGTTGTCGGCGGTGAGGCGAGAGGAAGGAAGAAGGAGAGATAGCCGACCGCTTGCGAGTTTTGGACTGACTGACCTTGTGCCTGGGCACAGAGTTTCGTTAGATGGTCGACTCGTGTGACTTTCCTCTACCGCAAAGAACCTCCTTCCCCAGCACCGACACCGGCATCGATAATCGACTCCGGTCGATGCAGCCAACAGACCGGCGTGGGATGCTTACCGACGCCGAGACCAGTAGCCGACACGCGGTGAGTCCAAGCAGGGGTCGCCGCGCGACTCACCCGTCCCTTCGATCGACCAAGTCAGGTCGCCCACACAACTCAGCCTTGTTTGCGGGGGCCCGCCGGCCCAGCTCTTCCGTCCCCCTGCTTTCCTTCAGATTCGTGCGACCTCGTGCTGACGACCCGTCCATCTTGTCAACGCTTGCTCTTATCTCTTGCCCACTGTCTACTTGCATAAGCATAACCCACGCTCTTGTCGACCTCTATCTTACTCTCGGCAATCCCGGTCTCGACGTCTCTCCCAGCACACACGAGGACAGCGAGCTAAAAAGTCGGGCCAACCGACATTTCGGAAAACAACCATCTCGCGATGCCGCGCGACACCGACCTCGACGCCGAGGCGGCGCGCCTCTCGAAGCTGGACAAGGAAGTGCATCCCGAAGCGGTACTCGATGCTATGGGCGAGAGCGTTGCGCCAGAGAAGCCGGCCCACTCGCCTTTTGTCGGGTTCGCGGCAGGACTGCTGTCTGGCTGGACGAAACTCATCGTGGGACATCCCTTTGACACGATCAAGACGAGACGTAAGTCCATGAATTGCCAGTAGTGGTTGTGGGAGAGGATGGGAGGGAGTAGGAAGTCATGGAGGTTCGGCTACGGCGAGTTCGGCGGCCGCGCTCGCCGGAACCGTGCGGCGAGCGGCGTGCGGCGCGCTTAGCGGAGCTGTGTTGCGGAGTGCGGAGCTGGTAACATCGTGATCAAGCTGACACCAGTGCAATGTGCTCCGAAGGGGTACTACAAGGGAGCAGGCGACTGTTTCCTGTCGACTGTGCGGCGCGAAGGTCCACTGGCGCTGTACAAGGGTGCCTCTGTCCCCGCCGTGTCGTGGGGAATCACAGATTCGATCCTGATGGGCTCATTACACAACTACCGCGCGTGTCTGAAAGACTGGGGGATTTTGACCGAGTGGGCACCCTCCCCCGACGGCGGGCCATCGAGCGAAAAGCGCCTCAGCATTGCGGGACACGCGCTCGCCGGCCTCATGGCGGGCTGGACGAATGCGTCCGTCGCCCACCCCACCGAGACGATCAAGTGCAAGCTCCAGCTCCAGCTCGTGCAGCCCGAGCATGTGCCGAAGCAGTATAAGGGCCCCGTCGACGTGGTCCGGCAGACGATAGCGGCACAGGGTATCACGGGCATGTGGCGCGGCCTTCCGGCCAGTTTCATGTATCGGTCGTGCTTTGCGGCCATGTTTGGAGGTGAGTCGCGAAGCGCGAAGCGAGCGCAGCGAGCGGAGCGGCGGAGCGACGGAGCGACGGGTGAAAGCGAACGCGGGTTTCGGTTTCCCCCGTCTCTGCTGTCTTCGTTCTGAACTTTCGCAGGATCAGCTGAGTGTAAGGAGCTTCGAGCTAACTTTCGCAGGCTTCGAGGTCTTCAACCGCCTCTTCGCGAGCTGGAAGGGCACCTCGTGGGAATTATCGCCAGGACTCGCCAACTTCCTGGCAGGCGGCCTCGCAAGCAACATGTACTGGTTCGCCGCGCTGCCAATGGACAACATCAAGAACCGCATCATGGCCGACTCGCCGACAAAGCCGAAATATCCCTCCGTCCTTGGAGCGTACAGGACGGTGTGGCGCGAGACGTACGATCCGAGTCGCGGGCTTGGGTGGAATTCTCTGGCGAGGTTGAAGAATTTCTACAAGGTGAGTTCACTCGGGTGGGTGTGGGGTGTGGGGTGTGGGGTGTGGGGTGTTTCTGGGCCGTGGTGAGGGTAGGACAGCTTGAGGGAGAGCAAGTTGGTTCGCAGAGCGGAGAGCGGAGCAGAGGAACCAGCTGTGAGACGAACACCGTAGCTGACTTCACAGGGATTCGTGCCCGTCGTATTGCGCGCTTTCCCCACGAATGCGGCCGCGCTCGCCGTGTGGGAGGGAACAATGCGCTGGGCCACAAAGTAAGAGTTCACACTTTGGGCACTTGGGCCATCTTGGGCAATCACCGCTCCGCCCGAGAGCGTTAGAGCGCAAGTGTAGATGACGTAGAGAAACGTAGAGCAGAGCACATTGTTGTATCATTTACATACAGATGGGACGCATCAACAGATCGGGTTTACAGACATTTACTGACTGATTCGCTCACACCTCACACTCTGACTGACTCACACACACTTACTTCTCTCACACACACACCAAAGATGTCTAGAAAAAGCGAGAAGCGTGCTCACTCTCTGCCGCCTTCGGCGCCGGCTACGCTCACGCCCGAATCAAGTTTCGTCCCAGCATAACCCGCACGACGACCGCGCCAAAACTAACCCCCACGCCCATCCCAGCCATGAAGAAGAGCACGGGCACGTCGCGCATGGGCGGAATCGCCTCGTCGGGGGACAGGAACGCGTGCCACCATCCCTTCGGCAGGGGGCGCGAGATGCCCTTCGTGGACGCCATGGAGGACGTGGACGACGAGCGGCTGCGCGCCATGTCCTCGCCCCCTTCCACTTCGAGGGGTGGGGTGATTTTGGACACGAGCGGCTCGGGCTCGTCCTCCATCGTCACGAGCCTCGCGAGGGGAGAGGTCTGCACGGCCACAGAGGCGGCCACAGAGGCGGCCACAGAGGCCTCGAGACCGAGTCGATTCGGAACGCAAGACTGGAGCTCGGTGCGCGCAAATTCGGCTTCCCAGTGCTCCCCCCGCTCCTCCCGCTCGCTCTCGTGCAGCACGACGGCTGTCTCGACCGCTTCCGCTTCCACGGTTTCGACCTGCGCGTCGGCGAACGACACTTCGGCGAGTGACACTTCTGCCTGGACGCTGGCGTCCGCGGCTTCTGTCTCCGCCTGAACGGCAGCCTCGACTCCAGACTCAGCAGGCGCAGGAAGGAACGTCTCCTTCTCGAAGCTGAACTCGTCCTCCGTCATCGTCTCGACGCTCGCGACGTTGGCGACAGGACGCTTGATGGGCGTGTCGGTCGGCGTGTCGACGGGCGTGACGCTCGCGAGGCGCTGTTCGAGCTCGCGCACGCGGTCCTGCAGCGTGGCGACCTCGCGCTCGAGACGCTGCGGCGAGCCGGGGAGGACGAGGGTGACTGGCGCAGCGACCTCGGGCTCCGGCGTCACCTCGGTGAATTCGGCACGGGCGACTTCGACGACCTCCTCCTCGGCAGGTTCCGGTTCCGGAGTGACGTCGAGGTCGGCAACGACGGGGACATCCACGGCTCGGAGGGGCGACGGGGCCGTTGACGCAGTCTCAGCGCGCAGCGGCGAGCCTGGGGTGCGAATTGGAGACGGCACGTCGAGCGGCGAGCCTGGCGTGCGCACCGCCGAAGACATGGCCGGAGACATGCCCAGGCTGGGACGCTTGCGACTCGCCCTCCGTCTTGGGGTCACAGTGACTTTGCGGGTCTCGTCGTCGCCAAATGTAGACGGCAGGCGTTTCGTGCTGCTAACACGCTTCGCCTTGCGGAGAGGGAGAGGCGACTTGGGCGACTCGGACAACGGGGAGCCTACGGCCCGCTCAGGAGAGAAGAGATCACTCGGCGAGAGAACCGCGGAGAGGTTTGAGATGTGCGTGACGTCTCCGAGGGGCGATGATGGCGAGAGGGGCGGAACGTCGTCAGCCGCTGGATGGAAGAGGAGCTTTGGGCTGATGAGAGGAGATTCGGGGGACGGCGACCGGACGCCGCCAGAGAGCACCTCGAGCTCGTCATCAGCCTGTCCGGCGCTCTCGAGCGAGACGCGAGGACCGAGCAGCTGCTCGATAGGCACCGGGGCATGCTTTGTCGGACTCAGCTCCCAGCGCGAGTCCGACATGTTGCTCCCGATGCTGTCGGTGCGCGGGCGCGGCTGCCACGCCAGCTTCTCTGTCGTTCGGGGTGTCGCACGTCCATACCCCTCGATGCTGTTGCCGGTGAGCTGCTGACGGAGTGCGTGCAGGTCGTCCTCGGCCTCACTCGCCGACTCGAAAGCATGAGCCAGACGTCGCACTCGCGTCTGCTCCTCGGGCATGTCCTCCGGCAGCGGGAGCGCAGCATGGCGCTGAGCGCGGCTCGTACGGCGCAACTTGCGAGACACCAGCGACAGGACAGGAAGGAATGGCGGTCGGCTACCGCCAATACCCTCGAGCCCGTTCCGTCAATTCGGTGACGAAGAATCCATGTCACGACATCCTCGACAGCGGGCACCGGCAGCGTCTGGCCGTCGGCACCCGAGCGGAGGGAGTAGCGTAGGTGCTGAGCGAGCTGGGATGGGTTCCACGCGGCGGGGTTCGAGGGCAGCTCGGGCTTCTTGGGCGACTCAACGAGGGACTGCAGCCCGCTGAGACTCTGGGACACCTTATGTCCCGGAGTTCGAGGCGAAGGGGGCGGCAGCGCGCTGATGGAAGCAGAGTGTCGGTGAGCAGGGGTCGTCGGACGAGGCGAGGAGGGCACACTAGGAGGGGCAAAGCGCGGCGAGGGCGGCACACTCGGCGACTGGGGTCGGACCCACGGAGCCTGCGACATGTTCGGCGACTGGGGAGGGAGCCTTGATGGTGTCGGATGCGCTGTAGTGGGAGACTGCGGGGGGAAGCGCGAAGTGTACGATGTCGTAGGCGACGAGGGCTGGTACCGAGAGCTGAGCGTGGGAGAGGGCGGAACAGGGGGTGGCCGTGATGAGTGCAGATGAGGAACGCCAGCCGTCGTGTCGAGCTCCTGTTTATCACTATTCCGACGGTGGGTGACGGGTAACGCGAAAGGGTCGGAGGCGCGCTGGAGCGCCTTCTGGATTGGATCGGCCCTCGATGTCTGCGCCTGCGCCTGCGCCTCCGGCTGCTGCTCAAACAGGGAACGGCGCTCTGAGACGCTGCTCGGGCGGGTCGGGGCTGGGACGGCGGGAGGGGGCATCGCA
This sequence comes from Trichosporon asahii var. asahii CBS 2479, assembly GCF_000293215.1. Taxonomy (NCBI): domain Eukaryota; kingdom Fungi; phylum Basidiomycota; class Tremellomycetes; order Trichosporonales; family Trichosporonaceae; genus Trichosporon; species Trichosporon asahii. The sequence continues at coordinate 78,667 of NW_014040859.1, read as the reverse complement.
AAGTCGGCCGACATGCGCTTGTAGTTTGCCGGTCGCGGTCCGGTGGAGGTTGTTGACTTCTGCACTGATGAAGTCGTTGCAGATGATGAGAACGCTGGCTTAGATGGCGGTTGAGGCTGAGCAGACTGGGCCATGCGCATGTAGGGGTGGTTCGCCAGTTTGCCAGCACTCGCGGTATGAGTAGCTGGCAGCGGAGGCGGGGGCATCAACACGGCGCTGTCCGAGATCGCACGCTGGCTGGGGCCAGGCTGGCGCAGGTGCTCGGCGAGCCCCGTGTCGGAGCTCGAAGCGGGAAGGGACCAGGCGGACGCAGGCATGACCCTTCGGAGTGAGAAGGCACGACTGGAGTTTGCTTCGGTGTCGGAGCTGAATGGGGTAGTTGAAAGAGGGTGATGCTGTTGTTGCTGCTGGTGTTTGTGTTGTTGACAGGAATCGAGGGTGCGAGTGTCGATGTAGAGGGGCGAGTCGTAGTGTTTATGGTTGACGAACGCTGTTCAGGTCCAGCGCAATGTTTGTCGAGGGAATAAGCTCTGGCGAAAGATATGTGAAGATTGAGAGCAGGTGACAGCGATGGATGACAGCGTCAACGCTGTGTGGATGTTTTGCCTGACGACGGGCAACGGAGGGCTCTCAGGCACCAAACCACTGCAGTACCAAAGGGGCGGAAGAAAACAGTCGCGTCGTTGTGCGGTGGCCCGTGCCTGGTTTTGATTTTCGGTCATGTCCTCCGAGGGCACACCGCCCACACCAAGGCAGACAGACATTCCTGACTGCTCATGTTTGGGTCGCCTTTGCGTCTTCTACTCGTGTGCCGTTCCCACTCTTGCGGTTCCCACATTCTTTGGCTCTCCCAATGCACATCAAGGAAGAAAAGGTACATGACATCCAGGACATCCCTCGACCCAAACATTCTATCGACGTGTCAGCCATTCAACACCCCATGCAAGGGCAAGTCCGTCACAGTCTAAACACGAGCTAAAATCAAACAAGGGGAAAGGAAGGTACTATCTACTGGGCCGGGATGAGAAGGAGACCGAGCTCGACTTCTCGTGTGATCCTAGGGCAGCTCACTCCTTGAGCATCTTGAGCGTGATTTCGTCCGCCAGTTTCCGGATGTCCTTGTTGTTCCATCTCCTGGCAGCCTTGTCAATCGTGTCTCGCGCACCGAGCACTTCGAGCAACGGCTGGATGCCCTCGTCCCAGCCGGGGTTCAGATACATGACGAGCGCAGCAGCAACGAGTAGTCGGTGGCCGGTATCAGAGTCCTCTTCCCGTGCGATCGCCTCGACGAGCGCGCTGAGAAGCTCCGTCTCCCAGTCCTCTCCTCCGATCTCCGGGGCGTCAGGTGTCTGAGGCGTCGCTTCCCGAACACGGTGACGCCATGCCGCAGCGTTGACCGCGACATCTGCCGCAGCCTTTCGCACACCGACATCAGGGTGCAGCAGCGCCTCGACGAGGACCGACAGCAGATCGTCTGGTCGAGCAAGAGCCGCTGTCGCGAGCGGGAGAGGGGCGAGGAGGTTTGTCTCGAGCCGCAGAGTCGTGAGCAGCAACGGCCGCGGGGTGGCTGCAACACCCTGCTTCAGCTCCTTCGCAGTGAGGGCGAGGATGGGCGCGATCGGGTCGCTCGGTCCGCCGACGCGCGGTGTCAAGACCCGCACGACGCCGTCGTTCAGCAGACCTAACCGCCAGAGATCGACGATTGGGAAAACCTCGGCCGGCTTGAGTGACTGCAAGAGTGCACCGGACGCCGCCGTCCACTTGTCCACGACACCGACAGCGTCCCCACCCTTACCCTCAAGGAAGGGTACAACCTCGTTCTTGAGCACGTCGACGTGCTGCTTGCCGGCCGCTCCCGCGAAGCCCTCGAGCTTTCCAAACAGCGCAGTAAAGTTTGGCGTCGCGGTGGCAGTGATGGGATTCGTCTTGATGCGCTCCGTGGCTGGGAGGTAGAGACGCTTGTGAGCATGCTGGGGGAAGCAGTCGTCGAGGAAGGCTTCAATCTTGTTCTCGAGCCCCCGCTTGTCAGCGCCAGCCATCTCGTCCACCTTCTTCCCGTCCTTGAAGAACATGAACGTCGGCGTCGCGCGCACACCGTATCGACTGGCGAGATTCTGGCCGTCTCCCCGATCCAGCTCGATCTCGACGAAGCGCGCTCCTCGAGGGCCGAATTCGGGGTAGTGCGCCTCCGCGATCGACTCGTACGCCGGCTTGATCATTCGGCATGGCGGGCATCCGGCCGTGTTCGTGAAATTCGCAACAAGCGCCTTGCTGGTCTTAAGCAGCTGATCGAACGTCGATGAGGAGGTCACCAGCTGAAGAGCTGGTCCTGCGGGAGCTTGCGGCGCCTTCGGAGCAGAGGAAGAGGATGCGCCACCGTTCTGGAGTCCAGGAATGTTGCCACCGTTGCCAGCCGCTTGCTGCGCGACCGCGTTCAGGAACATGCTAGCGAGATTGTGAGGGTCCTGTTGTCCGTTGGCGGCAGCGGCGCCAGTCGGGGGCGTGCCGGCAGCCGGAGTGCCCGTTGTCGGCGTCGCAACACTGGTCGCATTCGGCATGCCCTGCTGGGCAGGGATGCGGTGCTCGCTCGAGTTCGATCCGCGGAACATGGCGTCAATCCTGCTGTCAGCTTAATCGGTCGTGCGTGAGCTCACTGGGGACGGAGCGCCTGGCCGAGAGGCGTCTGGAGAAACTGCGCCGGAAGGCCAGAGATCCAGTCGGGGATAGTGGCGCCTGTCAGGAATCCGACGACGTCAGATGTGAATGTGTTGCAGTTGTGGTCCATTAGATGGTACGCTTGCGGGGTATACACTTCGGCAACGGACGCGAGATATTCCTCGAACGTGTCCTGGTCGATGTACGTCTCGCCGACGTCGATGATCTGCACCGGCGTGCCGTGGTGTGTTGTTCCCGGAGCTGCCTCCATGATGCCCTGTCCGTAGAACACCTCGCGACCGTAGGCCACAACGGACGTGTGCCTGCAAGTCAGCTCACAGTCAGAAACGCCGCAGCTTACCAGATACCGTCGATCTGCGTCCCCGTGATAGCTTGGGACATGGTGCGGGCCATGCCGCGGGACAAGTCGTAGACATACAGTTTGACCGGTTGGGCGGCCATCGTGCTTGCGTAGAGTGGTGTAGAGATGTGAGGAAGATGCAAGGAAGACACGCCCAGCACTAATATGACCTCGCTCTCGATCGGGTTGCTAGACGCTGACGACGTTGCGTCACCCAGTGCCCGCCTTATTTGGTTCCGCTTGGCGCGATAACCGGACAAGTGCGGTCACGTGCAGCTGATAACGCGCGGCCCCTTCAGCCTGGCGGGAAGAGAGCCCTTCGGCGAACGCCATGTCCGTCGGCGTTCTTTGACCACGGTCGTTTCTCTCGATAGCTTATATGACTTTTGACACAACCGCATTGAGTCCAGGTTGCGCTGAAAGAAGACAGCCCCGTGGGAGACTTGGCCTGCATGAGTGGATGATCAGCCGTTGATCGACGTCTGCCTCGACTCCATCATCCATGGTTACCGCGGCTCTGACCTCCACTGACCTCGGTCATATACTCCACAAAGACGAACCTGAACTGCTCGTTACGACCACTCGCAAACAACGACGCTGTCTCAAATGTCAGCCACAGATTGACAACCAACACCGCCCACACTCCTGGAGCGAATGAAGGCATCGACGCGGGTCGTGCGCCTCCCGAGACAGATGGCGAGAGTGTAAACGTGCGCACTTGGCAATCCAAGAGTGCAAGCCGCAAGTTCACTCCTCCTCTCGCCAGAGAGTTCGCCAGGACACGCGACATCGAGGCCCATGGCGTCGACCGCTGTACCGCTCGTCGTTACGGGGCAGTCGACGAGTGGGTCTGACATGCTGACAAGCATCGAGTATCATAATCACCCCCTTCGGAAGAAATCTGCCTCGGCTCAACCTCCATTTCTGCCTCTTCTCACTCTCCGCGTCGCACTTGCACTCACCTTCACTACTAAAGACTGAACATCATCTCACTCCTGCCATGTCGGACGACACTCTGAGCCCACGAGCACACACACTTCCACTTGCCATGACGAGCAGCGCCCGCACTACCAGACGACATATCGATCTTTCCACCGTCACACCTTCCCAACTCGATCTCAGCCCATCCCATCTGGACAAACTACGCGCCGACCTCTCCCAGGCCTCAACGCACCTCAAGCACCTCACCGAAACCATCATCGCGCCAGAAGATCTAAGCGCCCTAAACGAAAGACTGGACGGCATAGAGGCCGACATGGAGACACTCCGGCTCGTTCGGGAAATGACCGATGCGCTGAGGGTGACGGTATGCGAACGCGAGTTGGGACGGGCGAGGCGGCGGGTGGTATGCCCCCTTCCTGTCGCTGAGTCGTATGCTTCTGGAGTAGCTGGGGCCCAGTCTGGGCAGACTGAGGGAATGCTTTGTCGGCCCAAGAACTATCGGAGGGCCAAACTGTGCGGCTCGGCGGGCTCGGCGGGTGAGGTGGGCTAGTCTCCTCTCGCTGACGCGCTGCCGCGCTGCCTCGGCTCACCTTCAGCCGCATCGCCCTGCCCACCTCGCCCATCGCTCTCCGATACGTCGCCAGCTATGCGCAACAATAACAATCTCCCAAGACCCACCAGAGCCATAGATACATACAACGCACTCCTAAACTATGCTAGACCTTGACAGGACTCAGATCGACGTCGCGGGCACGCACGACGCCGCAGTCCCAGAGCCCCATGACGAGCATCTGCCCGTCGCCGAGGGGCAGCGCCGTGCTCGCCGTACCGATGAAAGCGCCCACATCGTCGAGCACGACCTGGACGCGTTTGTCGACTTTGGTGAACAGGCGATTCACCTCGGCCCTTGCCTGCTCGGCCGTATCGCGCTCGCGCGCCTTCTCCACTGTAAACTTGACGACGCGGCTGCCGGCCAGCTGGCCCTCGCCCTTGGCTGCTGCCGTCTTGAAATACTGGAGCGCGTTGGGGTGGCCCGCCGCCAGGAAGGTGTAGTTGGCGCCCGAGGAGAGGAAGTGTACATTGTCCATTGTGTACCCCACAGGCAGGGTCTCACGGTACGTGAATGCGCCTGGGTTTGTGCTGTCGAGAGCGGGCGGGTCCACGTCGTAGATCTGCACTTCGCGCCCGACACTGCCGACTACCGCCATGAGCTTGCCGTCGTCGCTGAGCGCGAGGCCGTTCGCCATGGCCAAACCTTCGCTGACGGCCTTGGACTCTATGCCGTTCTCGGTCTCGGTGAGGAGATACACGCGTCCAAGGGGGAGGCCGAGGAACGTCTCGGCCTTGGCGAGGTGGGGGTGCTGGCGCGGCGAGAAGCCGTAGCTGTTTGTCACGAGGACCTGGTGTTCGTTCAGCAGAACGACGCTGTTCGGCACCTTGATGTCCTTGTGGACGAGGGTCTTGAGCCAGCGTGCTCCGTGGCCCTCAAGCTTCAGAATCTCTATGCCCGGCGGAGAGGCCAGATTCGCGATAGCCAGCAGGTCGCCCTTCAGGTTGAGGCCGAGCTGGTGGAACCCCCTTCCCTCGGGCCAGTCGGAGACGGAGAGCGTGCGGTGCGTATTCGAACCAACGTCGTACCACACCAGCGTGCCGCCTGGCGCCGCGGTAGCGTCGCCCTCGCCGCTGAAAGGGTTATAAATAGCCCGGCCGGTGTCGGTCGAGAAGATGACGGCGTCGTGGCCGGGGACGTAGACAGCGTCCTCGGCGAAGGAGATGGGGAGCTTCTCGGCGAGGATGGGCTGGACTTCAATGGGGTTCACCACGCCGTGAGGCGTCAGCATCTTCAGATGCGGAGACGTGTGCGCGGTAAAGTGTCGATAGTAACCCAGCAGAATGCTGAGCGGGTAGAGAAGGAGGAGCGGGGGCTGGCGTCAGCTAGAGAAGGCAGAGAGGGTGAAGCTGTAGAGAAGTGAGGCGACTCACAACCGCAAGGAAGGTCAGAGGAACCCGCATGCTGGGACGAGTGGTGGATGGGGCAATGGTGGGAAGAGAGTTGCGCGATGGTTGTTATGTACGCACGCGCGGTTCACGGTCGGTAGTGTGGTAGTGGACAGGCACATGACGTTGGCTGTCGGCTCACTCGGCTATCAAGATTGGCCGATCAACCGCTCAGTCAGCAAGATCTAGGATCTGTCGGGTAGGTACACGAATGCACCGCTTGCTGTGCGTGAGCAACAAACAGCAGTGCGATGAGTCTAGGTTGGCGGTAATGCAGGAGGTACACAGATGCATTACAGATGAGGCGCAGCCTTCTCCCTATCCTACAAACGGACGAAATGGTTACTGTGAGACCCAGAAGAAAGAAGCGTTCGTGAAAGCCGGAAGCTGAAGGGATGAAGTCGTGTATGTTCTTGGAGATATGATGAGCTCGAGCTCGAGCAGTGTCCTCCAGTCAGTCGATGAAAGCGGTTGACACGGAATGCTTCTCGGTCGCGGAGGGGAGATGCACACATGCAGGGATCTCCTCCCAAGTCTACGCCGGCTGGACCCCCCTCCTCTCCCGCCGGACACGCCTAAACTCGTCGAACAACCGCCGAATCTCCTCCTCATCGCTACTACTCTCGACCTCGAGCTCGGCCATGAGTTTACTGATATGCTCGAGTTTGGTTTCCTCTTCGTCCAAAACTCTTGGTGCCCCTGCTCGCGTCTTTCTCGCAGGACGGGCGGAAACGGTAGCAGTTGGTGGTTCCGGCGGAGAACTGGAGTCCGCAAAGGGGTCGGAATTGTGGAGAAACATGGACGAGGGCCGAGCCTTTCTCTCCGACTTTGGGATGGGGTCAGGTCGGAGGGCGCGGGTAGGTTTGGGTCTAGAGGGTCTCGAGCCAGGAATGGCAACGAGATCCTCTGATCGGAGCGAGATGGGTTTGCGTTTCTCCATAATGGGCACAGTCTGGATTGAGCTGGGCTTGAGGGACGTTGGTCGCTGCGACGATGTCCGGAGGGACTTGGGCTTGGCTTCCTTCGGCTTAACATTCTGTGAACCCGTCCTGAGCGAGAGTGGTTTCTGCTCCAGTGGCTTGAGCGAAGTGCGCTCAGGTGACTTTGGCTGGCTGTCGAGGGGCGGATTTGGCTGCATAACGAACGAAGCGGGCCTCAGAGCGAGCGAGTTCCGTGTCGGCTTGAGGTATACCACTTCCTTGACTTGCGTATCTGAGTGTCGCCAGGGTCCCAATTGCGGCGGTGCCAGTCGGTCCCCCATCGGCTGGGACTGTGGTTGTGACAATGGCTGTGACTGGGTACGAATGAAAGACGGTCTTGAGGTCGTCTGCGTCCCGGCGATTGTGAGTTCTGGCGTTGGAAGTGGTTGTGTCACTGTCCTTTGGGAGTGTGTAGGTGGGGGAAGCGAGGGCAGTGTCTTGTCGCAGCGCAGATCTCCCTGTTCCACTTTCACTCTACGCCTATTTTCTGTCCATCTGCGTCCACCGCTTCCCTCCGACCTCCTCCTCCCCCCAACCTCCTCCCCATTCCGTGGAGCTGTGCCCAGTCCGTCCCTCTCCGCATCCCAACTCCCCAAATGAGGCCCCTCGAACCACTCCGGCCAATGACCCTCCGGCATAGGTCTTCGGTCACCCGCTCCGAAGGTTGTGAATGTCGCGTCGCTTATTAGACTCGCTTGAGGTAGGCTCACGACTGACTCTGGTGGAGTGTCGCTCCGCTCGATATCGTGTGTCCATGCCTCGACCCGGCGGGCCTTCCGGCTGTCGTAGGATGGATGGAGGGGGCGGTTGAGCCAGGGACAGTCGCCCATTTTGCCTTCCGGTTCTGTCGTTGTGGGTGATGGCGCGCTGTGCGCAGAGGATTGAGGAGGAGAGAGACTAGTGGAAGTGAGTATGTAGCTGATGCTGGTGAAAGATGAAGTGAGAGGAGACACACATCGACTGATGAACAATGTTTGGGGGTGGTCTAGTACTTGTGGACTCGGGCTGCCGCGCGTCCTCATCCTTCGCTCGCACTGCGCACTGCTGCACTGCGCACTGCACGTACTGCACATTGAGCACACTGCACCGCGCTGTACGCCGCTGAACGCTCAGACGCTCAGACATTGGGGCCAGGGTCGTCGGCATGGGGACTGTGTCACCTGCATTCCGTGGGATCACCGTGCACCGGGCTGCCGGGTCCCTGTGCGTGCACTGATGCATGGCTATGTACAGGGGCTATGATGCACAGACGCGCTGCTGCTGCTGTTGCTGCTGAGCTCAGCGACTAGTTCTTCTTCTTGTTCTTCTTGTTCTTCTTCTTGCCGCCGCCGCCGCCGCCGCCGTTGCCGCCAGTCTTCGGCTTGTCGTCCTCCTTAGCGTCCTTGGTCTCAGCATCTTCCTTGGCCTCAGCCTCAGCCTCCTCCTTCGCCTCCTCCTTCTCGGCCTTGACCTCGGCATCGGACGCGGCGACAATCGCGGCAGCCTCCTCGCGGGCCTCCTCCATCTCGATCTTGGCAGACTCGGCGACATCGTCGTCGTTGATCTTCAGGTCCTTGACAGCCTCCTCGACAGGCTTCTCGGCCTCCTTCTTGGCCGCCTCCGACTTAGGCTCCTCCTTCTTCGTCGGCTCGGGGATAATTATGTCGACGGGGTGCTCCGGCTCGTCCTCAGGGTTCTCCACAACCTTGTTCGTCTCGTCCTTGAGCTTCTCCTCGATCTTGGCCGGCTCGGGAATGATGTTCTCGACGGGATGGTCAGGCTCGCTGGGCGTGATCGGAGTGACCTCGTTCAGCTTGACGTTCTTGACGCGGCCGGAGACGACAGGAGCAGACTTGACGGGGCCATCATCGAGCGCATCGACCTCGTCCTTAGCAGGAGGTTTCGGCGCATCCTTGGCAGGCGGCTTCGGGGCGTCCTTGGCAGGGAGCTCGGGGATGTCGTCACGCTCCGAGACACCGTCCTTGATGCCGTCGTAGGCGTTCTTAGCGCTCTGGCCGACGGCGCCACCGACAGCAGCAGCCGCCTCACCGATACCGCGCGCCGCGATCGTCGCCTGAGCCCACGAGTGTTCCGCAAGAGCCTTGAAATGCTGCGGCTTGCCCTCCTCGGGCGTGCCGAGGCTCGGCGATGGCGGGTAGCCACCGTCGTAAGCTCCGCGTGTCGTCGGTAATGTCTCCTGGGAGTTCGAGCGGCCGGTGAGCTTGGACACGAGCGACGAAGCGCCGCCCATGATCGCTCCGGCGATGCTCTCACCCCATCCCTTCTTCGGTCCCACTTGCGGTCCTCCGGTTTCGTTCTCGTCGTCGACGAACAGCTCCGTGTCTTCCCACAGATTGCGCGCGCGGAGCTCAGCCTCGAGAGCGGCGCACTTGCGCTCCGTGTCCTCCCAATCGTCGGGGTCGGTGCTGATGTTAGCGGCTAGGGAACGACTCGCGGCAGCCTCATGGTGAAACGTGAAGGCTCCAATCGTGCAGACCGCAGCAGGTCAGAGGCAAGCAAACCAAGCAAGCGGCAGCAGAGCCGCGAGAGTTTGCAGCAAACGCCGCCAGCCGTGACCCATCAGCTGGAGCACTCGAGCAGAAGAGGGAGCGGACGTCAGAAAGGGTTGAGGAAGACTCACCTGTCCTTCATGTCGATGCGAACTGTCCCAATGCCTTGCCCCTCAGCGGGTGGCGCCGGGGTAAAGATGAAAGAAGCGTGCTGGGCATTGCTCTTCGTCTTGCGAACAGGGCTGTTGGCAGCGAGGAGGAAGCTGGTCTGGCCGACAGAGAGGGCCAACTGGTCGTGCGCGCGGCGGGGCGGGTCGGCGGGCAGGAGGGAGAGGGTGAGGTCGCCCTTGGCCAGGGGGACGGGGGGAACGCCGGGCGCGGGGAGGTGGTACGCCGTACTTCCCGAGAGGGTGAGTAAGGTCGTCATGGTGGTGAATAATGCGCTGTGAGATGGAGGGAAGGAGGGAAGGTGTAGTGGCAAGGAAGGAAAGAGGGAAGACAGGGTGTGATTCCAGCGGAGGAAAGAAGGGGGTCTGGATGAAAGCCGAGTCGGAATCAGGCGGCGTTGATGACGTCGGTGGTGTTGATGTCGAGGCCGTCTCCGTGTTTGTCGTCGATGGATGGAAGATGGTCAGCAACGACGGAGGAAGAGGAAAGTGATGATGAGAGTGAGAGTGATGCGAAAGGACAAGAGCCGGACCGGAGTGCGGAGTGGATGGCCAGCAGTGTGAGTGGACTTTTGGGCGGATCGATTGGCTGTGAACACGCGCGGCTACGCAAACATGGCATCGAGGCGGAGGGCGCTGAGAGGGCGCAGGCTGCGCGCGCCTGCGGCGTGCACATGACAGGAGCGGCGGCACATTGCCAGCTGAAACCGCACACAGGGCAGGGCACAAGGGCACCGCTTAACTCGGAGCTCGGATAAACTCCGCTTTCGGACCTCGCGCCTGACAGCCAGTGACAACCCGCCCCTTGACATGTGCCCAAGCCTATCCCTGCTCCGCCAGTCCTTGCCCTAGACTGCTCATGCTTGGGCACAGGTCAAGACCCAACAGTGGATGTAATCGTGCTAAGATGGTCCCAAAGATGCCATGCTCATCTGATCTAGTGGCTAGTGTGGCCGTGTTTGCATATGGTACTACACACAAAAGCTACTCTATGTCATCTTCTACAGCTAGAGGATAACAGCCTCAGCTTATCCCTCGAGCAGCGCCTTGACGAACGGCTCCATGAACGACGTCGGGCCGCCAAAGACTGCCATCGACAGCGCCTTCACAGTCGCATCGTCGACCTTGTCACCGCTACACAATCGCACCACGCTTGTGACACCGATGAGAACCTGCGTTATCAGTTAAAGAGCACTCAGACCAACTCACATTGGCATTGACGCCCGGGATCTTCTCCACAATGGCGTACACTTCGTCGCGCGTCATGACAATCTTGCACAGCACATGCACCTCCTTCGGGATCAGGGGGCTGGGCAGCTTGTACAGCACGAGCAGGAGGGCGTGGGCGACCGCTCTTGGGCTGCCCTCGATGTCCGCCCCAGAGTCGAGTGCGTCGATCACAGCGAGGGCTTCGTCCAGGGGAACAGTGCCAGTGAAGAGGTCCGGAATTTCGCCGACGCCCATGAGGTGCTCGAGCAGGCGCCAGATCTCTCGCGGCGGCTTGCCCTTTGTCGGCGTGCCGGTCTCGGAGTAGGTGCTTGCCTCGCGCGCGTCACCGGCGGGACCGAGCAGGTCTTTCCGCGTTGCCAGCGGCAGCTTCTGGATCGCACCCGGAAGGCGAGGCAGCAAGTCGAGGGCGACGCCAGTTGTCGTTGGAACGAACTGACCGCATAGCGAGATGAAGGACTCTTTCCCTTCTTCGACTTGCAGTACGAGCACATCTTTGGTCAGCTACAGAGTGACGACGTAGCTTACCGTTCATGTCTTTCTCAACGTCGAGAGACAGCGTGCTCTCCGCGTCTACATCGGCGACAACGACAATCTTGAGTTCCTGACCGCTCTCAACAACACCCTTGAACGGCGTCGGCCAGAACCACGGTTGGCAGATGGGCTTGCCCTCTGACGGCGTGCGGAACGAGAACGAGGCTGGCACACGCCCGTTGTTCTTCAAGGTAAGTTCTCGCCGCACGGGCTGCAGATACCTGAGAGTTAGCATACAACGACTGCGCACAACTCACTTAACCTCTCCGAACTCCAGGTCACCTTCAACAACGTCCAGGCTCGGGCGGTACAACTCGTCGAGGCGGTCGAGCTCGCATTGCGCCATGACGAGCTGTTCGCTGCGCTTTGACTCATCGAGCACGTGAGCATCGAGCGAGTACACTCCTGCGAGTGGCAGGTGGTCGCTCCATAGCAGATCGTCCGGTTTGTAGCTCTTCGGCACGACAGTCGTGTCCCGTGTCTTGTACAGAATGCGGTCGGTGTACGCCGGCGCTCGCTTCGGGTCCAGCGTCACGGAGCCGTGCACGTACTTGAACGTGGGCCGGAAGTTAATGTCCGCCTCCTTGAAGCCGATGAATGACTTGGAGTCCTCAATGTCGGAGATCAGCTGGTCCGCAGTCAGAACCGTCTTGTAGTCCTTCGCCTCGACCAGTGCCCGAACCTCGGCGTCCTCGAGGTCGACACGGTAGTTGAGGTCACCAAACCAGAACTGACGTCAGCTTTTCCTACACGCGGAGCAGCTTACCAGAACATCGCTATCGTCAACCCGGAGCATGTCCCCTTCCTTCGCGGGCCAGTACGGCTCCAGAGCCTGACTCGCCCCGCCCGTCGTTGTCGGTGCGGGGAAGCCAAGGCCGTTCAGAAGGGAGTAGTAGTCGTACCGCCGGCGCTCGAGCTGGTTCGCAAAAGCGGCCAAATCTGTTGTCAGTTAGGGCTGGAGACACTACAACTCACGGCTGCAGACAAAGCACACGGTAGTGTCGTAAATCTTCATGCGGGCCGCGACTCCAGCCTTGTTACCGCCAAAGCCGAGAAGCCCGATACCGCGGGAAGACGTCTCGCAGCGCCGAATTTCGGTGCGGATCTCGCTCCGCGCGAATACGAACAGAGCGACGCCGACGTACTGCACAAGCTCGACCTTCTCGTACAGGTCACGGTTGTCGCCGAATCCGTTGAAGATTGCCTCCTCCCACGCGGCAGCACGGTCGCCGCCTTGCGAAACCAGCATGGACGAGCTCCGCAGATCTGCTTCCTGCAGTCCAACGACGATGATGTCGTCTTGCCCGTGGCCGACCAGCGGACCAAGCTCTTTCGTGCCGGACGGCGGGACGCGGTCGTTCACGTTGTACGTCGCGATGCGGATAGAGACTGGCTTCGTCGTCGTCCACTTGTCTCGCCGGCTGTAGAGCCGTTTCCGGAGGAAGCCTGTGCGGTCGAAGCCCTCAACGTACGGATTCGGATATTGCGATGCCGCATCATCCTCATCATCTTCAGGTGTGTAAGGTCGTCATGGTGGTGAATAATGCGCTGTGAGATGGAGGGAAGGAGGGAAGGTGTAGTGGCAAGGAAGGAAAGAGGGAAGACAGGGTGTGATTCCAGCGGAGGAAAGAAGGGGGTCTGGATGAAAGCCGAGTCGGAATCAGGCGGCGTTGATGACGTCGGTGGTGTTGATGTCGAGGCCGTCTCCGTGTTTGTCGTCGATGGATGGAAGATGGTCAGCAACGACGGAGGAAGAGGAAAGTGATGATGAGAGTGAGAGTGATGCGAAAGGACAAGAGCCGGACCGGAGTGCGGAGTGGATGGCCAGCAGTGTGAGTGG
>NW_014040859.1:44878-63917 GCF_000293215.1 Trichosporon asahii var. asahii CBS 2479 | reverse complement strand
CTGACTGTCAGCCTCTGGCTCCGCCTCTCGCTCCGGCTCGAGCGCTTCGGCGACCGGCTCCGCCTCGGGCGGTTCCTCCGGCTCCGCCTCTGGTTCGAGCGGCAAGTCCTCCGCCGGCGCCTCGGCCTCTGCCTCCGCCTCCGACAAGAAGAACGGTACCGCCACCGCGGGCAAGGATGGCAGCTACGCCGTTCACATCGGTGCCGGCTGGGAGGCTGCTGCTGTCATCGCGGCCGTCTACGCTCTCGTCTAAGTCCCCCCGCGCTTGACAACAAGATTCCGATTACGTCGGAGCTCGGACCGCGGGCCGAACAACAATGGAGGAGTCCTTAAAATGAAGCTTTAATCTTTGGAGGTTTGTCGGTTCAGTAGCGTTTATAACGATGATTCAGTATGCAGTTCTTTCATGTGATCGGGACTTGATGCGCACCATGGCTGGAGTATCTTGCAAGAGAGCTCTATGAGGAGGTCGTTAGCATAAGAGTAAGCACGTTGGATCCCGCGGCAGTGCAAGTCGCGCGATTGGTGACTGCGCAGTAGCGCTGATCACGACAGACCGAGGCCCCAGCGTTGTGGCGCACAGACCACCCTTCCATCCCGTGAATCGGCACCGCCCGCTCCGGCCGCTCCAGGCCTGGCTGGCCTGGCCTGCTTCTATTCTGGCCATCCGCCAGGCGTTGCAAACCCTGCAGATCTGCTTGGCGCTGCGCCAGCTGCGCAGCACCTCAACGCGTGCAGAGCGTACTGGCGTGCTGGCAGAGTGCAGTGCAAAACGGCAGTAGCTCAAGTCTCCTGGACTCCTGGACTCGAGTCCGGGACAGATCTGGGTGGGTCAGCGTACAAAAGGAATGCGCTGTGCCGTCTCTTCAGCTCTTCCCCCATCACTCACTCCTACCCAACGCTCTCCTACTACTCAACACCCTTCACTCGCAACATGCACAAGATTCTCCGTAAGCTGCAACTGCTGTCGCCTTGAGCTGACCCCAGTCTTCACCGCCCTCATCGCCAGCGTCATCGCTCAGTCCGACGTAAGCTTGCCAGCTGCTAACAAGCTAACCCCAGGTCGCCGAGCCCACTGGTGCCGTCGACCCTTCCACCGGCGACGACGGCACTGATGGCGCCGAGGACGTCGACATTGGTTCCGCCTCTGTCGACCCCGGTGCCGAAGCCTCCGCGACCCTTGGCGCCGAGGCTGGCGAGGAGACGCCTGAGGTCTCTGACACTGCCGACGTCTCCGACACCGCCGGCGCCGATGTTTCGGACACCGCAGCCGGCGCCTCCGACACTGGCGCCTCCGCCTCGCCCACTGCTGTCACCCCCGCCGTCGGCGGCGTCACTGCCGCTCCCTCCGCCTCAGCCTCCCGTTCCGCCTCGGCTGGCATCACCTCGCCTCCCTCCAGCAGCGTATCCAAGCTCCACAGTGCCAGTGAGAGCAAGGTTGCCTCCAGCTCTGTCAGCGCTCACAACAACGGAACTGGCACCGGTGGCGGTAACGGAGCCGGTAAGGATGGTAGCTCTGCCGTGCACTTCGGTGCTGGATGGGAGGCGGCTGCCGTCGTTGCTGCTGTCTACGCGCTGGTCTAAGGGTCCACTGATAGCGGGACCACTGGGGCTGTCGCGATGTATCGCAATAGGCGAGAGAGATTGAGAAGGTAATCGGTCCGGTAGTGTTAGAGAGATAAGTCAGTATGCATCGCATGCTGTTGGCTGCTCGTAACTCGATTCATGCGGCAATATACTAAACACCGGTAACTACTCACAAGATCTGTCGTCAGCTATGCGGAGGCTTCAGGCAGCTTAGCGGGGCTCACAAAAGACCAAACCTGTCGATGGCAGCGATTGGGACACGAGGCACTTCCCGGTTCGATGGCTTTTGCTGGGAGCTTCATGAGCTGCCCTGGTGTCCAGTAACACTCAACCAGAGCGGTCTCCATGTCAGCTAATCCGGTCATAGGTCTCCGAGCTTGGATGAGGGGATCAGGAAAGTGTGGCACGGCGGTCATGAAACTCGACCCAGGATGTGGTTGGCTCATCATGCATGATTCGCTGGAGAACGAGCACTCACTTGCTTTGAACTCACCTGAGCGTGTGCTGATGTATTGGTACTGATGTGTTAGCTGGGCTACGGATGACAGCCTAGCTCACATTCTGCGAAATCGAAAGCTCGACGAAGGTGCCACCTTGCAGGCGATCCGCGCTGAGTCCAGCTGCGAGAAGATGTCAGCTTTCTTCGGTGATTGGAAGCTTGAGAGAATCAGAACCTTAAGAAAATGCTTTGGTCACGTTGTTATGTACCACACTACCTCGAACATCATGCGAAGCGGATTGGGAATGGATACTCACGGTCAAACCTCATTTCGGACAGCAGGTTGGAGGTGGCAGGAGGATACCGGCTACCGGTTGTCTACCTTCGCAAGACAGTCTGTCTTGAAGTTCCCGTCAGCTTGCTGAACAGCTGTTGAAGCCGTGACCCGGGGATGCATTCAGTGTAGGGACTTGAGTTCACGCGCGAGATTCACTTGACGTGCGTTTTCGTCATCTGGTCTCAGGGTAGGACTGGGGGGTACTCACTGTTCACCCCTACGTTACCTCCAATGCTCCCAGATGCGCAGCCAGACCTGCTGTGTTAGCTACGTTGGCCAATCAGAGAAGCTTGGAGATATCAGAAGAATAGGACTGAGGTCATGTGTGAGATCCGAATGGAATAATATCCCTCATCACTGGTGATCAGGGTTGGAAGGGTTACTCACCGTGTGGCCTGGCTGATTGAAGACCATTTTCCTGGCGAGTTAGCTAGACAACCGACCGACAGGGTAGCTGGTTGGAGAGTGATCAGAAAAATAGGCTAAATGGTCATCCGTAGAGTACCAATGAATTAGACTCATCATAGTTGGAGCGAGAGGGTGCCAAGGACTCACGTCGTTCGCTCATGGCCGCTGAATCGGTCGACTGAAGAAATGTCAGCTCGTCCACAACCGAATCGAGCTATGGGTCATCAGACAAACTTTAGAGGCGGTCACTGGGTTTACCATTCCTGCTTCTCTTCCTAACTCGTGGATCGGAGCACTACTCACAATCTTTGTGAATTGTGTTCCGGGACGGCTATAACTGAGAACTTGCGAGTCAGCTTTCATTCCGCGACCGCGGGTGTTCGGAAGCGTCGGTTGCACCTGCGGCTGTCGACATCAAGCCTCCAGCCGTCACTGAACTGTTAGCTCTAAGTGCACGTCAGATAGCTGGTTAAGAACTCAGATAGACTAATCGTAAAGCGGTCACGTTGCGGTACCGATGACGTCGTGCTTTCATCATGTGTGGTACGATGAGGAGACGGCACTCACTAATTCTGCAGGAGAAGCGGCGGGTAGATTTGACTGTTGGTCAGTTTGGAGTGGATCATTCAACTCA
The DNA here is from genome assembly GCF_000293215.1 of Trichosporon asahii var. asahii CBS 2479. Classification (NCBI taxonomy): domain Eukaryota; kingdom Fungi; phylum Basidiomycota; class Tremellomycetes; order Trichosporonales; family Trichosporonaceae; genus Trichosporon; species Trichosporon asahii. Next base: position 60,512 of record NW_014040859.1, on the reverse strand, counting down.
TCGTGTTCCTTGGCTTCCGTTAAGGTAAACACTGTGCTGTCGTGTCAGCTCATGTCATTCTCCTACAGCCAGGAGGGACGGAGAAACTCACGCAGGCGACTGAGATCAGCTCTGCTCACCACCGAACTAGTTGCAGGGCAACAACAGTAAAGTAGTGTTGTCTCTGTGTCAGGCCGCTACTGCTTGTCACCTTCGCGTTGCACCGGTAGTAGCAGTCTCACATCTCTCACTCTGACTGTCAGCTGTGTCGCACTGCTCGCAACTACCTTGGCCTACCCACCTTGCCTAGCCAATTCGATCAGGTGGGCGGGCTGCTCTGTCAGCTTACAAGAACTACGCGGCAGTGCTAGCTGAAAAATGGAGCGCTCAGATCTTTGTAACGTTCGGACAGCGGTGAATTGGATCCTGTGACAATAGGTTCTTCATGGCGTCGAGTGGGGAATAACACTCACCGCGAGACATGAGAGATAGGCGCAATGTGGCTGCTCGCAACAAACTGGTGGTCAGCTCTCGAGTCAAGATCGTCAGAGCTCAGACTTACCCTCACTGCCTCCGTGGCCCGCGTAGTGAAGAAGTAGAACTGGAGTCTGCAGTCAGCTGTGAAAGTCGAAAGAAACAGAGGCGGCCGAATGGTGACACCCACCGTTCACATCTGCGAGTCAGCTCGTGGCTGTATCCAAGCTTGCTCACGATCTGGCATTAGCTGAAAACAAGTGGGCTGATAGCTTCGAACACACAGGCTTTCGATGCCAGACGGCGTTTGAAGCTTGCCTCAACATGCGAGTGGCCATGCTCTGTGCTGTTTAGCTCAGGAGATGGAAGCCCTCAGTTCACCCCTGGCGAAGCATTGGCACCACTCAGAGTCTTGCCGAAGCGCCGAAAGTGGTTCTGCCGGTCAGCTCATCGAGTGATATGGTAAGCTGAGCCTCACCCGTTCGAAGACCAGTCGGGCAAGTGCGGAGCTACTGCAGCTACCATCGCCTCAAGGAGAACCGCACTTGGCGAGTTGTTAGAGGCCTGCGAGTTAGCACGGGCTCTGGATTAGCTGGGCTGAGACGTACCTTTGCTGTGTGCAGTCCGTGTATGAGAGTTAGCCGAGGAGTTCGGTTGCGAAGCTTCTTCGTACTACTACTTGTCTGCATGTCAGCTAAGGGGTTCCCAAAGCTGGTACCCCCCTCTTCCACTGTGTCTTGATAGGTACCACAGCAGCTCAGATGTGATAACAACTATCGTGGGCGTTCAAGTATCTGTTGGTAAGCTATAGGAACGGCTTGATAGCTATCACGTTCATCGGTACGAACCTCCAATAGCCACTGGAGCCAGGCGTCACGCTCGATACTTATCAGACGTACGACAATGTGTCTGGAGTCAGCTACTCCTATTTGTTCACAGCTGCACGTACTCTCCCCTCACCGCCACAAGTTCCACAGCGGTTGGTGGACGTCTGATAGTCAGCTTTAACCTCGGAGTAGCAGCATAACCCACCTCAAATCAAACCGCTGGGGATGCAAACGCAACCGGCTGACACTTGCGCTCACTGTGACTCAAGATGTCTGCAGTGAGCTTTTACCGCGTATCGTGGAAGCTCACCTCCCCCATTGATGCCATCGTGGGGAGCACTCGCGAAAGTATCATCCTGAGGTCAGCTAATCCACGCCACGGACAGCAGGAACGGGAGAGTGCAGTCTCAGCTAAGACACACGTAACGATCACGCCACCACTGACACCAGTGGTGGTCAGGACCTAGTAAGCAATTCGCTCGTCATCGTGGCTCCTCCCTTGCTGAGACAGCTACTCACATCACAGCAACATCCTTCAGCGATGTCATTTGGGTGGCGAGCTCTGAGGTCAGCTCTAGTGAAAGACATGAGGCGCTGTGCCACTGCCGCTGGCGGTGTTGGGGCCCCTGAACAGTGAATTCACGATCATTGCCGACACAGCCATGAGATGTGGTTCGGGTTTCAGCAGGCTGAAGTCAGCTCTGTGGCACGCTTCAAAGAGGTGAAAGACACAAGTCTCAGAATCTGCGAGGATCTCCACGTTTTGGTTCAGAACTGTGGTAATTTTGGTCGTTCATCGTTGACTTGGGCTTCCCTGGCTGCACTCACTGAAGCATTCTGGTCGCCGACGTTCAGATGTCTGGACCTGGTGTCAGCTTTGGTCGTGTGGGAGAGATAGCTGCGGATAGAACAGGTTGCGAATGCAGTGGGAGACCGGATCCTTACATGGGAACCTGTGGGCCGATGGGGTGTGGCCACAAGGAAGGCCTGGGGTCAGCTGGTGTCAAAGGAGACAGAAATCATGAGGCCAGTCCATCGTCTGATCTTGAAGGGTTGCCTGCTCCTCACCTCGGCTCGACCGCTCTTCTCCACTTGACGTGGCTGAAGCTTGAATAATCACTCGTACTGGAGTCAGCTTAGAGCGCAAGGACGGCAGCTGGGATAAGACATGGTGGGAGGAGCTAGACTCTCGCCACCCTCAAGCTTTCCTCGCCGAGAAATCACCATCCCATCAACCCATAACAGTAGACTGCTAGGTTCAGTTCTGAGATACCAGTGTCGTGCAGATGCTGGATAGGTAAGTCGTTGAAGGATGTGAAGAGATATGCAACGTTGAGAGATGTGCGGAGTCAAGAATACATCCAGCGTGTCATCGCCCAGTACCCAGCCTCATACGCCCCGCTTGACGCACTGACACGTAAAGCGAGGAAGGCGCAACGGGCGCAGCGGGCGCGACAGTGCAAGAGACGCGGGTGAGCGAGGGTTGTGCGAGCGTGCGAGCGTGAACCCGCAAGGTACGAAGGTACGGTGCGTGTGTGGGGCGCAGTGCTCGCGAAGCAATCGCCGCGCGCTGCGCTTGCTTGCGCCGCACACGCTGGGGCACGCCCAGAACCGCTATGGTGCGCGATGCCTGGTGTGTTGGTGGGTGGTGCCGGTGTCTGAAGGGCGCACTGTCGCACACAAAAGTCACACTGCGCCCTCGCCTTAGGAGGAACGCGGACTTGATGCCGCTTGGCCAGCGTGGCCGGCACGAGCATCCAGCAAGAGCGGGAGAGTGCATTGCGGCATGCAGCAACCCGAGAAGCAGTACACCGAAGCGAGATGACGCTCGGCGCTTCGCGCCTCGCTCACCAGTACGGAGACAACCGGAATCCATGCATTATACCTCGGGATACAAAGTCAACTGTGACACGTCCTGCCATACCCTTGCGTAGGGCGAGCTATGCGAAAATGAGTCTAATGGGAATGGGGATGGAAAATGCTGTAATCAATGCTTTGGTGCTTGCGTTGTGATGCTGCTGGGGTCTTGCTCTTGCTGTGCGTCGGTGACTTGGTGGACTCGAGCCATCCGGAGCCGAGACGTCGTCGGCGACACATGTCTAGCCGAGCGAGAGCGACCCGAGAAATGTTGGGGGATGCGAGAATGAGATGAGAAAGTAGGGGTGAGGTGATGAGTTAGAGTAGTACTGCGGCGCCTGCGGTCAGGAGCAGCAGCGAGCCCGAGACTGCGAGCCGCGCCGCGCTCGCCGGCTGCGGGGCTAGCTGCAGCGTCGGCTCGGGCTGGGGTATCGTCCTGTTCACAGTCGAGCCGTTCAGGTACGTGCCGTTCAGGAAGGTGTCGTCGGACTGGGGTCAGCTTCTGGCATAATGCCCCCAGCTGCGGGACTTCCGTCCGGGCTGAGCGGGCAGCTGCTGCCCGCCTCGCTGCGCTCCGCACACACTACTCACAACTAGGCTCCGATTGTTGCACGTGCTGTTGTAGATGTCGATGATGCTCGCAAAGTTCTCGAGCTCGGTGCCGCTCACGTGGTCGGTCACGCAGGACAGACATGCCATCGTCGAGTTGATGTACCACGCCTCGCAGAGACGCTCGCGGCAGGGCTCGCTCATGACCAGGTCGAAGCAGGCGTTGAAGCCCTCAAGGTCTGCTCGCGAACAGGGCGACTCGCACTGTGGCGGGATACCCGAAGGGTCGAACGCACGGACGGCGAGGACTGCGTGTCAGCAAGGTAGCACGAGGTCTGAGGGGCACCGGCTTGGGCGTGCCGAGCTCTTGGCAGCTGCACTGTGCTGGGCTGCTCTCCGGAACGGAGCAACCCCACAAGACACAACGATCCGATCGGCAGCGCCCAGATCTCGACGAGAAGCGGCCGGTCACACAGCCTACCTCCGATGGATGGTGGGTACTCACCAAGGCTGAGGAGGAAGAGGGCGAGCATGACGTCGTGCGGCTAGCTCCGGGCGGGCAGAGGTCGGTGGGGAGATGTCTCGATGAGAGTGACAGGGGGCGTGTGAGGACGCTGAAGTTGTGGGGCAGCGAGCTGGAGCCGGGCTTGCCGGGAGCTGGTGCTGCGAGATGATGAGGGGAAGAACAACAACACAGCGGCGGTGTTTTTGTACTGCGCACGGCGACGGGGGCACTGTCTGCACGGGGTGCAGGGGCAGGAGCAATCAGGGCGGCGTCATCGCACCACCGGCCGGTGTGCGAGTGTGCGTGAGGAGGGAGACTTGGCGAGATCGCAGGTAGGTCGTGTGCAGTCGGAGTCGTTGACCTCGTCGTCCCCGATACCCAAGGCGTTGCGAGTCCGCCGGGCGTGGAAGCTGATGTCGCTACCCAGCCGGGTGCCGGTGGTGGTGGGGAAGTGGTAGGTCGAGATAGATGACGTCGCAGCCGTTAGAAATTTGAGGAGAAGCGACTGCGGGGGACGGCTCTTCGGATATCAGGTATCAGTGATCAGGTTCCGCGAGTCGAGCGTCGTGCGTGGTGTCGCGAGGATCCGTTGTCCGGGATCGCTGTCGTTGGAGGGAAGGAAATGTGCAAGTCGAGTGAGTGTGGATGAGAGGTTGCAACAATGCAATGCATGCATGGTGCACACGATGCAGGCTGGGCTGGCTAGGTGGCCGGCTGGCTGGCTGGCGCGAGAGGGTCCAAGCGGTGCCGCGACGCCATCAGGACCATGGCCTCCACCTCCACTCACGCCGGTGCAGTGAGCGCCGCACGCCCGCGCCCCCGCGCCGCTGGCTCCGGCGCATGGCCGCGGGCACCACGGGCTCCAGCGCATGGACAAATGGGTATGTGGGGTGTCATGGGCCGATGTAGCATCCGTTGAAATCCATCCAATGCGCCAGCCAACCAGTTGAGTCCGTCCCTAGCTCAATTCCGCACTAGTGCGCTGGCTCGTGTCCCTACGCCGTCCTTCTGACTGGCGGCCTCCCCGCGGAAACCCGGCGGACAAGTCCGTTCAGGGACACGATAAGCGCCCCAGTTGTCTCCTCGGTGTCGCTCATCTCGCAGCTCCAATGTTCCGTCGCTGCGGATCGGGCAACGCATATCGCAGTCTAGTCGGCCCCATCTGCGGTACTCGCAGAGCTGACTGTGCCGACCGTAGACGACTGACACAACAACAGCTGGAAGAGAAGCCAAGTGCTATTGTTGATGACACTGCGTCAGGGTTGCAGGGTCGCCGCGCCGCGCCTGCAGGATGCGGCGTCTGTCAGAAGGCCGCAGACCGCGCGCCGTGCGCCCCTCCAGACGTTCCACCACACTCCCGCCGCTAGTGCACGCCGGCACGCCGTGCCGCATTCCGTACTTGTGCTTCTCCCCGAGTATAGCCCGAGCCCTCGGCCGACGTCACAACGGCGTTTGAAGCAGTTGCAAAAGAAGCATGGAAGCACCCCCGAAATCGAAAACGGGGTGGTCCTGTCAGGGCCGTGCCGAGCAACGATAAGATTGCACGGGACCAAATGCTCACAGTTTTATCTTATCGTGCACCGCCTCAACGCCGCAGTCAGAGCCGCGGCGAGCCCTACGCACTCCGTTCATTCATCCATACTCTCAGCATGTCCGCAAAGATGTCGCTCACCAACGCCGAGAAGCGGACTCTGCATAGACCCAACGGTGAGGCGAGATCTGGGGCGGCAGCGTCGGGAGCGGAACCAAAACCGACTCCCTGCACTCCACCCTGCGCCTCGTCGTCGACGAATCCACATCCACCTCCATGCCCACCGAACCCTTCACCACCACCCTGCAACTCCGTCAACCCTCGGAGTTCGTAAAACAGGCCTCCCGGAGCTCTCAGAAGCAAAAGAACTGCCCCACACGGGCTCGAACCGTGGACCTCGGAGTATGTTACGGATAACAGCTCCACGCGCTAGCCAACTGAGCCATAGGGCAGCGAGAGCGCGAAAGGCGAGCTGACAGCGCTCCGCCCGGCCGACTTATTAACCAGGGAACGAACAGACAACTGTGCAGCCGATCGTACTGATCGGAATGGTACTAGGCATAAGAGCGTGCAACTGCCTTCCATGGGAAGGCGAGAGGGTTCGGAGGAGACTACTGCTGTGCTGTATGGCCTCACGTGTTGGACTTAACGGAGGTCCAGAATAGCTTGGCGAGGCTCTGCGTGTGTGTTCTAAAGGCTCACTCAGACGCTGCAAGACCACGTCTCAAGCGAACGTCATACTCCCCGCAGAACCTTTGCGACACCACCTGTGTATATCTTCACTGCCAAGCCATTGGACGCCGTCTCATCCGAGCGTGGGCCGACAGCTTGCGCTATTCGCACCACCACCCCGGGTCCATCACACCGCCAGCCTGCCAACCGCTGTTGTCTCTCAGACATCTCACTGATGCCTGATGTACTACGATTGAGCTCTGACAGCCTCATCTCAGATCCTTCGCATCGCATCAGGCGTTCACTGGTTCACTGGTTCACAGGGCGAGCAGGTGGCATGGAATGCGGCCGGTCTCGATCTCACAATCTGCTGCGCAAGGACGCGCCCCGCTTCTCGATTGCGCAGCACTTGTGTGCCCCATTGTCAAATGACTCGCATGATGGGCAAGAGCAAGTGGGAGCGAGGAGGCAGCGAGCGCTGCAGAAGTGCCTGAGGGAACAGCGGGATACATAAGAGCTCGACCACATTCGTCTGTCTTCCTCTTTCCATCATTCTTCCCTCGACCTGACTATCACTTTCTTTGCCACACCTTCCAAAAGTCTCGACCAACATGACCAAGGTTCTCCTCTACGCTCTCAGTACGCTGCTCGGTTGCTAGGTTTACAGCTAACAGCAGCCGCTCTTGCCGCATTCGGCAGTGCCCAGCTCGCGATCCGCCAGGAGGGCGAGCAGCAAGTGCCCGGCATGCCTGGCGCCGGCGACATCGCTCGGTGCACCGCAAACGGCGACTGCCCCGTCTCGCTCTCGACCAGCACTTGCCTGGGCAAGATCGACCCTCAGTGTGCCGAGGAGCTCTGTGGTGTGAGTGTGTTCTGCGCTTCACTTCGCCTCCGCCTCGCTCCCATGTCCCCCACATTCCTCGACCTCACACCGACTCACGCAGTGTTCCGTCCACCTCATCCTCCACATCGGGGAGCCATCCCATCACACTCATGGCTTCCATGACCTCCGCTTAGCTAACCGCAGATGGAGAATCTGGGCCAGTGCGTCGCCTGCGCGACGAGCACTGGCTCGCTCCAGATGCTCTGTCCCGATGCCGACCTCTCGTCCAACGCCACCGCAAACGGCACCGCGACCAACGGCACGGCCGTGAACGGCACTGATGCCGGTAACGCCACTGCGCCCGGCAACGCGACCGACGCCAACGCCACTGCCCCCGGGAATGCGACCGACGGCAACATGACTGCCGGGGGCAACGCCACGGCCGCCGGGAACGGGACTGGCGCCGGGGCTGGGAATGGCACCGGGGCGGGGAACGGGACCGCGCCCGCTGGCGGCGATGCGGGCGCCGTGCAGCTTATTCCGGCCGCTGTCCTCGGCCTGACCCTCCTCGCTGGCGCGTTGCTTGTCTGAGAATAGCAGGAGCGGCGAAAAGCAGATGTGGCGTAGTCTAATGTTAAAGTACAGTATGTGATGTGTCTTCGTGTTGCGTTTCGTGGGGCTTGTAGAGCGTAATGCAGATTGTTGTCCTCCGGAGGTCAGAGAGGAGGTGGGTCACGAGGAGTTGCCAATAGACGTGCTGATAATACCACTCACAGACATGCACTCCGCTTTCGCTACCGTACGTTCCAAGCTCAGCAGTGGCCTAGTGGCCGATTACCAGAAGAACAGAACCCTCTCTACCGCTAGTGGCAACTGCAAGATTCCCGCCTGTCTGTACGCGTACTTCGACTAACGCAGGCTTCTTCAGTCACAAGCAGATACTTGAGCCTACTGCATCTGTGCACCACAAGTGGTCACACTGCGTTCTAGGATGCCATGCTGGAAGGAGAGTAGACTACGAGTTTTCGATTTTTCGTGATTTCGTCAAGCTCTCCACTCCATTACCCTTGCTCAGTGGTCTGCATTCCTTCCGATGCTCACAGACCCCATGGTCACAGACTGTATGGCCCTCATCCTGCAGGAGCCGATCGTGTCTGGGCAGCGCTCAGTATGCACGGCTTCAACGCGTGCAGGTCGCCGGATTTCAATGAAGAACGCGAGGCTCCATAGTCTCACTAAGCCACTTCCCGCACCGCTGCACAGACCACTTCCCTAATTCGAAATACAACAACTCATTACAAATGTTCGCCCTTCCAGTAGTGTCGCCCGCAATGAGCCTTCTCCAGCTCGTCGTCCCAGTACTGGTCATGCATGGTCTTGAGCGTATCCTCCAGATATGCAATGATCTCATCATAGCACTCAGACTGTATAGCGAGCACGTCTCCGTTGGTTCGCCTGTGCGTGGTGCGCGTCGAGCCTTTCCACTTCCATTCTTTCCTGTCCTCGCGGTCCGCCTGTCGCACAGCCTCGATGAGCACGTTGCACTCGTGCAGCAATGTTTCGACCCGGGATACGCACGCTGCAATCAAGTCTGTGGTAGCGGCTGTTGACTGTCAGCTTTGGACTGCAGACGGAAGATAGCGGAACGTACCCTCTCCACGCAATTTAGACTGGGCGCACCCCATTATCGTCACCTGCTTCAAGAGGAAGACATGATATGACCTCTGCAGGATCACACGCCGCTCGAGCGCCTCGTCGCCTGATGACCCGTCGATCTGTGTCTCGGCGCCGAGCTCGACCTTCTCTGCATCCTGAGGCCGAGCTGGAAGTGGTAGAGACTGTGGGCTTTCAGTGCCACGACGATGTCTTGCGGCCTGTCGAACATGTCGTGGTGATGAATGCGGCGGTGTTTGCTGCAACCTTTGCGGAATGATCATTCCTGAAACTGCAGGATGGTAGGGGCTTAGATGGAGCAGCTGCATAAGGCGGGGTGCAATCGCGCACGGATCGTCGTCTCCACAAGCCTTAGTGATGACATTGTGACCGTTACACATCTTTGCTTCTGGACTGGGTGGGCTAAGTGCTCTAAGGACGCAAACAGCAGGGCAGAGGCGTGTGCAAAACGCAAGGGCTGACTGCCTTGAAGGGAAAGGGCATGGTGCACCACCACGGACTGAACAGCGCCGAACGCATGCGCTTGAAACGATCGAGCCCGTTGAGGAAGACGGGCGTCTGGACAGACCCGGGGAGACTGACCTGACCTTCATTTACCCGCATGGGAGAGATTCTGAACTGTCTGCTTGTCTGCAGCCATCGACAATGGAAGATGCGAGGGCAGCAGTAGACGGAGAGTGCAAGGGATGGATACCCGTCCTGATAATCCTCCTAGAATTCTGACCACTCTCCTGCACCAGAAGCATACCGGCTCCGGCATGCCGGCATAACGCTGTTCCGCGCGAAGCGAGACATGGACAGGTTCCAGACGATCACCGCAGTTGGGTCAGGTGACTGCCAACTAACTGATGGACTCCTTGCATTGTGACCTCGGATGACTTACCCTGCCAAGACTTCGCTCCCAGCAGCGCCTGGTGATAAGCCTGAGCCGCGGCAAGTGTCTTTCCCAATCATGCATACGTTGCACTACTTGCAGGCACGTCGCCGGCTCAGGATGGCAGCGCTTCCGCCGTTTCGATGTCTTGCATGGTAGGCGTAAACATACATAAAGGCATCTGGGGCGAACCTTACGCCCGAACATTCTACACCCCCGTCATGTTCAAGGCATTCTTAGTTTTGAGTGAGTCCTTCGCAGTGTCGCGCTGACAGAAGCCGTTCTTGGTAGGCTCTCACCTTGACACATACCCTCTGATGCATCAGGTCTTGTCCACGCGCAGGGCACCCCCAATCTCTGCATGACCGAGTGCGCCGACTTCTACAAGATGGCGGCAGGCTCGGCATCATGCCAGAGCGGCACCAGCAGTCCCGCATGTCAGAAGGAAGCCTGCTCTGTGAGTTACTGAATGCAAAGAGTCGCTGATCATCAAAGGTCGTAGGGACGTTTGATGCCTGTTTTCCGTGCTTGGGCCTAACCCAGACACAAATTGACGCGGCGAAGCAGGCATGCAGCGGCGGAAGGCTGGGTGGTGCCAGTGGCGCCACTGGTGCAGGAGCTGCGGGGTCTGCAGGTGGTGGGAGTGCGGGAGGTGGGCTTGCGGTGGGCTCATCAACGGCACCAACGGCGAGCCAGAGCATCTCGCCCACCCTGTCCAGCGCGCCCAGCGCTGCCTCGACAGGCATTCCGTGTGCGTCGGTGTGCGGTGATGTGCGAAGAATATTGATGTCGGATCAGGCGTGCAAGGCCTCGGAAGACCCCGGAAAGCCCCGTTGCTACCGCCAGATATGCGGCGTGAGTGACGTCCGTAGCCGTGCACTGACGGAAGGCGACCGACTTCGACGCCTGCATGCTCTGCAACGGCGCAAGTGAGGCTCAGGTCAGCGACATGCGGCAGCAGTGCAGCGCCCCGGAAGGCAACTCTACGTCCGGCGGTGGGTCTCGCCCCAACGGCTGGGTCGGAGACGGATGTGATCTGGCCTGCCACGACTGGAATGTCATCTTGCATACGAGCAGTGCGTGCATGGCTGAACGCGCCACGGATGCTTGTCGCGGGGACCTCTGCGCGGTATGTCTTCTCCCGGTGTCGCCGTGCTGATCACAGGCGTCGGCGACATTCGATACATGCTTCTCCTGTTACGGCAACTCTACAGAATGGTCGGGAACCAAGGATTACATGAAGGTAAAGTGTGAGCAACTGGGCTTCGGCCCGTCCGTCGCTGTTCCGCAACTGGCATCTACTTCGGGCCCAGCTTCATGGCGCCCATCGCTCCCGAGCCAGAGCCAGAGTCCAACAACCCAGCCTTCTCCAGCACCTGGGTCAGGGGCTGGGAAATGCTCTCCGATGCTCTTGGGTCTGTCCGCAGGTGCACTGCTCACAGTGCTCTTCTGATGGACGGATCGGCAGCGGAGTCGGAGTCGGAGGTGAATGCGGGAGATTGTGACAGCAGATACGAACTGGATGCAAAGACTAGGACCAGGTTGGTCGCCCCAGGCGCGTGAAGCCAAAGTCTGCGGTCGTAGCAGAGAGTGACGTGCGGGTGATATTATAGGTAGGAAGCGAGACGAGCTGGAGGAGTAAACCGTGATACACCGCCTCCAAACCGTGCCGAAGGTTGTGCATGCAGGGCTCGCTCGTTCGAGCCCAAAGTGTGCATCTCATGGTTTGGCAACTGGCTACCTACAGAATAATGATATACATTCGCAATGCTGTCCTACGGACCGGAGGCCCACCGGACATTACTTCCAGCTGTGCGAGGACTCGCTTCCGATCTCGCTATCGGCATCGATCTCGGATCCGACTCCGCATCTGGAGATCAATCCACGGTCATTTTACAACATTTCAGAGTTTGCTCCAGGAACACCTCGTACGCACCTCCCAGGGTCGTCTCCGTACTGGGAGGTCTGCTGGGCAGACGATCCAGGCGTGCCGGTGCTCCACTGGCTCTCTCTGCCCCGCCGACGACAAGAAGCGGGGCTAGGCACCTCTTTTTCCGATCGCCTGACTGACCACGAGACAGCAGCGGCCAACACCCGTCGCGTAGTTCAGTCGAGTCATTCTGCTGTCTTCTAGGGACAAGTGTCCTAGATTGCTGTTGGCTGAATACTGTTCTTGATCAAACAATCTCCACACTAAGATCAGGCCATGCTGAGAACAATTGTCGTCCTTTGTGAGTTTGCCACAATGTTCCGGGGCTCACATCAGCCGCACTCAGTGAGTGAGAATGGCAATTTGCCTGACGCGCAGCTGTGGTGCACGCTCAGTCCGCTGCAGGGGCGTCTGCAGCACCAGCGAACCCATTGAGATGCATCGACGCCTGCGGCGACTTCTCAAAGTTTGCGCAAAGTACGGACGCGTGCAAGACGAATATCCAGAGCCCCGCCTGTATGAACGCTGTGTGCACTGTGAGTGATTAACCCCCTGCCCCATCACCCTGTGGCCCCCCCCCCTCATCTATCCCCATGGAGCCAACACGATCGCTAACGAGAGACATCAGACACGTTTGACGCATGCTGGGGTTGCCTAGGCATACCGGCCGAGTTGATTGCGTCCGCAAAGATGTTTTGCGCGAACGGCGGCGGCGACCTGCTTGACCAGCTCGAGACGGGAGGGGAGGGGAATGGGACGGCACCGAGCGCGAGCGGAAGCAATGCCGCTGGCGTCTCCGCCCTTTCCAGCGCGCTGGCCGATGCTTCCGGTCTCGGCGCCGGAGCCAGTACAACGCCCACCCCAACCGGGTCTGGTACGGTTGCGCCGTCGTCTGGCGGCTTAGACATCGGCGGGTCAAACATGCGAGGCGGCAACTGCGACGCTGAGTGCGATGAGGTTATCAGAGTACTGGGCGGTCCCGTTTGTAAGGATCGGACCGGAGAGAATTTGGAATGCCTCGACAAGTTGTGTGCTGTGAGTTGGCCAGTTCTGTATGGTGATTAGCACTAATCCACAGATTGACAAGTTCGAGGAGTGTTATCGCTGCGTTGGGGCCAACGATGACAAGATTGGCAACCTCAGGCAGAAGTGCGCGGGGCGTGGCAGCGCTGCGAGATTGACTGCAGGAGAAAACTCAACAGCGACCGCAACAAGTGCCGCTGGCAGCGGTGGCGTCGCTGGAGGTGCCGGATCTTCGGGCCTCGAGTGCCGAAAGGAGTGTAACGATGTGTTCAATCGGATCAGACACAGCAGCGCTTGCATGCGTGAGGTCAAGTCGAACGAGTGTCTGATAAGTGTCTGCCCTGTGAGTGATGCCTGCCGGCGACGCTGACTCGAGGTCGCGAACACCTTCGACACGTGCTACGCCTGCCTCGGCCAGTCGCAGGATTCGATTGATATCATGAAGAGCGCATGCGCTGAGCTTCTCAGCTCAGGTGGCGTAGCCTCTACTGATGGTCTCAATGGGTCCTCGGCCGGATCAGGGTTGGCGGGTTTCGTCCCATCTGGGGTTGCCGGCGCAGGTACTTCAGGCTCGCCTGTAGCTCAACCGGAAAACGTTGCTGCCCCAAGCGCAACGTCAAACGAGCAGAATGCCCCTTCTCCAGCAGCAGCATCCGGGTCGAACGCCGGCCGCAGACTTCCTTCGGCAGTTGTGGTGCTCTGCGCTAGTGTGCTTGCAGTGGGGCTCTTTTGAGCTAGCCCGGACGTGGGGCGACCTAACCTTGGTGGAATGTCTGAAGGGAGCGGTGGCTCTTTCACTGGGATACACTGGGAGTATGTTGCCACTGCGGGTCCGTTGGCGCTCTGTTCTTATCATGTTAGCGCGGGTGGTGCGCAGTCGCAGCTCAGAATACTGGAATGAGCGGGCAAACGCAACTTTGCCCCGCCATTGCGCAAGGCACCGCTTTGGGATTGTTGTTGATTGTTGTGACCGAGTCACGTGCACCTTGCTGCGCAATGCACCTCGCGCAGTCGTCATCTCGGTAACCTATATCTCGCGAGCCCTCTTACTCTATATCAACAAGCATCCATCCCATGCATGTAGCGCCCCCACGCCCGCTATCTTCCCACTCACCATGCTCAAGTCACTCGTCATAGCCACGCCCCTGCTCCGTGGGTGTGTCCGTGGATTGCACTGACATCAGTCGCCATTGTCGCGCAAGAGGTCTCCATCCAGCCCGTGGTGCCCAGTGGCGGCAATCTCGGAGACGGCAGCAGCCCTTCGGGGCCCAGTGTTTCCTTCGTGTCTGGGGACGGAGGTGATGCCGAGGAAACCGACTCGCCATCCAGCACCGTCGGCCCTGGCCCCGGTGCTGCGAACACTGAGTCATCCGACAATGACGAAGCGTCGGCCACCTCCGCCCCGTCTGGCAGCGGCGCCGCCCCCTCCGCCAGCAGCAGCAAGGAGTCGAGTGGCAAGCCCTCGCATAGCGCGACCTCGGCTACGTCGAGCCCCGGTGGCCAGCCCAGCCCCACGTCGGCCTCATCGAGCCCTGGCGGCGCGCCCACCTCAGCGACCAGCCACCAAGCGGGCGGCGTGCCCAGCGGCTCGGGCTCGGCCAAGCCGTCAACCTCTGGCAAGTCGTCCGCTGGCCAGATCTCGGTTGCTCTCAGTGCACTCGTCGTTGGTATTGCCGCTGCTCTTATCTATTAATCTAGCGGACTGAAGCTTTCAGCCTCTAAATTCCTGAATGTAGCGTTTAGTCGGACCCTGTGCAGGTCGTAAGTCTGTGCCCGTTGACGGCCCTATCGACTGCCTGTCCGCGACTAGCTTGACGCCTAGCTCGAAGCTCGGCGGTTTCGGCCACTGACGTCGAGACGGCAAGTCTACATCATGTCCTCTGCAAAGTGCAGTACTGATGGTGGAGAACTGCAAGGCTCCGATGAGACGATGCTGTAACTTCAAGCTCAACAGGTTCTCCGACGCCACCTCGTGGCCGCATTGACTTCCGAGCCCATCGGGTAGATTGCCGCTGAGAGGGAGGGCTCCGGACCATGAGGGATATAGCAGCCCACGCGTAGTTTGGGCGAACGCCTGCGCGCCGCAAGTGCCCACCGGTCACCGCAGAACGCCCACAGGACGGCCACAGGCTGGCGCGCCGAGCGCTCGATGTAGTTATTGTCCAAACCTACGAGCCATCCGGTCGGACACGGACTGCATGCACGCGATCCGAGCGGCGCACCTCCCTGTTGTAGACTGTTGGAACTTGCTACGGGCGACTGCGCTTGCCGCCCTACCGCCAAGTACATCTTGAACGGCCGTATCATCGTCCTCCGCATCTCACACCGCTCAGTTGATCTCAGCACCACCCTTACCACCTCCACGCTCACTCATAATGCTTAAACACACTCTTTTCGGTGAGCCCGTTCAGTTCGACCGAAGAACCATGAGACACAGCTAATACGTCGCAGTTCTTCGTGAGTCACAGCAAACCCCCGTTGGGCTGTGGTGGCAAGGCAAGAGAAAGGGATAGGGCCAGAAATAGCGCAACACACCGCCCCACCTTGCCAAGAGAGGATCCAAGAGCGAACCCGGACAATAGCTAACCGCAGTCGTTGCTCAGCTCGGCCTCGCCGGCATCCAGGAGCCCATCTTCTCTGACCGCACCACCATGGCGCCGTACACGCCGACTCCGACGGGTGCCTCCGGCGCCGCCGCGACTGGCGCCACTGGTGCTTCCGGCGCTGGCGCCGGCGCTAGTACGGGTGCTGACGCCGGTGCCGACACTGGAGCCGCGACTGGTGCCGATGGTGGCGCGGACACCGGTGCCACTGGCGGCGCTGGCGCCGACTCGGGCGTCGAGGCTGGCTCGGGCACTGGCGCCTCGGGATCCACCGGTGCCGGATCTTCGGGAACTGGCGCCGGCGCCGGCGCCG
>NW_014040859.1:40563-44716 GCF_000293215.1 Trichosporon asahii var. asahii CBS 2479 | reverse complement strand
AACTGGCGCCGGCGCCGGCGCCGGTGCCGGAGCCGCTGCTGGCAGCGCTGGCTCCATCTCGCGCTCGAGCTCCCCCACGTCCAAGACCTCGGCGTCTGCCAGTGCCAGCGGCACCTCGGGCGCGGGCCGCACCATGCCTGTCCTCGCGTCGGTCGCTCTCCCTCTCCTCGGCGCCGCGCTCTACTTCTAAACCCTAAGCTGTAGCCCTGTCATCTTCACGTCTTCCCTTACGTCTTACGCCCCTTGCTTCACCCTGGTGGCCACCCCCTTCTTGTTATGCATAACGTGCAGTACTCATTTTTGGTCGAATCCCCGGCACGTCGTTCTCTGTGAGCGTTGCTCGGTTGCCGTGAGCTTCGCACACCAGCGGTATGCTACCGGCTCAGGTGCAAACCCGACGGCACGGCCCGGCTTGCAGCTACTCCACTTCTGTCACCCGTGTGGTGTGCCAAGCGCTAGGTGCGGACGTCTGGACAGACGGCGTCGTGCACGCGGACCATGCATGCGGCCTGTCCTCGCCTTGAGTCTACCCTCGCCCGGCCCTCGCCTCCCTCGCTCCATGCGCACTCTTGCACCGCACAGATGCCAGTGTGTTCGCCATGCCGTCCTATACCGTCCGCCGTCGACTTTGATGTCTCTTCTTTCTTCTCTGTCACCAGTGCCCGTCTGTCTTCACCGTCCACCACCGAGACATCAACATGCGTGTGTCTTTCGCTTCTGGTGAGCCCGCTCCGTAATCTTAGCTTGCTGACCTCAGGCGTTCGTGCGTGTTCCCCTTGACGCCTGCTGGGTCAACGCGATCCCAAGCGGCGGCGAAGTCAGTGCGTCAGTAGAGCTAACCTCAGTTCTCCTCCTGCGCACCCTCGAGCGTCGCCAGTTCTCCGACGCCGAGGAGGTGTGCGGTGCCATCTGCGAGGCCAGCGGAGGACCCGTGGAAACGCCTGAGTGCGCAACATCGACCGCTGCGGGTTTCACCACTGGATGTCTCACCGCCGTCTGTCCCGTGAGTCGTTCCTGATATCCCCATCGGCAGGCTAACTCCAAGATCCTGGTCGACCCCGACATGCAAGCGTGCGTCAGCTGTCTGGAAGCGTACTCTGTCACCTTCACTGCGTTGAGGGCGGAGTGCGCCGTCGCCTCTTCGTCGGCGGTGTCCCTCTCCAGCTTGTCGTCCTCCTCCAGCCTGTCCGCCTCCAGCACCTCGTCCGAAGATGAGATCTCCTCTACTACCAGCAGCGCCACTAGCACCCGTACTTTGACCGCGACCTTGACCAGCACCGACGACCTCGAGACCGGAACCGCGTCGCCCAGCGCCAGCACCAGCTCCAGCGCCAGTACGACCAGCAGGACCCTCGAGGAACACGAAATGAAGAGCATCCCGCGCTACTCGCCCACGACGCTCGTGCGGCCTTCGGATTACTACAGGTCGGCTGCGGCTCCCGGCGAGACTGCTCACGATGGCTCCGCTGCTTCCCGCTCCATCCCTGGTTCGGCGCTGCTGGGAGCAGCTGTGGCCCTTGCCGCCTTCATCTGACCGGTCGACGAACATAAATTACCAAGGACAGTAGTACTGGTTATAATATGGACTTACTCTGCGTTCCGAGAATGCCTGAACGTCGGTGCACTTCCAACATTCACCACCCGAGCCGCTCGTACCAAGCGGTGGGCGGCCGACTGCGCAGCGCTGGACTTACGAAGTGTGACTGACAGAAGGACGCGCTTAGGGTGCTTATCGCGGACAGGTACGAACCTTGCCGCCATCGGAGGATGCTGGAAGTGGTGCTTAAAGCTTGTCCCGAGAGCTTGATGCGTTCGATTCTGGGCCGGAGTCGCCGTCTGGCGACCGATCGCCGCGCCGTGCGTCCCGAGGCTATGCCGTGTCATCGGCGAGAGCTGGCGGAGGGCGGTCGTCACACTCCGAGAGGACTCGGCACTCGAAAGTCTTGCGATCTTTGTTCACGCCGTCAGGCTCACATCCACCATCCCAAGCAGCAGCTTCCGCTGCACCGACGGAGCCGATGTGCCGAAGCTGGGCCGCAGACCACCTCGCGAGAATGTGTGGCCTTCGGAGTCATCGAACGGCTCAGTGATTGATTAGTGCGAACATGAGGGATGGGATACTTGCCCGTTAAGAGGAGCGGGGACGAACGTGGTGACGCCTGAATGCGCAATGAGTCTCAAGCGAATTGATGCGCCGAATGCCTCGGGCCGCTGTTGCACCTGCAGCGCAGTCGTCAATCAAGCTTTCAGCCACTCGGGTCACAACATCGGAGATGTCAGCGTATTAATCAGCTTCGACACTTGTGCTTTAGAGCGGGAAAGGATCGGCATCCGTCCTGGACCTGGGTAAGACAGGTGTGTCGTTGATGGTGTCATATGGTGTTCAGGTGCTTGGACGTCTGGCATCTCGCCGTGACGGTTTCGGTTCACTCAGTCCCCCTGGAGGCGCCAGACGCCATCAGACCCGCGAGCCCGAAAGCTGTACCGCACCGGCCAAGGCATCTCCACATTCGTGCACGTCCCAGCATTCCCAGCTTCTTGCTGAAGAGGAGGAGGTCCTTCCCGGCCAGAGACCTGCGACGCCTCATGAATCGCAACGGATGCCCTGAGTTCATTCCGTCACTTGTGCACACCCTGCAGGATGAAGCCGATCCTAAATTCCTCTGTAGCAATTAAGCTCGGCCAAGGTCGGTCCGCACTTCACACTCGAACGTCTTGTCGCTGCCTTCACAGTTGTCCTTCTCGCGTCAGCACAGTTCGTCTAGTGCAAGTTACATGGGAGATTAAATGCGTCCATCTCACTCTTCTCACTGGCAGAGGTGAATGGACCCAGTTTCAGTTGATCGCATTGTGGGTTCTGTCCACGTTCCTCTCTTTGTTCCTGTCCGTCCCGCGGACAATCAGCCCTTGAACCTGGCTGAAAGGCATGAGACAAGGTTGCGTCTAGCGAGAGTAGGTTCGTCCTTCCTCCTTCACCCACCTTTGCTTCTTCAAGCTGCAAATGCGCCTGGACGCGCCTGCACATCACGAGGCGACGTGCCCTGCAGCGTAACTCTGTTTCATCCTTCGGATGGTTCCCATTCGCCGCGCGTACCAATCCTGCGGTGCCCCTCCGCGGACCCTCCGTTGCCGAGACGTACATCATCCCCCCTCCCGACCCTTCGGCCCTGGACGTGAATCCGACGGACGAGCTGGACGTGCTGGACGAGCTGCAAACGGCGAGTACAGCGCGTGCTGCAAGGCACTTTCCGGCAGGTTGGCCGGCCCGCGGCCCAGCTGCAGGCACACGGTGTCAGAGGGCCGCGTATCTGAGGAGAGTCTCGGCGGAAAGGGAGGACAGAGGTTGACAGGTCGACCCACAATCCTCAGACCGAAGTGATTCCAAGATGCTTAAAAGGCCTCGCTGAGCACGAGGGCGATCCCCCTTCACCCTCTACTGCTAGAACTGCCCACCATGTTCAAGACCCTCGCTGCCGTTTGTAAGTCCAAGCATTGCTGAGTGAGAGACAGCGCTGACATCAGCCGCCCTCGGTGAGTCCCCGACACAGGCCAACCGCCGCAGAGGGAGAGCCCGACTAACCTGCAGCCGTCGCCGTTGTCGCCCAGGACAAGCCGCTCTGGAAGCAGCCCGAGATCCCCACCGAGTGCCAAGGTGACTGCATCGGCATGCTCAAGTTCCAGAGCAAGTGCGCCAAGGCCGACCTGACGTGTCTCGTCGAGCTCTGCACCGTGAGTAGCCCTGATGTCGTGCGCGACTGACCCCGCAGGACCCCGACACTGTCATCAAGTGCCTCACCTGCGCCAAGGCGGACACGGAGGAGTTCAAGAACGGCTGCAAGCAGATCCAGGAGAGTGTCGCGAAGGGCTCGACCGAGATCCCGACGGGCACTGCGGCCGACGCCATCGCCGAATCGATCATCGCCTCCCAGTCTGCCGCCTCGGCCAAGGAGAATGGCGGCGGCGCGGCCGCGGCCACCCCCACCGAGTCGTCTGGCGACGCCCAGGCCTCCGAGTCTGCCGCCCCCGCCGCCGAGGGCGAGAAGAAGGACGGCGACGCCTCGGCCACCCCCACTGCCTCGTCTGGCGACGCCCAGGCTTCGAGCGGCAATGCCCCCGCCTCGTCTGGAAGCGCGGCCCCCTCGGGCGGCTCGGC
>NW_014040859.1:0-40084 GCF_000293215.1 Trichosporon asahii var. asahii CBS 2479 | reverse complement strand
GCTGCCGCCTCCAAGGCCGCGGGCTCCGCTGGCAAGCTCGCCCCCGCGGCCCTTGTCGGTGCTGCTGGCCTCCTCGCCGCCCTCATCTAAAATCTAGACACCTCATAATGCATTTGCGGGTTAAGCGTTAGAACATCCTTGCAGGACGCATGTCCCGCTGCAAACCGTGTCTCGGCAAAAGCTCGCACGCACCGTTCCAAGACGCATGTCACGGCAGTTGCGGGCGGTGAAACGCCCGGGGCATCTCTCGTCAAGCTCCGTCACAAAGTGGGAGACTGCCGAGCCTAAAGAAGTGCGGGAGCGGGTTCCGCGTCCCAACGTCACGATCAAGCTCTGCGCTCACCTCTGCTCAACTTACCTTGCACTCCTTCTACGATACACTCAAGCAGCCGGCACTTATAAGCCAGCGCGGCGGATCGCCGTCGTGAACCACATCACGGTGACTCCGTGGCGTAATTGGTAGCGCTTCAGATTCCAATGACTGGGATATACACACGTATTCCTGAAGGTTGTCCGTTCGAGTCGGGCCGGGGTCGGAGCCTCTCGATAGAGAGATTCCTCTTTTTCACTCGCAAGGAGTGGCTCTTGGAGTGGAGAGAGGACGCATCAAGGTGTCGACGATGTCGTGAGGAAGACATGGAGTGGAGAATGCGCCCCATCGTCACGCCAGACAGTCCCAGCGCGCTGATCGCAGACGCCCGAAACATGACCCAGGCACCAACATGCCCCATCTTCGCATTGTCCTTCTAAAGCCCTCCGCAGCGGTGCCCCATGAGCAGATCGACGTTCACAACAGGTGTCTCGTGACCTATTCCTAGAATCACAGTGCGTTGCAGCGGCCGCAGCAATGTCTTCGCCTTGGAAAGCCCCCCAGAGCAGAGTGCTGACCGAGACTGTAATCGGGCCGGTGAGATTGGACTATTGGGCGTTGGAAGACGGAGAGCGGTCAATGGGCGGAAGCAAATCGGGCATCGGCAACCATTCAATATCCGTGGCTCGTGGGTCTGGTCATGGACATGGACGCGCGCAGAGCCGGAGCTGAGCGCTGGCTGGGCTGGGCGGTGACGACAACACCGGCAAGAGACACCTAGACACCGCGTTGCCACTTGCAGAAGAAGTTGGTCGATCCGGCACTTCCTTCTTGCATCCTCAACATCATCCACCATGACGGCCACGCAACCCACCCAGCGCGTCACTCGCTCATCCGCCGCAGCTGCTACCTCTGTAGAGCAGCCCAAGTCCGTCTCGGCCCCTAAGGAGGGCGACGTCACAGCCCATCTCGAGAATGAGGTGAGTCCAACCTCGAGCTCAGATCCTCCTACCATCAACAAGAGCAACATCTGTCTCTGCGGACAGCTGCACAAGCTCTATGACTGCCTCGAAAAGCTAACCACCCAGCTCGCCTTCTACGCGTCCTACCACAGCAACCCCGTGAACAAGGCGATCCACTTCGTTTTCATTCCGCAGATCCTGTGGTCCGCCCTCATCTTCCTCGGATACCTCAACCTGCCCGGGTTCACCTACGTCGATGTCGGACCGGGACTCACCTTCCGTCCGTCGGTCGGCATGCTGCTCGCGTTCGCGTTCCAGTTCTACTACATCTTCCTGGACGAGTTTGTTGGCGTGAGTATTGGGCTGGCCGCCAGGCCTGCCCCTATCTGTCATCGGTCTACAGACTGTCTGCCAGGCCTGGACGGGTGCCCAGAAGCATCATCAAAGCTGCCTGAAAGTTTTGCCCAGCTGACTCCCAGGGCACCTACATCCCCGTCATGGCCGCGCTGTACCTGACCTCGGGCTACCTCGCGAACCACAATCCCGCGTGGCTCCCCCTCGCGACGGCGTTCACGGACAAGCCGTCCGCGCTCCCCTTTGCGCTCTTTGTCCACTTCAACGGCTGGTTCTGGCAGTTCCTCGGACACTTCAAGTTTGAGGGCCGCGCGCCGGCGCTCTTTGACAACCTGACCCAGGGTGAGTCGTCTTTCGGCGAGGTCGGGTGAGGCCGACGGCCGCGGGCCGAGAGCGCCAACATCCTTTGACCACAATCCATCTGGTCGGCTGGACTGGTTGGCGCATGGACCGTCTGCGAAGTAACTTTGCAGGTCACCTGCTCCTCCTCGCTACAGAGGCTGCGACGCGAAGCTACTGAATAGGACGCCAAAGCTGACGCCCCCAGCCCTCGTGACCGCGCCGTTCTTTGTGCACATTGAGATGCTCTTTGGTCTCTTTGGCTGGAACCCGTCGCTCGAGAAGCGCATCATGAACCTGAGCGCCAAGCGCATCGTTGCCATGAACAAGGCCAAGCGCGCCAGGGGCAAGAAGGCCGAGTAAGAGTCTACGTAGTCGTCTGATGCCACTCGTTTGTCAATTGCGTCGTTGTTTCCTCGGTGCTGTGAAGTGAAGTGTGTGTGGGATGGGTTGGAGGAGACGGCGCGTCGAGCTCGCGCTATCGCGCCATCGCGCTCGCGTGTTGTCATTAAAATGTGCATGAGTCTAGGCATTCTACATAATCAATCCTGATGGCTCGCGCCACTCCCCCTCCTGTGCGGGAGGGGCGGTTCGTCGCGCGCCTCCTCCTCGTCGCCAATCGCAAAGCTGTAGTCCTGCGTAAAGCTGTCCCCCTCTCCCGCATCTCCGCTCATGCCCAGTCCACCGCGACTGCCGACCGCACCCCCGGCACTCCCCGGGCGCGCCGCCCGCACGCGCGCAATGACGTCGTTGACGACACCGACGCCGCGCGTCTGCGCCCAGTTGAGCCCGCTCTCGAGCGCGTGCTCGAGGACGGGGCCCTGTGCGTCGCCCAGCGCGCCCAGCGGCGTCCACTCGCCCCACCCCTCTGTGCTGTCGCGGCGGAGTTCGCGCAGTTCCCGCGCCTCGGCCGCCTCCCTGTGCTTCTCCGTCGCTTCGTGCCGGAGCACATCCTTGATCGTCACCAGGCCCTGCAGCTGGCCCTCGCTCTGGACCAGGATGACGCGCGGGCCCATGCGCCGGAACAGCTGCAGCACAATCTCGAGCGGCATCTTGGGCGACACCGTCAGCGGCGTCTCGTCAACGTACTGCCCGAAATCGACGCGGTCCAGCCCCCGCCCGCCGACACGCCGCCGGCGGGTGTCTCGCGGTCACTGAACGTGCACACTGTGTCCGGGGACAGGGCGTAGGAGCGGCGGACGCGGTCGAGCGCAAAGCGCAGCTCGTTCTTCGGGATAAAGCCAATGATCGTCCGGTCCGTCTCGGTCGCGACGACGGGGAAGCCCTGGAACGACGAGCCCTGCACTAGTCTCTGGAGTTCGGACAATGGCAGGCCAGTGGATGGGATCACGACGAGGTCCTTCCGCATAATGTGCGCAATGGGCTCGTTAAACCCCTTGTCGCCAGACTCGGCGTCGTCCTTCTCCAGGAACGGGTAGCCGTTGAACCGGATCATCTGGTCCGCGATACCGCCCTTGCCCACTTGGTCAGAGACAGACTTGGTCACGAGGATCACGATCTGCGGTTAGCTTCGCAGGGATAACATTGAGCTTACCATCGTCGGCAGGATGTACGTCAGCGCACCGGTCAACTCGAACATGATGACGACGACCGTGACGGTGAGGCCGGTGATGCCGGAGAGCGCGGCGCCGGCACCGAGGAACGCATACGTGCCCGGCGTGATGCAAGGCTGGTCGGGCTTGCACGCGCCAACGAACCAGGGCGCGTTCGGGTACGACCTGCTGTCAGCTACCGACTCCTGCCCTTAGCTCACTGTTCTATCGCCTTCATGACGATGCCGACGGCGCGGCCGAACGTCGCTCCGACAGCCATGGACGGCACAAAGATACCGGCGGGGACCTTGGAACCGTAGCTGATGATGATGAAGCCGATACGCAGCACGGTGGCCAGCAGCAGCGACCAGACCATGGACCACTGGCTGGATGCCTGGCACAGGCCGTCGTGGTCGCCGCCGCCCTCGCACTCGCGGAACAGAATCGACATCATTTCCGTCATGTCGATGCGCAGGAAGCGGTTCAGGTAGCTGATCACCGCCGTCAGGACGGCGAGCGTGACGGCTTCGGCGACGCCGCGGTTCGCGAGGTGCTTGCGGCGGAAGGCGGCCATCTGGATGTTGAACTTGGACACGAGCGCGCCATAGAAGCCCTGATATCAGCTACGGGACGTCGGGGACTAGCTTACACCAAAGATGCCGAGGAGGATGTAGGCGGGTATTTCAAAGTAGTGCCAGTCGCGGTCGTAGGAAACCTGGAACAGGACCAGCTTGCCAGTGCGGAACGGGTCCATGGACTGAATGTCAGCTTTCGAGCCCACTGGACTAGCTCACCGAGAGGAAGAAAGTTGCCACCAGAGCGCACACAAAGCTCCGCCACATTGTCCGCACGCTGAACGTCTGGTTCATCTCTTCAATCGAGAAGAGCACACCGCCGATCGGGGAGCCGAACGCGACAGCGACACCTGCCGCGCAAGAAGCCGTCAGAAGCTCGCGCATTTTGGCTGAGGTTAGTTACGACTCCGGCAGCTGTAACTCACTGTGGCTGGCTTTATACCGAGGGAACAGTCGTCCGACGACGTTACCAACGCAGGAAGCGACATGGACCGAAGGACCCTCCTTTCCGACAGCGAGACCGGATCCAATGGAGAGAGGCTGTTGTCAGCTCGAATAGCGGCACGAAAGCTTACCAGAGTCATGCTCTTGATGACCAACGTCTCGAGGCCGAGATAACTCTTCATGATGAAGCCACCGATGATGCACTTGATCTCCGAGATACCCGACCCAGCAGCATATGGGGCAAAACTCCGAACCATGTAGGCAGCCGTCCAGGCGAAGAGACCCTGTCTGTCAGTTATGGATCCGCGCGGTGTAACTCACAGCGAAGAAGATATAGGCCAGCCAGGGGAGGGGCGGGAATGATCCCCAGTCATGCCACTCGTCGCACCCTCCGTCCTCTGCAATCTCGAGACAGCAGAACTTGCGGCCGAGGTACCAACCGTTAGTGCAATGCCCCAACCTGTAGTCTGCGAGCCATCCCGTCAGGATGGACATGAGCGCTGAAATGACACCGATGATCGCACCTAGGCCCGTCAGCGCAGCTCGCGCAGCTCTGAAACGTGCTGAAACAGCGACGTGTCACTCACCGACGAGCGTCAGCACGACGTAGCTCTCTCCTTCTCGGAACGCTCTCCGAAGACCACGCCACACGGCGCCGGGCGCTCCTTCTAAATTCTCTAGTCGTTCAAGGACAGACCCTGGTTTCGGCAGATATGTTTTCGGATTTCGGTCTCGGAGCGAGTCCTGGATCCAGTCTGGGGGTCAGCTGGAGCAGTAATAAGCAAAGAGCTGGGTACGTACCGACCGTACTGAAGTCTTCATATCGCCTGGGAAGTCAGAGCCAACTATGTCGTGACCACTCACCTGATCTGGTCGAGCTCAATCTCGTCCGGAACTTGGGCGACCGCTGGCGTGAAGGACGCCTCTCGGGAGTCGCCCGGAGCGTTATCGGGCTGATTCGAGGGTGGATAGGACATGGCGGTTCAAAGTCCTCTTCCACACGAATGCAAATTGTGTTGAAGAGGCCGCCCGTGCGTTGTTGTGATGAATGTTGCAGCGGTGGATATGCACTTTTGGACGCGGACTAGACCTTGGCGCCAGGTGTCATGCAGGTCACGTCGGCGTCATTGATCGGGCAAGGGCGGCAACGGCGGTGGCCAGGGAGCGAGCTCCAGGTGTGCCAGGTGTGCCAGGTGTGCCAGGTGTGCCAGGGTGAAGCTCGGACCCGCCACGGGAGATAACACACGTGGTCTCACGTAATCTATCAAGTGCCACTCGTGCTAATTCCGGCCCTCAGCGAGGTGGGGCTGTGACCGTCCATCCACTCAGCTAAGCACGCCCATCGCCGCCGCCATCTCTTGTCATCACCACTGTCATCTATCCCGATTTCCTCGTGACCCATTGACTCGTTCGTCGAGCCCGGAGCCATCCAGTACACAAGAGCCGCGATTTCGAGACCTCATCGTCCGTGTTCGCGCTGTTCTACAGTGGCTGCGGTCCTGGAAAGAACCATTGGAGTGTGTTGAGAGAGTCCCGAGTCTGGATCTCCACTGCTTTGGATCTTCTGATCTGTGCGGCGAACGTGCCATCGTGTTTATAGCTGTCTTGACCTTTACTTTCTCTTGCTGGCGAGTCGAGTCTCGAGGTGCGACTTGAGGTTCAGAGGCCCTTTGAGGTGGGACAAAAGCATTCTAAGACGACACATGGAAGCAGCCCTGCAGGCTCTACGAAAGTACGCGTACGCATCATAAAACCATCTGTAGGGGATTACAACTCACACGTACATTCCTCTGCCTCCCAACAACAACACCGCTACACGTCTTCCTTTCCACCCCTGCCGTTCGCGTACCGCCTCGTCTTCCTGCTCGCTCGCCCGTCGAACCGTCCTTGATCGCCCCCTTCCCTCCGCTGTCAACCTTGATTCCCGCACCTACAGCACAAGCGCGGATCAGCTCGCCTGGCTCCAGCAACAGCTTGCATCCCACCCAATACTTCCTGGGCAGTCTCCCGAAGACTGGTTGCACTGGCGAACTCGTGTCGCTGAAGGCATGTCGGAGATTGAAGCACTGCAACAAGTCAATGCGTTCAACCCCCTGCCGCACCAGCAACAGCATCTTCAGCTTCACCCGCAACCGCAGCAGCCCGTGCATCACCCGCAAGTCCAAGTTCACCAACCAGTGTTCACCCCGGTTCAGCAGTCTGTCTCGGTCACACCAGTACAGAGTTTCACGCCGGAGGGCATTTACAGTGAGTACGAGTCTAGTATTGACGTTACGTTTGACCAGCCTGCGGACCAGGCGAGTACTGCGGCACTCGGAGAGGTGCTGTTGATTATGCCATTACCATTTGTGACTTCCTTCCTCTTGCACCTGATCCTGATTTGAACGCGTCGACGAACGCAGAGATACAGATTCGCGCACCGCACACAGCGTCGCCTCGCCGCGGCCGTAGAGGCGCGAGCGTACAGGCGGCTGCTGCATGCGGAGCGTCGGGCCTGGCTCACCTGTCGTGACCTCGCGCATCGCACCGTGGGAGTGCACAGGCACAAAGCCTGCACGGCGGGATCAAATTGGTTTGCCACCCTGCCTGGATGCTCGCAGAGCTCAGCGCACCTATCATGGCAGGACGGGTCATGCCCGCCTATCCCCCCTCCCGGCAAGTCCAGTCACGTGACAGTGCCCCCGACACCCCTTCGATACCTTTGTGGCAGTGGCTGACCAGCAGACCCGATCGGTTACAACCACCTACAGCAACAACTCTCTCAGCAACTGCAACCCCAGCAGCACCTGACCCCTCAATACCACGGGATGTCATATGGCATGCACCCCACTGGGGCGCACGGTGCCGCGGGGCCGTCCTCCTCCCGCGTCCACGCTCCGACTCCTGTGCAAGTCAAGGCGGAGCCCATCGAGATCGATCAGGAGCCGGTGGACATCAAGCCTCAGATCCAGGAGCTTATGAGGGATGCCAAGATTGACTTTAGTCAATCTAGTCCTCAGTCGAACGGATCAGCCGTTCCTCCAGCCGAAGTGAAAGACGAGAAGCCTTTGGTCGAGGTCAAGCCCGTCGTCGACGTGGACATGTCCTACGACTCTGGCGCCAGCACACCTATCACCGGTGACTCGTCACGAAACGGTAGTCCCGCTGTCGGTCTGCCCCCCATCGATAGTAGTACTGTTCCCGGTCCCTCCCGCCGTAGATTAGAGCCAGTGGTCCTGATCCCCCGAAGAAAACGTGGGTCCGTGGCGTTGGCCTCCGAAGAGGAAGTGAAAAGATTCGTTAACTCGGGACGTACAGACTCGTCCTCGATCGTCAAGAACGCCACTCAAAAGACGTACGACGGCTCAGAAGAGAGCAGAGCGATGATGCGCGAGATCCACAAGCTTCTTATCCCCGGTGTCCTGCAGCAGAACAAGCCAGGACACCTCTTCAAACACCTGCGGTTCCGTGAGGATGATGACGGCAACGAGCGCCCGCCCTTGTTTGAGCCTACACCACAGCAGCTCGCCAATATCATGACCGAGCTTTCGCAGCACGCCACTGCGTCTTACTTGGCCGCTATGGGCGACAGCGACAGGTATACGGAGATGTTCCGCGTCTGGCTCAGAAACTCGATCCGCGAACCGGAGAAGTGGGAAGTCTCGCTCGCTCCCATTCTCAACGTGCTCAGCCGCACGGACATGCCCGTCAACTACATCCAGGAAGACTTCAAGATTGGCCGGCTCGCGAAGAGGGCGGTCGACAAGGCCATCGAGGCTAATCTCTTCACGACTCCGCAGATCCGCAAAGCGTACGCCAAGTACGACAACTACTGCAAGGAGGTTCTCTTCCCGAAGAATCGTCGGAAGTCTCTCGACTCGGACTCGGAGGACGATACGCCGCAAGTGACGAAGAAGCGCAAGCTGGACAGCAAGCCTGCTGTTCCGACCAGGTCAGCGCCGACTCCAAAGCCCTCCGCAGCTTCGGGTAGCAAGGTGCCCGGCCGCGCAGATATGTCTTTCTTTGGCGCGAAGTCCGACAGCGCCTCAGCCGCCGCCAAGCCGAAGCCAAAGCTGCCAAACTTCACGAAGCGGGCAGCAGATGCACCTGTCCCGGCGACCAGCTCTCTGCTGGCCTCGACGATGAAGATGCTGAAGAAGGAGGACCCGATGACCAAGCCCGCTGCCCCGCCGTCGCGACCGTCGCCTGCAGCTGCCGCTCCTCCTCCCCGGCAACCGGCCAAGCCGGCCGTCAAGCTCAACAAGAAGGGCCACGCCGTGCGCTGGGTCGACGAGACACCAAGCGCCGGTCGCGAGTTCGAGGCGATCAAGCTGTTCAAACAAGAGCCGCACGAGATGGAGCGTCCGTACTGGCTCCAGGACGTGAGTGAACTCAATCAATTCAGTGTTGACCAACAGGAGGGCGTACAGGGCATGTCTGTCCACGACCTGGACACGCAGGAGGGACAGCTCATGCACCAGTCGCCGGTGTACGATGATATCGAAGAGGTCATCGAGTGGTATGAACCGAAGCGTGAGTTTTCGCGGTACTGCCCATAACTGACGCCAGCCTATGCGCACGGACAGTCCGAAGAGCTGCCAGCCCCGACGCCCGAGTCCGAGGTGCAGGCGAAGCGGGAGTCCTCCTCCCAGCCGATCAGCTACATCACGTCAAGCGACATTCCGCCGTCCCCGATCGAGTCGACGGTGCGCGTCGTGACAGCCGACACGAGCACGCGCAAGATGCACGGCGTGCGCGCCGTCACTCCCACTCCGCCCGGAACAGCCGGCGACCAGGCGCAGAACCGCGTCTCGGACCTGCTCAAGAACTTAACGGGTGCGTTACCTGCTGCGGTCGCGCCGTCCGCGCCAGCCTACGGCGGAGGCTACGACTACAACGCGCAGTACTACCAGAACCCTCCCTCGTATGGCCCTTCGGCAGGACAGTCGCAGGCCCACGCTCCGGGCTGGAACGGAGGATACAACAATCACAACCAGCACCACAATCAGCAGCACAGCCAGCCTGGCGGCTGGAACCGCGACGCTCCCGGATACACGGGAAACCGATGGTCGCGCCCGCAGCCCAAGAAGCCGTGCAAGTTCTTCCGCATGCACGGCAACTGCAAGCTCGGCAACCGGTGCAACTTCCTCCACTCATAATGCGCGGGTTGTCGTGGAGCATCCACAGTCGCTCCGCCTCACCACTTCTCGCACTCACAACGACAAGAAGACTGAATGTACGAAAGAAGAACCCGCACGCAAACAACTACAAGCATTTCCACACTATTCCGCACGTTTTTCGCACCAGCATGATTTGCATTTTTCATAGTCTAGTCCCCAAGCACCTCGCCTTTAGCATGTCTCGCGCCCTTGGCGCAATGTATATAACAGGGTCTCTTGTTACGCTCCGGTGCAGAGGGAGGTCGTCGCAAGATGGCGCTGTCCTCAGCGTGAAGCGGTGAGTGCTGCGGTCGCTGCGAGCATCGCAGCACTCTTCTGTGACGTCTGTTGTGTG
The DNA here is from genome assembly GCF_000293215.1 of Trichosporon asahii var. asahii CBS 2479. Lineage (NCBI taxonomy): Eukaryota > Fungi > Basidiomycota > Tremellomycetes > Trichosporonales > Trichosporonaceae > Trichosporon > Trichosporon asahii. Next base: position 30,054 of record NW_014040859.1, on the reverse strand, counting down.
ATCAGCGAGATTCCACAGCCCAGATCTGGATCGAGATCCAGGATCGTGAATGCGCTCATCGTTCCGGCTCCGGGCTCGCTATTGTCGTGTGAGCGGTGTTGGTGTTGTGTGTTTTATGTGATTGTTGCTTCTCGAATCCTATATGAATAGACCCCAGCCATCCATAGATAAATGTTATGCTCTGATTTTATGTGAACTCTATGTTGGATGATCTGCGTTCTGCCATCTGTAGATTACTTGATGTGAACGGCCATGATGCACAACCGTCCGTTCCTGTGTTGGAGATGTGGAGCATTCGATCGTCGTGGATCTTGGCAGAGGCGGAGAAAGGCGGTGCGCGCGACTGACTTTTTCGCGCCGACCGAGCGAACTCGGGAACAAGGAGAGAAAGTGTGCGTTGCAGCCACGTGAATGTCCTGTGGATGAATAGGGAGGCGCGCCCCTCAGGGCCTTCCTGCTCGGTCCAGAGTTCAGGTAAGCGGACCAGCCAGATTTCTGCAGTCGCGTCAGACCGGCGCGATGGGCGTAGCGCCTGCACCAGAACGGGGCATTCGAGTCTGGCTGTCCTGCAGGACCATCGCCCCAACTCAGGCCAAACTCAGGCCCGCCAGGACAACAGACAATGGACTGAAAGGAAAGCGTGCGCTCGACGCCTCCCGCGCACCGCTCTCGCGCACTCGCGTCTACTCTTGATCCAACGTTCCAGCGACCCGGTGCTCGGGCGCTCGGGCCCTCATCCGTCCTCGTAAGCAGAGTAGGTGCCCTCGACAAACCCCACTCCCACTCCCTCTTCCCATCGATCCCATCATTGCATTGTCCTCCTCACCTCTCACCCTCCCCCTCGTCACCTCTCGACACACCTCGCCAGCCCTCGCCTCGCCTTCTGTCGATCCGACGATCTTTTCGCTCTTTACCTCCCTCGTCGCTCTTTAATACCCCCTTCACTTCTTCTTCTTCTCCCTCCCTGCTGAACGCCGAACGCTCTCACGTCATGCTCGTCAAGTCCCTCCTTCCCGTTTTCCTCCTCGCCGCGCGCGTCTATTCGCAGGACGCTGCCGCCGAGGACACCGCCCCCGCCGTCTTCGAGGGTGCCGACACGCCCTCGTCTGAGGGCGAAGCCGTTCCCTCGCCTGCCGGCGACTCGGCGCCTGAGGCCGAGCCCTCCGCTCCCTCCTCTGGCTCTGGCTCTGGCTCCTCCTCCTCCTCCGCCTCGGCCGAGGTCGGCGTGACGCCCAACGAGCCCTCGGGCAGGACCGTCGCCAAGGTCGGCGACAAGATCAAGATCCAGTGGGACGCCGGGGCGACGTGGACCAACATGACGATCCAGCTCAAGACGGGCGCGAACCAGGTCATGAAGGGTCTCACTGTTGTTGCCGAGGGCGTCGATGCCACCAAGAGCAATGCTTACGAGTGGACCGTACCTGACGTCAACCCGTACTCCCAGATTTACTTCTTCGAGTTGTGAGTAGAGTTTGGTGCGCCGTCGAAGGCGGCGCCGAGGCGGGTCTGAGGTGATGAGGAAAGGCTAGACTTGTGCCCGTCCCATACCTCGCTATCGACATGCCAGAGCTAACAGCCAGCACGAACAACGGCCCCGACCTCCAGCCCGCCACCTGGACTACCCGCTTCACTGTGAGTGCCGCCTCATTGTGCTTTCTCGTGCACCTCTTCTTCAAGAGATCGATATGATCGATCGACAAGACTCGTCAGGGCAGGCACGCTCGATCGGATGTTTTGGCTTTGGCTCTTGCTTCGAAACACAGAACCAGATTCCGGCCGCAGCATGTTCATCAGATCCGCAGCGATGGAACAAGCAGTGCGCAGTGCGCAGTCATCGAACCGTGCCTCCCTGTTCTCCCTTCTCACTCTACACCGTCCCCCTCTCACCTTCTCACAATCCTGATGAACACTGGCTAACTCTAGATCGCCTCGCCCAACGGCGAGACCACCCCGCCGCCCAAGACCGAGACGGCCGGCTCCTCCCTCATCGGCTGGGGCATCGGCGCGCTGGCCACCGGTGCTCCTGCCCCCGGTGTCGCCGGCGGCGCCTCGGCGACGCCTACGGGTCCCTCCCGTCTGGGCGCTTCTGGCTCCGCCACCCCCGACGCCGCCGTCAACGCGGGCGTTTCGGCCAACGACGCCTCGGCTACGGGATCGGCCTCGGGTTCGGGTTCCGCGTCTAAGAAGGACGCGACTGCCACTACTAAGCCCAGCGGATCGGCCTCGCCGGCGCCGAGCTCGGGGGCGGGCAAGCTCGTCCCTGGGGCTGTGCTTGCGCTCGCCGCGGTTGCTTTCTTCGCCTAAACCTCTTAGCTCCACTCTGTATCTCCCTCTCTCTCTTTAGATCTCCTGAGGACTGAAGAGGGAGAGGGAGGAGCACTGACTAGACTGATATGACGACTCGACGTACACTTCTGTTCACATGTTCAGCACTTCTTCTCATCCGCACGCATCTCCCCTGTCATCCCTGTCATCCCTGTTTGGGCATATTGGTAACGACTATAAGTTCCTTATGCAGCCTATAATCTCTTCTTCGTTGTTTCTGTGTCAATGGGCGGAATGGGCGGTCCGCGACGTCTGAGAGGCCAGTATGCCCGGCCGATGGGGGGTCTACGAGGTAATCGAGTCGAGTCAGTGGTAGCTAGCTAGCAGGTAGGCGAAAAGCAGGCAACGTAGTTGGGTTAGAGTGTCAGTCTGTCCTGTCCGCCGGAGGGAAAGAAGGAGAGCGGTCAACCATCGATATACACGTCCGCGGATAGGAACACCGAGATGCTGCTTTATGAAAGAGGCCGGCGGTCGGGCTTTGATGTACGAAAAACTGTCATTTCGAGAGAGTGTGGGTATCCAGACTACCCAGCTTGAGCGGGAACTTTGATAGTCGTCTCGTGAGAGAAGATTAAGAGGTGGTGTGAAAATAACCCCCCAGTCCACCCTGAGTGCGCTTCGTCCCTCGTTCGTGCTCCGAGTTCGTATGATACATCTTGCTTTTGCCTCTACGATGACTGTCTAGTTCTCTGTATGTTACATGCTGCATGCTGGGAAGGTGCTGTGGAAGAAGCGCCGTATGCTTGCGGAGTGTTCATGCAATGCTGCAAACTTTTGAGGTGTGAGTGTCGGGTTGCTTCACGGCGAGCCCGTCGATGGCAGCACCGCCGATGCCAGAATCGGCGCCTGCGTTGGTGGCGTGTACATCTCCCCAAACGTCCTGAACAGCGTGTCGAGGTACTCGTCGACAAACTGGGCCGCGAGATTGTTCCGGTGCCTCGAGCTCGAGTACGAGATGAGGGTGCGGCCCGTCTCGGCGTAGGGGGTGGGGATGCGGCCCACCGTGCCGTTCTGCGGCAGCATGAAGTCGTGGAGGTTAATCTTCCAGCTGCGCGGGGCAATTTTAGCCAGCTCGTTCACACGCGAGTTGGGGGCGGGGGCGAAACGGTCCGTCGCGCCTTTGGCGAGGCGGCGGCGGTTTGTCGTCAGGAGCGAGAGGATCTCCGCCTGCGCTGGGCCAGCGGGCTGCGCGTGGCACTCGTGTCCGCAGCTGCAGAGTGTACGAGAGGCAATGTCGGAGACGGGCCAGCTCTCACCTCGGCGCTGCAGTTGCGAAGGGACACCGTCCACGCGAGTGGTGTTAACCCAACGGTGCTCATTCAGCGCGCGCAGCGACATTGCCTTCGGATCGGCACCGCATTCGAGGAACACCTTTGCATACTCCCACTCGCCGGCCATGAGGAGTGCCCAGACTGCTTGACAGGCGCGGTATGCGCTTGTGGGCAGATGGTGGTACACAAAGTGCAACATCGAGGGAGCGGGCAAAATGTGATCGCTAAAGACGACGAGCCAGGGATCGAACGGTGCCTGGAAAGCCAGCGTGAAGGCGTACGGTGCATCGGGGCGGAAGTAGAGCTCGTGTAGGAAGAAGAGGAGTGCCTCGCGCGTCTGGAGGAAGGCGGGCAGCTTGAAGAACCACTCGGCTCGCTCGTCGTTGTCCTTGCACCGATTGAAGGAGCGGGTGGAGAGAAAGTACGCAAAGCATTGGCGCAGCGAGAGTGCCGGTGGCGTGAAGAGGGAAAGAAGCGTCTTGGAAAGAACGGGCAGCTTGGAAGGGAGAAGGAAGTGGATCTCCATCAGAAGCTGAGGTCAGCTTAACAGTCCCCAATGTCACAGCTGATGGAGCGCAGGTGACTCACCTCGAGGGGAAGCTGCTCGAGCTTTGACTTGCCGCGAATGGGTGGCGGGAGTGTTCGGGATGGTGGGAGGAGAACCGGGGTTGGCGGCTGACCGTTGGTGGGGTCATTGCGCTTGAGGGAAAACCTGCCGCGAGGCATAGATGGTGGTTGAAGAGTAATGGGGTCTGTTGAAAGAAAAGGAGAGGTGTTGGGGAAGGCGAGCGTTGACGATGTGTGAGGAGGAGATGTCTGTAGACATGATGGACATGGCGTGTGGGCGGGTGCAAACCAAGTACGGATCAACTGGATGACTGGGTGAGCGGAGTGCAGCGAGTGCAGTGAGTGAGCGAGTGTTTAGAGGTTCCTGGAATGCATTGGACTGGCTGTTGTCGAACAGCGGACGTCGAGTGCTCAAGAGGGCGCAGTTGACATCGCGTGGCTGGCCGTCAACCGGACACCGCGACTCCGCGCAGTCTGCTCGAGCGATCGGGTCACGGACCACATCAGCCTCTGATCGTCGTCTGCTCCCTTGGAAACTACCTTGTCTTCATCTGTTCAACGATCCCGTGCTGGATACTGTGGATGACTGGCCGCAGCACTCTTGCACACTGCAGTGTAGCCTACTGACCCGGTGTCTCCAACTGGCTTCTCTCACCAGCGCACCACACCGGATGCTACGTACACCATTGGGCCTTCACATTTCCTTGTTTACTCGTAACAGGACACTATGCATATGGCTGCAATCCAACTGAGCCTTCATCTACATGACTGCTAAACTTCCTCCTAGGACCACAACCCATCTCTCACAACAAGCGGTTCTTCAAGTCGAGAACGTAAGCGACCAGGAACTCACGCGTCATGGAGACTCCGTGCTGGCAATCCCTATCGCAGCGCTCGAAGTCCTCCATGAGCTCAGAAAGAGGGTGCGCATACTTTCCAATCGTGCCATTGAACGGCATCATCCAGTACTTCATGAATCTGCACGACCCAAAGGCCACCTTGTCCATGGCGTACTCGATCTCGTCGTCGATCTCAAGGATGTGGCGGGGATGGTCGACTGAAGCATTGCCGTTCACCCGTTCCCACCTGTTGGTGCTCAGATCGTGGATCTTGCCCTGGAGCAGCTTCACGGCTTGCGCTGGCTTCACGTTTTCACTTGCCATGGCCAATACGCTGTGCGCCAACACGTTCGCGGCCTCCGCCCCAGCATCAAATCCGCAGCTGCACACAGTGCGCTCGACATCTCTATTCTTCCAGGCCAGCAGCCGCTCGGAAGGATAGGTTTTCGAGACGCCTGAAACACCCTTGAGCTCCGCGCATGTGGCGGCGTGGAAGACGTCGTTCGGTGCGAGCGTGGGAACAGCGCCGACAGAGAAGAGCTGCTCGGCTCGCCGGACGCGGCCTGCAGTCAAGTCCCTCACCGCTGCTTCTGCCAGCAGGTAGCTATCAGTCGGATATGTGTGATAGATGAAGTGAACGAGCTTGTCGGGCAGCGTGGCGTCCTCGGCGAGGAAGAAGTGCGCGGGGTCGAAGAACGGGTCAGACAGCAGCTCCTCCTCGTATGGCGCTCCTGGCTCCAAGTACATAGCTGCCACGAAAGCCTCAACAAAGTCCTCGGTGTGGAGGTAAGCTCGTCGCAGGAACCAGATTGTACGGTCCGCGTTCGATGGCTGCAAGTGGAGGGAAGGCGCAGACAGGATGTACTCGATAGTGGGCCACAGAGGTAGGTTCGGCGGAGAGAAGTAATGCAGGAGCGTCTTGGAGCACTGGGGCAGGCGACTGGGGCACGAGAAATGGATATGGTGGAGAATCTGGAGTCAGTTCAAGCTGTGGATGACAACAAGTCACCTCGATGGGGAGTCGCTCGATTGCCGAGCGGCCGGGTACAGCTGGCGAGTCCGGGGTCGTGGGCTGGCAGAGCCTCCTGCGCTTGCTGCTACGGGTATTCGGAGGCATCGTGAAGCGAGAAATGGACAACAAGATGAAGGGAGGAGTGGGTGAGTGAGTGAGTGAGTGAGAAAAAGGAAGAAGAGACGATGACACGAGTGTCGAGGTGTGCGTGAGTGGACTGTGTGGAGGCAGAGGGCAGAGGGCGCAGTCTCAGTGCTGGGGGTAATGGGCGCAAAGATGCACACTCTCGCCACTCGAGGTCACACTTAGCGTGTCCACCATTCGATTGCCTTATCTGCCTTACTGCGAGGTTCGAGGTTCATGGTATCGAAGCTTGTCCATCATTGTTCACACTACGCCGGCGCGACCTTCTTTCCATCACAGAACGTTGACATGCAAACATGAGGAAAACAAGGGTATTTACAACAGAGAAAATCAGAGCTCAGAACAATCTGGTGTTTCCTAGGTTCCATCAGGCTCGGGGCACGTGTAGTCCCAAGACGTCTTGCCGCACTCGCCGGGGTTGAGGTCCCACCAGTCATTCACGACGCGAGCGACAGCCTCGCGGGCCGAGATCGTTTGTGTCTCCATTCTGTTGTCAGCTCACCTATCCATGGAATCCTGCTCACGTTGAAACCCAAGCCTCTTGGGCGGCGAGGTACTCGAGCCCCTTGACGGGCGAAACAGGGGCGTAGTTGGGGCCAGGGCGGAGCTCGGGGTAGCTCTGCCAGAGCTTGCGGTAGACCCACGTTGGAGCCGAACCAAAGATGTCTTCGAGGTCCTTGTTCGAGATCTTCTCGCGCGAGAACAGCTTGACAACCCACTCTCCCGAGCCTGGGTACGTTTCGCTGTGGTATGAAAGCGAGTTGAACCTCGGAGCCGGTGTACGGCCGGTGCGGTGGTAGTAGTTGGAAGTCAGAATCGTAGTCGGCACAGACGCGTCCTCGGGCAGACCGAAGTAAGCTGGTGAGGGGGTGCGCTCCGTCGTCGTCAGAAGCGTGACATGTAGGTTGACATAGTCCTGGCGTCTGAGAAGTCAGCTATATCCACCCACCCTGGCAGCTTACGGAATGGGGACGTCGAAATGAGCTTCCAAGTCCTTGCTGACGGGTGACAAGTGCCAGGGCGCAGCGAAGAAAACCTGGTCGTACGCGTCCTCGCTGCTGTTCGTGGTGACCGTGAGACCCCGGCGGGCGTCCAGCTTGATCTCCTCGACGACTGTGTTGAGACGCAGCTCGGCGCCACTCTCCTTTATCATGCCCTCGAAGAGCTTGTAGTTGCCCTCGGCGATGGACGCTGCGCCACCTGCCGCCAGTCCAACAGCGGCACCGAGCGCGTGAATGTCGATCATGTCCTGCGCATACTGGACGTTAGCTCTGTTGAACTTCTCCTAGCTCACGTTGACTCGTGTAGTGCCTTCCATGACTTCGGTCATCCAGCGGACATTGACGCCGACCTCGTTGAGCGCCCAATCCTCGCCACTGCGCGAGGTGTAGCTCATGCCAAGTCCTGCAGAGTCGGCAAACTCGGAAACAGAGTTGACAATGCCACGCGCTGCAACCCAGTTCGCATCGTACAGATTGGCGAACTTGCTCTTGAGCCTGTCCACGCTGCGCTTCTGGTACCATGGCGACAGGGGCCCGTAGCGTCGCAATGCGGCGAGCGTGTCCCACCACCCTGCGGTGCGCGACTTCTCCGCAGACGTCTGGAACAGGAACACGGACCCGTCCCAGATTCCGGTACCGTCCTCGGCGAAGCCGGGGTTCGCCATGGTCAGGTTGTAGCGCTGCAATGTCAGCTGGGCTTTGCGGGGAGGGCAGCTGGACATACCTTAGCGGCTGCAACGAGATTCTGGTTGGCGGAGACGAAGATGCTCGCGCCGAGCTCGACGTGGGGCAGCTTCTTGTCCCCATGCGGATACACCACTGTGCTACCTGAAGCGTCAGTTGCGCAATACATGTGCTCTAACTCACGCCCGCCGACATAGTCGTTCTTCTCATACACGACGAGGTCGCCCAGAAGCTCTCCTTTCTTCATACCCCGCTGCAGTTCGGCCTCGCGCGCTGCACGGTTGATGAACATGGCGGCGGCAGCGCCTGAGGCTCCAGCACCGATGATGGCAACACGCTTGGGCCGCACCTCGGCGGTATCGATGGGATGGGCCGTTTGGTCATTGTTGAAGACAGCTTGATCCTGCTCGGCGGCGACGTGGGTCGCCACCAGCGCCAGCAGGATGGGGAGCCAGCGCATAGTAGGAGAGTGGTGAGGCGAACAAAGAGAATTTGCGTTCACGAACCAGCCTCTTTGGTCCTTTGAGTTGCAGCGATCTGGCGTCAAAGGCGCGTCGCCGGGTGGTCGTCAAGAAGCAGACATGTGGACAGAACGCCCCGCGATGACGTTATCGGCCACTGACCAGATCCGGTTCGGTCGCTCATTAGAAACCGAGGTATTCACCGATTAATTACCTACGCCCTATTCTGAATTTGCTCCCGCTATTAACCTCCACTTTGCCACCCAAAGTCGCGAACACCAGCTTCGAACGTTGTTTTCGTCAACCGATCGATCGCATCCACATCACACCTCCTGCGCAAGATGTCCGGCATCTCGATCTCGCTGGGCAAGACGCCCTCAAACATGGAGCTCCTCATGGCAAAGGCCAAGGGCGGACCGGCGAAGTCTGCCAAGCCTAAGCTCGCCTTCGACGATGATGACGATGACGACGATGCGCCCGACACGCTCGGCGGTCCCTCGACAAGCTCTGGCGGTCTGAAGAAGCCGAAAGGCAAGTCAAAGCCAAATCTTCACGAGCCTCCGGAACGCAAGCCTGCTGCCGAGAAGCCGGCGCTCCTCTCTCGTTCCGAGCGAAAGGCTCAGGAAGCTGCTCTCGCGCTCGACGCAAGCGTCTTCGACTATGATGGCGTTTACGACACGATGAAGGCGGCCGAGCGGCGAGTGGAGGAGGCTAAAGCAGCTAGCGAGGACAAGACGAAACCGAAGTACATCGAGAGCTTCCTGGCAGCCGCGCAGACTAGAAAACTCGACCGCCTCCGCGCCGAGGAGAAGATGCTGCAGCGAGAGCGTGAGAAGGAGGGCGACGAGTTCGACGACAAGGAGAAGTTTGTCACCGAGGCGTACAAGAAGCAGATGGAGGAAGTGCGCAAGGCTGAGGAGGAAGAGAAGGCACGCGAAGGTGAGTCTCCGCAGCTACCGTTCGGAGGGCATAGCTAATTGGTGCAGAGGCGCTGAAGAGGTCGAACAAGGGACCAGGACTCACGACACTGTACAAGTCTATGCTCGACAGCGACGAGGCGAAGCATTCCGCCGCCATGGCCGCCGCTTCTGGGCGCGTTGTTGGACCGTCACTTCCTTCTGGGCCGTCGCTTGCCATTAAGCCACCGACGAAACGCGATGAGGACGAGGCGGACGAGGAGGAGGAGTATGACCCGATGCTCGCGCGCGAGATGAAGGCCGCCGCTGCAGCCGAGGCGAGCAAGGCGAGCGGCAAGGCAGTCGAGGTGAATGACGACGGCGAGGTGGTTGACAAGCGGACACTACTGAAGGCGGGCCTGAACATCACCAAGAAGCCCTCGCCTGCACCATCTTCGCTTCTCTCCGGCCAGCGCTCGAAACCGACAGAGAATGACCAACCTTATGTCTCTCGAGCCGTCGGTACCGCCGCCAGCTACAAGGAGCGCATGGAGCGCGAGCGTCGCCGTCTTGCGGAGCAGGTGCGCGAGCAGGAGGAGCGTCGCCGTGCGCGCGAGAGGCAGGAGCAGGAGGAAGCCGAGGAGCGTGCCCGCCGGAGGAGAGAAGGTGCGGACGGAGAGGCGGAGAAGAGGAGACAGGAGGCGCGTGAGCGGTTCCTCGCCCGCAAGCGGGAACGCGAAGCGGCCAAGGAAGGAGCGAACAAGAAGCAGAAGGAGAACTAGATTTGCATCGACAGTGTACGACAGGGAGATGTACGGACATGTACTTTTAGCCACACTGCGGTGGCCAGGAGCCCACCTGGCAGTGCGCTACACGAGCTCCACGGTGGGACACCGGAGGCACGCCTCAATCTCGAACTCCCGCCAGCCGATTTCCTGGACATAAGTTGGTGTGTCGATGATGCGCAACAGCCGCTGTATGTCCAAGACGGCGCGCTCGCACTCGGGGTCGGACAGAGGTGCAAGGAACCGTGGGGGCTTAAGGGACGCAAATCTCTCAATCATGCTCTTCAGCGAAGCGGAGCTCTTGGTGAATTTTTTGGGCCGGTTGGTACTCGTAGGGGCGCCCGACTCGAAGGCGAGCTGCTCCGGATTCACGATGGTGACTTTGGCGCCGATTTGGAGGCCGCGCAGGACGAACGGGACTACACACTGCCTGGGGTCGGAGAAGCCGGCCAGCACGCGGGTCACGCTGGTGGTCCATGGGCACAAGATGATGACAATCTCCTGGACAGGCGGGGTGTAGACTTGCACGAAGGCATACTGAAAGCAGGACGCCGTTTGATTGATGACGAGTTTGCGAGTGTGTTTCCTGGAGCATAACGGCCGGTTGCCTTGCTGCAACTGTTGTGGTGTTCGGGCGTCTGAGACTCCTGTCACCAACCGGCACGGATGTGAATCATAATTCTCATCCAATCTTCGACCCGGCCGAGGCGCCTGGGAGAAGATGATCCGGTCGATATGGGCAAAGGCACAGGCATAGTCCAGGTTGGGAGCGTGCAGGATGACGGTATGCAAGTTGGGCAACGAGCCAAAGATGCGCTCAGTCGGCTGCAAATCGACCAGAGCAACGAGGTTGAGGATACGGATCGACGAACCAATGAAGCTCGGCATGAAGAGGAATGGATTCTCCGGGCCGTCAGTCTCCTGTCCCTCTACATTCCCATCCGTGCGCTTGAGGTGAAGGGGCGTCAAGCTCAGAGTCACCTGGGGGCTGCGACACGAGCGCACCATCCACAGTTGCCGCGCCGACTTGCCGGGCATCCTGGGCCCGGTGAACACCTGGACCTCCGCGAAGCGAGCAAGCAGCTCATCGATCTGCCTGCGCCAGTCCTTGCACACGAGCCGGAGGTGAGACGCATTCAAGTCGGATTCGACGTAGAAGTCGAGGATGAAGTCGATCAGGTGGGGATAGTACGCTGCGTCGAACAGTCTGATCTCGTCAGCAAGGAAAACAGGCACGCACGGTGCTCACGGCTGGGACTGCGCTTTGTCGCCGTTCGAGGGACGCTGCCGGTTCCTCATCAGCGTTATTTGGCTGTGCGTGGATGGCGGGAGGTGTTGCAACGAGAGGGGTAACGTTCTGGAGGAGGTATTTGTGGTCGAGACAGACAGACAAACTACGGCGGGGGAGAGTGTGTCCAAGCATTGGGACCGCTGGTCGTCGCGGATCTCCGTGCGGTTGTTTTACACATTCTCGGGACGCCAACTAAGGCCAACACATTGCAACGGCGCTCCAGAAGATGCATCAAGCTCCCTACTAACCTGGCTTTCGCGTTTGGCTTCTCAAGTCCAGTCTCGTGCGCACTACTAAGGCTCACAGGGTTCCAATCGAGCATGGCTTCGAGTTGAAATGCCTCCCACCCTATCTCCTCGATGTAATCCTGCGCCGACTTGAATCGCAGGAGTTGCTCCCAGCACTCCACCCTCGAACGCTCGCACCACCGCCTGAGATTGCTACGTACAAGCTCGACAAACTGCAGAGCGCCATACACGCTGGTGGTGGGGTACCGTCCTCCGGGCACGCCTGTGCGAAAGTCGAGTTGCTGGATGTTCACTACCGTGACCCTCCGTCCGTCGAGAAGCGCTCTAGCAGCAATGGCCGTCGACCCATAGCGTGGGTCCTGTCCACTGGGAGATTTGGGCGGCATTGTCCAGGGATGGAGGATGATGACGACCTCTTGCACAGCAGGCAGCTTTGAGATGATGCCCGTGCGCCCTATCTCCCATTCGGGGTCGCGCTGGTTGACCACGATCTTACTCGTGTGTGGTCCTGGGCAGTCGTGGCACCTTATCGGCGTACTCAAGAAGCGATCCTCAACGGGGCTATCCATTATGATCCGTTCAGTGTGCGGGAGAGCTCCTATGCTGCGCATGAAGCGGCCGAGCCCGAACCTCACAGTGCGTAGATTGGGCAGACCACTGATGAGCAACTTCCACAACCACTCGGGTTGATCGAACTGGATGTCTGCCACTTCCATCACATGTCCCAAGCCATCATGGGACACCAAGTCTTCTAGCTGAATGCTGACAATCCTGGGAGCGAACTGTACAGGCACAGTGCCCTCGGCGAACAGTGCATGGGGTGCGCGGGCGGACCTCACCTGCCAGAATGCGGCCTTGTAAGACCCCTCGTCAACCTTGCGATCTCCCATAAGTGCGCTGATTGAGACATGCGCTGCAAGCTTGCGGTCCACCCGGCGCTTCCATTCCCTGCAAATGCTCCTCAGCGTTGCTGCGTCCTGATCGATTCCATAGGTTACGATCGCCTCGACTATGTGAGGAAAGTAGGCGGCATCGATCACACTGCTTGTCAGTCGCTCTCTTCAAAGGGTCACTCACACTTAGGGAGTTTGGGGGCACAGCTTCGGGTTGGGGTCATCAGAAGACATTGTCCAAGATGGGTTATGGGATGAGTGATCCGGCAATAAGGGGATAGACAGCTGCTGTAATATAGGTCACCGATTTGTGAGGGAGCTCTTCTCATGAGAGCCGGCCGTCGCACTAGTCTCCGTAGCAGCATCCAGCCTTCCGGTGCTCGCGGTCAGTGGAAAAACACAAGTCATCCGCAACTGCCTGTGTGCACGTTAAAGTTCCCATGGAATGCACCGCATGCACATCGCTGCTACGGACAGCGGCAAGTGCGTTGCGGGTGCGCAGCCCAAGCCGGATGAACACGATCCGCTCCCGTGATCTCCTCGCCACTCGCTACCAATCAAGCATGCTCTCCAGTTCGAATTCGTCGGACCCAACAGCGGCGGCATAACCCCCAGCCGTGCAGAAGTGCAACCGCCCTATCCAACTTTCGACCGAACCGTGACGTCTCCTTGCTTCCTCCCAGAGGAGATTCGCGAACTCCATCGCCGCGCCCTTCAGATTCGGCGAGAAATGACTGATGTACGCGCCAGTACACAGGTCGATGTGCTCTGGGTTTACGACCGTGACATGGCTCCCGGTGCTGAGGGCATGGGCAGCGATGACAACTGCAATCGCTTGTGGGTCGAGTGCGAGGAAGCAGGGCGGCTCGGTCCACGGGTGCAGGATGATGACGACCTCCTCGGGCTGCGGTCTGCCGAAGAGTGCGCCAGAGGGGTAAAGCTGCAACGCCGGCTTGGTCAAGTTGATGACGAGCCGCTTCGTGTGTTGTCGTTTACAGTCCATTCTCCGGCACGGGGCCGGCGATGGCCCTGACCCTTGCGGCAGGTCGATTGGGTCGCTAACGACTATACGCTCAATGTGCGAGAGCCTCCCGACGTTGCGCAGCAATGATCCAGCCGCCAGCCTAACGGTGTGAAGATTCGGAAGCGCATCGATGAACTTGAGGTAGTGGTAGTCGGTGTCCAAGAGAGCACGGACGTCGACCGCGTGGATTCCCTCCCGCCTTTCAGCTGTCAAGTGTTCCAGGGGGTCCCTCCCAGTATCGATCGAGCGCTGCAGAGGGACTGAGGACATTGTCACGAACAAATGCGGTGGGCGCGCGGTGGTGAGCTCCCATCCATTGTCGCCCCAGAAGCGGCCCTCGATCTCAACTTCGGAAATCAAGACGTGCGATCTGAGCCGCCTGTGGACGCGATATTTCCAATCTCGGCAAACTTGACTGAGCACCTCGGCGTTGTCCCTGGAGCCGTAATCCAGAATAACATCGATGATGTGTGGGTAATAGAGGGCGTCGATTTGGCTGTAGTGTCAGTAAGCTTCCCATCCTCAGTCACGGTAGCGCTCACCTCGCGCGGTCTTCGCTCTCTTCGCTGCGAGTCCGCTTGTGTCCTACAGTCATGTTTGTGAGATGACTCTTGTTGATGTGATGGATGTAGAGATTGAAGAGGAGCCCGTTGTTCAATGTTGACGAGCATTGTGCCGCGGCTTAACAATTTGGCACTAACGACCAAGCCATATTGGTCCTGCCACTGTCACACGGTTGACTCACAACGACCCATTCTATGCCCGTTGAGACCGCAGCTATTGGCGAACTTGAAGTGGCAAAGCGGGAGTATGACCCTAAGTGGGCTCCAAGTCGGAGCCGGTGAGAGGGAGTCAGTAGTCGCCGACCCTCGCACCACTCTCGATCTCGAACTCGCGCGGACCGATCTGGGCGACATACTCTTCCGTCGTCAGGAAGCGCAGTTGCCCAGGTTTGCCGAAGAACATGCCGACGCCGAAATGCTTGAGGTCCTGGCGGATGAGATACTCGAGCTCCTCGTCCGCGTTCTCGGCATCGGGGAAGTTGCCAGTCTTCTCGCCCGACACCAGATCACGTTGTTCGGCGTTGACAACTGTGACGCGCGCACCGGCGACCATGGCCGCCGCGGCGATCGCGCGTACCGTGAACCGGAGATCCTGTGGCTGGTCGTCCCCTGTGTCTCGCAGCACGTCGGGAATGATCATCCATGCGTGGAAGATGAGCACGACTTCTTCGAGCCCCGTGCTGCTGTCGAAGGGCAGAGGGCCGCCGCCCATGACTGTATCGCGCAAGTCGGGGAGGTTGACATTTACGACGATCTTGCGAACGTGCGGCCGGGTACAATCTGGCGTGCATGTGACCTTGCTGGTCGGGTCGTCTCTAATGGTCCACATCGGGCGGTCCTTGAAGATGACTCGGTCCACGTGCTGGAGGTACTGCAAGTTGCTGAAGTTGACGCTGAGTCGGATCGTGTGGAGATTCGGAAAGCCTTGCACAAGCTTAAGGCCGAGAGACGGATGGATGTGGTCCGTACCCAAAGCGTAATCCAACACCTCGACCATCTTGTACAGGTATGATGGGCGGAGTTCGCGAAGGACGTCTCTGCCCAGATCGAGCGAGTAATAAAGCGGTTCAGACAGGCCGAAGTGGATGCCCGGGCGCAGACACGATCGTACGGCGAGACCAACATCTGCGCGCTCCAGAAGACCGCGGAAGTAGGGCCGCAAGCCGCCTATCTGGATCCAGAAGTCGCGCACCTCTACGTGTCGGGCTAAATCTCGATCGATGCGAGACTTCCAGTCCTTGCACACGAGACGGAGGGCTGAGACGTCATAACTGTAAGTCGCCTCCTGCAGTATTGAATCGATGATCGACGGAAAGCTAGCTGCATCGAGAAGGCTGCCAGTCAGTATGTCATCAGTACAGTCACCCACACAGCCGTGTCAGAGCTCATCGAAGTGAAGAGTGTTGCGCGATCAAGAGTTGCATCGGATCGTCCACGCCAGCTACGTCAGCCAGCCTGGTACTGGTTGGTCTAACACCGACTGTGGGGCCCCATTTCGACCAAGGATGAGGGAAGAACGACGGAGAAGAGCCGCAAATCGATGCTCCAAACGCCCAGGCGGACTATGGCAGTCGCAGGAGTAGTGTTCCCGTGTTTGCCCTCTTTCCTCCACTTACAGGCGCGACCGGCACGCAGGCGCAACTGGCACGTATCAGACGATCGGACAATGAAGAAGTGGGACCGTCACCGAGGTGCAGATTGGGATCCGTCTCGCCTTGCCCAACCAAATGCCGAAAGCTTGAGCTGTCTAGCCTGCTACCCGCTGTTTCTGGAGCGATCGCTCAAGACAGACCGCAATGTCATGTTCGGATGTTGGCCTTCCGACGCTTGGTGAGCTCCTTCCAACAGTGTCCAGGGATTTGTAGCTGCGAAAGTGATCGTTGCGCGCTAGTAGATGTCCTTACGGACTCCTTGACAGCCAAGCTAAAGTCCCCAAATGCTTCGGTCGCCAGAAGCTTGGCTGCAGAGCACGTTGGATAGTGTAGTCAATACAGCTGGAACGCAGGCAATCGAGCTCCTTGGTGGTTCAAGGACCGCGGTGTACCTTACTGGCATTGCGGATGTGGATGTACGCTCGGATCGCGTGGTGTCTCACCCCGATTAGATAAAATGTTGTCGGCCGGGCTGCGATCGCATGTGGCCGCTGTGGGTCAACCCGGTGTACTCTCCGACTTGGAAGACGCTCACGCTGAGGGCCCGACAATTCAGTGAGGAATCGCTCTCGGAATCGCACACACCGAGAGGTACGCCTAGCATGCGCACTCTGGTTTAGAGTTGGATTCGGTTATAGCTTCGATGGCATCTTGCACAGGGGCAGGGGGCTCAAACCCGGACACGGTGTCTGTCTTGAACTCCGACGACATTTCTAAGCCAGCTGACACCTGGCTGAGACATGAGCATGCGAGCACAGACCATATCGACCCCGATGGGGAGACGATTCCAGTCAGCGGATAGAGAATATCCGACCGCTCATCGCGGGGTCATCCTCTTCGGCTGTAATTCATTTCCATGGTACGGTATCTTGGGTGTTCTGCCACCCTGACTCTTCTGCGCAGCATACATACTGGGCTCCAATTGGGAGCAGATGCCCCTTAACGGCGAGCGGCAACTACTGCGGGACAGAGAAGCAAGAGCCGAAGGACAGGCACAGGAGGTGGGGGAAAGAGAACAGCCTTACAAGAATGTGGAACGTCTCGTGTTCGGGGCAAAGCTCAATGTGGGGGAGCGCCGCCCAAGTATTCAGGCGCAAGGTCAGGAAACTTCAAGACCCCGTGGGCGCTCCAAAGGGTTCACGTTCACGTCCTTCAGCTGCGGGCAAGCCCACTTGCTTGGGATGTCTATTTCGGGGGTGAAGACCACCCCACCGTGCGGTGAGTACTTCATGCGCATTGCGGTATGTCTGTGTCGTGCGGCTTCTTCCCTTCGTCGGTTCTTCAGCTACCGATCAGGCTGCGAGACATAAGCTACAGTGCGTACCGGAGCTTCCGCACGGCATGCACCGCGAGAGATGCATTATCCAGGATCAGAACCACACAAGTCAGGATATTAGGTTGGGCGCCTGAGCCTCAAGGTTAACTCTGGTTGCGTATTCATCGGCTCGGGGACCTGAGCACTCAATCGGAGTCTGAGACTCTGCAGTCCAATGCCGGAGCATCTGCACCGGAGCGGCTCGAGCGTGTTTGCAAGTGACACAGATCCGGATGGAGATACGTCCCCGTTCCAGCTCTCCCTGGTGTGCCAGTAGCGAGACGCCGCATATAAGGGCTGATGGGCAGGGGTCGCGTCCTCTTCCTTTGCCCACCACCTCTACACCTCTTCACCGGCGGTCTCAGCAGGTATGCTCACCAAGACCCTCGCCGCTCTGGCTCTCGGCGCCGGCGCACTCGCCTCGCCCACACTCGATCTCGCTCGTCGCGATGGCTGCACCCTCTCCTGGAACGGCACCGACATTACTGGTACTCAGGACGGCGGTGCGTGCCGCTACACCGTCCGCTATGCGACGGCCGGTCGCTGGGAGTACCCCGTTCATGCGCAGAACCAGACGTGAGCTCGCAGATGCACGTACTGAGCTGACCCTGCAGTGGTGTCGATGCGGCGAAGTTCCCGCCCATGTGTGCCCAGGGCGAGAAAAACCGCCTTGAGCCGGCCGAAGCCGACTTCCAGCCCATGAGCGAGGACTGCCAGTTCATGACCATCTTCACGCCGGCCAACATCACCAAGGACTCGAAGCTGCCCGTTTTCTACTGGTGAGTGCGCTTTGCGCCGCGATCTGTGACTTGTTCGGCTATGAGTTCAGCCCGATCGCTCCGCCAGAGTAGTGCAGGATGTCCCCTCGTTTGCGAAGCGGGCTCCCCGTTGTCGCTCGGAGGTTTAACCGTTCGTCCTGAGACGGTTACGGCGCGGATTACGCAAGTGCAAAACAGCTGACGGCAGGATCCATGGCGGGTCGTACGTCGGCGGCTCGGCATCCGACAAGGGTCTGAACGGTACCTCGATGGCCGTCAATGACGACATCATCGTTATCTTCACCCAGTACCGCCTCGGCATTCTCGGACATCTTCCTCCGCCCGTCGCCCCGACCGGCGGCGACCCCAACTATGCTCTCCACGACATCATTACCTCGCTCGAGGTTGTCCGCGACAACATTGGCGCTGCTGGCGGTGACCCCGCGGCTGTCACGGTCGGCGGACAGTCCGCCGGTGCCTCCATGACCCGCGCGCTCTGGGCTACCCCTGCCGCCAAGGGGCTCTACCGCGGATTCATCATGCACTCTGACCCGATCACGATTGGCACGCAGGGTCCAGACGAGACGGAGGCGCTCCAGAACCTCGTCTACAACAACACGGCCGGCAACGGTACCATGTTGGCGCAGTTGAACTGCACCGACTTTGCGTGCTGGCAGAATGCGAATCTCAGCCTCGTCATCAACGCCTCGGACACCGTCAACACCCTCGGGCCGAAGAAGGTGTTCAGCGTGACGCAGGGAGAGGTTTTCCGCCCTTCGTACGGCACCAAGTCGCTGCCGCAGGACCCCGCCAACGCTCTGTTCTACAACAACACCAACCTCGCCTTCAACGTCAGCGAGATCCCGCTCCTGATCACGACCACCCGCAACGAGTCAGGCTACCTCGTCGACGCTGTTGCGCAGGTGAACATCTCGGCGAACGACATGCTGTTCAACCTCTCGCTGCAGTCGTTTGAGCACAACCAGACGCGCGTCGACTACATTATCAACTCGGGACACTACAGCATGCCGAACAACTCTGACGGCCTGCGCGAGGCCCTCGAGGTCGGTATCACTGACGTCGTATGGCGCTGCGCGACCCGCGCTATCGGCCACGAGTGGGCGAGGCAGGGCGGCAAGATCTGGATTGGCGAGTGGAACCGTGGCATCCAGTACACCTTCGACAACGGCACGTACTGCTCGGGCAACAATGTGGTGTGCCACGGCGACGACGTCTACCCCACATTCAACAGCCAGCCGACAGACAAGGACTCGGAGGACGAGTACGCCAACTGGGGTGCGCAGATCCACGGCGCCTGGGCCAGCTTCATCAAAAACGGCGATCCGACCAAGGCTGGCCTGAACTGGACGCAGTGGAACGAGAACTCGCCCAAGGACGATGTGTTTAACATTGGCCAGAGGAACGAGATTCGCGAGTGCCCCAAGGACCTCTGGGGAACGGACAAGTTCCCCTGGTACTGGCAGATCTACTCCAATGAGACCATCGTCGACCTCGGAACGGGTAACCACACCGCCGTCGACAAGGATGACGCCCCGCAGGCTACTGGCTCCGGCCAGAAGAACGGACAGTCAACCGACAAGAACGCTGGCATGAAGCTCTCTGCCGCGGGCGGCCTGACCCTCTCCGCCATTGCTCTCTCCCTTCTTCTCTGATCTTTTGTGGTAGCTCGTGTACAATAGTCTTGATGTATCCCAGGGCTTGCACTGTGAAGAGATGGTCTGATTGGCTAGCTGACGGTCAAACCCTCCAACGTTACCCACCGCCGCCAGGTCCAGCTGTACGATGCGGGCCGTCAAAGGCGAGCAGACCATTATAACTGCTGTTCACTTCATCACTCTGCGTTTTGGCCAGTAGTCATGACTAAGCGATGGCGGCTGCGATCAGCCAAATGCCCTATGGCTCAGTTGGCTAGCGCGTGGAGCTGTTATCTATTAACATACTCCGAGGTCCACGGTTCGAGCCCGTGTGGGGCAGCAGATGATTCCTGAAAGGGAAGCAACTCTTTTGCTGTTGTTTGCAGAGCAGTTTGGATCATGTGAAAGCCAGTATCGACGATGATGTGACGGCCGAAGCGCTATGGATAGCAGGTGCGTGCTTGTCCGGATGTTGCAGAGCCAACTAGTGGGACTAGCGGTACCTGAGCTGCGCCCTCACCTCGCCCCTCCTTGACAGTCCGCCCGCTTCATCCCGGCCACTCGGTCACTGTGATCTGTACGCTATTCTTGTCCGCATCCAGTCCTGAAACGCATCTTCAACAGCTGCTTGCTAGTGATACATGATAATACATGATACATGTGATTATAAGAGGTCGTAGTCTATAGTGTCTAGGTGTTAAAGGCTAATCTAGGGTCGGACGACGTCGGGCGGGTCTGGGGCACTGGCTCAACCTTAACCGCCTTCGGATCCCATCCGCACTCCTGGATGAGCCATGCGCGGTGCGGGTCGTAGGCGCTCTCAGAAAGCTCGTACTCCTCCTCCCCGACCTCCTCGCGCCACTCAGTCGTGCTCTTGACCTTGACTGCAGAGAGGAAGGCTGAGACGTCGAAGTCGGCATACTCTCCCCTCTCAGCAGTCTCGCGGATGCGGCGGGCTATGAGGGCGTCCCACTGCTTATCGGACAGAGTGGGAATCGAGGTGCGCCAGTTCTCAAGTCCGACGAGCGAGGCAGACGAGAGGTGACCAGCGTAATGCTCCTCCATCAGCTGGCGCACCGTGGCCTGGAGCATGGGGAGGGTTGTCCTGTCCTCCTTTGTCTCAGTGGCAGCCGCATCCTGCTCAGGGCGGTCGAGGACGAGGATCGTGACGTCAACGCTCTGGCGAGGAGAGACCTGGAGCTTGGTCTCCCACACAGAGTCGGTCGGCTTCGCAGCAGTCGGGAAGGTTACGTGCTTCGTGCCCTTGTGGACGAAGACGGTGTCCATGCCACCGCGGCGCTTGGCGTAGTCGCAGCCAGCGACGCGGGGCACGATCACTGTCGGAAGCGGCTGCATTCGCATGTCCTCATCCTCCTCGGGGTCTGGCGTCATGCACGCCGGGGCGTGGAGGAAGCGGGCATACTTCAGGTTCGGATACCGCGGCACCGACTTGCGTTCGTGCCAGAGGCGCGAGTCGATAAAGTGGCCGGTGCGCTCGAAGGTGAAGTCAATAAGGCGCACGTCGGACGATTGCTGCCAGCATGGGCGCCAGACTGAGGGACACACGGAACTGCGCAAACTTCCGCGCTTGCTGATGGCGGCGGGGCGGGTGTAGCTCAGCTGAGAGGCGAGGCGCTTGTCCACCCGGTGGCGGAAGAGGTGGCACACTTGGCGCAGCGTCGGGAGCGACTCGGGCGCGGCAGAGTCAATGATCGTGTCGAAGACGTGGGGGACCGATAGCGGGTGTAGTTGCGTCATGGCGAGAGTACGCGGTGCAAACGGAATAAGTGAAAGACTGCGTTGTGTTCTGGCGAGTCAATGCACGTATGTGGGTATGTCAGAGCTTGCTTGGGTTCGAAAGGAACCCCGGAGCATCGTTGATTGCATTTATCTAGCTCCTGGCGTCATCGAATCCTCGTCAGTCGCCACCGTGGTCAGTGGTTGCGTATCTCGGCGAATTAATTTTGGCTGGCGTCGACCCACCCCTCCGATTCCCCGAAGCCAATGAAGACCGCGGACGGCGTCGCTACTTCGCACCATGCCGCATCTTCTCGGGAAACTGAGCAGATCTCGGACAATGCTGGACGCGCTGCTGTTGGTGAGCTGCATATCGTCGGGCGCCCGTTGATGCGGACATCGAATGAAGGCGGGCGGTGACCAGATCCTAAATCAGGAGAGCCTGGAATGAAAATGTTCACACAGAACGGCGTGCCGGCGGCGGTGTCCATTCTTCGTGGGAAGCCAATTGCGGCCCGCACAGAGCAGGCGATGCCGGCGGCTGCTGGTCACGTTGCGTACACATGAGAGGAAGACGCCGGTGAGAAGGAGACATAACGCAGCAGGAGATGATGGAAGAAGTCTGTCAGGGTTTCGTTGCCGCGCAAGATTGCTGTCACGGCCGCGGCCCGCGGACAAATAGCCATTTGCTTCCGCAACTCCGTCATCGCCGGCCGATGCACCTCACAGCACTCCGCATCGACTTAATCGTGACGCCGAACTTGCATCTGTACCGTATCGACGGCATACACTCGCAGCTCCGAGTCGACAACGTTCACCGATGTTTCGCGAACAACTCTGCAGCACATGTCAAAGCTCACATCAGGTAGCGGACACAACCCTTCTCTCGACCTCAACCGCCTAGCGGTTTGTTAACGACCCATCGCCGTGATCCGGAATACAGAGCTAGCATAAACACAGTCGATGCGGTCCCGGTCGAGGCAACCAAACACCTACAGTGTCGTGTAGGCTGCGCCGTGTGTGGTAGGGAGTAATCAGAATTGATGCCATGTGTGGAGCAGCCACCATTGTGCATTCTGGAGCGACCAGACCACGCCAGCGCCCGGTGTCTCATTGTCTCCTGCTGCACGAGGGGAGCGTCAATGACGCTTGTACTCCCCTCCACCGCGATCATTGCTGATAAATGTTGCCAGCTCTGGGGGCAAACACTATCCCCTCAAACCTCTAACCCTCACCACAGCATCTGCGCTTCAATGGAGCGCCTAATTGCTCGCGGTGAGCTTCAACAGGGAGCAGCCGACATCCTCGCCAGCGACCGCCTGCACCCGCGCTCCCCAGCTGCGCGAGGGAGGGCAAACCGTCGCCGCCAAGATGAACGCAAGCGCGACGAGAATGTTCGTCGTGCGTGGCTCGCACTCGAGAAGGAGCCGCGCATCCTGAACGCCATCGTGAAACACGCCTTTCCCGCGACACTCATCAGCCTCAGGCTTGTGTCTCGCCCCCTCAAGCATGCCGCCGACGGTTGCCTCGCCAAACACATTGTCTTCTCTGACGATGGCGACCGACGTTCTACCTTGTGCCGTCTTTGGTGCGACGACTGGGCGCCCTCTCCCTTGGTTCGTGTCCTCGACATTGTGTGCAACAAGCCACAAGGCATACCCGTCGATCTGCTCCGACACCCAGATGAGCCCAAGCGCCGCCGACTCTTTCCTAGCCTGAGGATTGCACGGGTCATCGGACACCCCGACGCCTGGCCGGCAGCGTCTCGGCAGAGGGTTCCAACCGTGATAGTGCCTCACGTACCTTCGGCAATCGAGGGCAGATTCACCATCAACGTTCCCCGCGGCTGTGAACGCATTGTTGTCGTGACGTCCCTGGAACGACGCACGGAGCGCCCCGACGGCTTCCTGATCAAGATGGCTGGAAGTCGGAAAGGGGATGAAGCACCGGAGCTCGAGCTCTGCTTCCTTCCCGGGGTGGAGAGGAATTCCGGAACAATGGATGAGGCCAGTCTGGTCCAAATGATTCAGAAGCTGCTGTCCTCTGGAATCCGCGGTCTGAAGGAGGGAACCGTCGATCGTGTGACGCTCGTTGGACTCACAGCACGGAAGGGCGCTCTCAAGAAGGGTTGCGCTTTAATAAACGAGCAGCTGCGAGGCCTCGGCATACTGAACAGTTTCGATTACGAGACGAGGGAAGACTGGGCACGCAGGTCAGGAACGCAGTTTGTCGAACTTGTGCGTGGAGCACACGCTCATCAGAAGGCTTGGAAGGAGGGTCTGGAACGCGTCGCCTTTCTCGAGAACGAGGGCGAACTGCATTCGAGGAAGCGGAGCAGGAAGAGTTGAGAGAGCGGTAGGGAGGTCCCAGGGGGCGCACCGAAGACGTCCATGCACCCGATCAAAGCTCGGACTGCATTTGTGCATTTGTCACCTCTGACCAGATACTCACCCCACTGACCGCAGTTTCCTTGCTCTGTCATGTTGCAGGAGCACCCTGGCGTCTGGGAGCATGACAACTGCGCCGTGCGTCGAGTATCTCCGAACAACCGCCCTGGCGCTCGGATCGGGTACACGATACCCTGCCGCCACAGCTGCACAGACATGTGCTCTCAGGCGAACATGTGTGTATTCCATATTATAGACATGCTTTGGCGGCAGGGACGAGACCGCGTCCCCCTAACCATGCTGCTTGTGCGCGTTCCGTGTAGAACTAGTCGCGAACCGAAACATCTGACTCAGGACGTGCACTACATTAACTTGGATGCTCCAGTTCTCTGATCTGTCATACCAACCGCCCCGTTCACCTCAAGCAGTTCACTTGACAACATCGAGCCATGTTCTTTCCGCCTTGGTACGATTACGTCTGGGTCGACCCAGTTTGGAAACAACACCATGGCAACGATATCCAACCGTCGTGGCACTTCTTGCCCCTCGTCAGCGCGGTCTCTCCCTGCACGGCTACGGAGGGCAAGGTTATCGGCAGCAACTTGTGTCGCGCCCATCACGAGAAGCGTTTGAATGCGGACCACCTGTGGCGGTTCTGGCCGATGGAGGAGGCGTTGCTCGAACGGGAGCGGCAAGGCTGGAGGTTTGCGTGCTGGGTGTGAGTACCTACCTCTCCTCAGAACCACTGACGGAGAGGACTGCTGTCTGCGCTCGCTGACACCAGGGTGGGCGGATACGGTGACCCGGACTCATGCATGCACGTCTACCTCCCGCACTTCGTCACCGGCGGTTGGGGCGAGTACGAACCCCTGGACGACCGGCTTCGGATGATCGTTTTCTACGAGAGGGAGCGCCTCAATTCCAACCTGCGCCTCTTGGCCGACCTCGTCCACACCTTAACGCACGCGGGGTGGCTGGCTGCTGGCCCCTCTCCACTTGAGATCCTGGCCCTCAAGCGCCGCGGCCCCGTCGTGTCGGTCAGAAAGTCTTCGCGGCGCGCTGCAAGGGTCCGTCTTGAGGCTGTCGCCGACCTGAAGGCAGCCTGGGGCCTACCGCACGGGCGCAACCTCATGGCCATCTCGCGCGCTATCAGGAAGCTCGTTGAGGCCATGCTGGAGCTGTGGCCTTGGAGCTCCAGTCCGGTGATCATGAGCGTCAGGTCGGCGTACTCGAAGGGCTTGAGCCAGGTGTGAGTGCATAGATCACGTGTTGAGCTGACGGTAGCGAACATGCAATCTGGTTCGACCTCTTTGTTGCATGCGCCTCTCTCCACGATCCCAGACTTCTGCCCGAAATTCCTGGCTCCGGTCCTCGCCCTGAGCTTCGCACGGAGGGTCCCAAGGCGGACATTCGTTACGCTGGCATGACGTTTGCACGTCTCTGTGCTCTTGCGTTGGTTCACGCGCCGTTCGTCGATGTAATGCACCTGAACCGTGGCTACTATGGTGAGTTATGTTCCACCCTTTTACCCCCCAACTGCACGTTCGGACTGATGAACAGGCGTTGAGCTCACTTCCCGCTTCTTTCCTTGGTTGGCGGATGAAGGCCGCATCGCTCGCCGCGGCATTTCGACTGCAGCATCGACCGAGGCGCTCAAGGTCGCTGACTGGGCCCATTCCGATTGCGACCGCGATCACTATCGATGCCAATTTGGTCGCTGGCCGGAGGACGAAGTGCAGAAGCTCCGTGCGTTCAGGGAGCATCCGCCCAAGTGGTGGAGCAATGTCACAGTCGGCAACCAGGCGCCTTGGTGGCTCGGTCTCCAGGTTCAGCAGCAATGGGCCGAGGCCGCGGCGATCAGGGATGCTGAGAGGGAGTCTGCGGCTAAAGCCGCGCAATGTGCGATGCTCGTCCGGTTAAATAGGGACATGAGGAGGTTGATGATACGCATCCGGGACGACCGTGCATCGGAGGAGATGCGCTCGCGGCAGACCGGGCTCCGATGTCTCTCGCGCGGTGACGATGGGGCCGCCGCAGCCGGGACGGCTCCAGCGCTGGCTCAGACGCCCATCCCCGCTCCCAACGCCGAGGAACCTCAATACCGGAACGAGCTCTTGGAGATGGAGCGCCAGTTGCTGTGGGAGATGTTCGAGAGTCTCACGGCAACATTGGATGACGAAGAGCTGGAGGACGCGTGGGGCGCGTTCGCGCCTTACAGAGATGACGATGGAGACGCTGTCATGGGCGACGAGGCAGCCACCGAGAGCAATCTGAGTGATTCTCCCTCCCCTCCCGCTTTCCATGCCATTGCCGATGAGGACAGCGAGTCTATCTCGACCATCTCGGACCTTGACGACCGCCAGAGCGTGCTCTTTACGCCTTCCCCCGAACCTGACTTGGCCCACGAGCCAGAGTCGCCCGTACCGCCTGTCAATCCTTCGACCCTCGCCTCCAACAGCAGTTGCGCGTGGTTCGTCGGCCTCCCCTCGCAACACAAGGTCCCCATGCTCGCCTTCCCGGACAAGCGAGTCGAGATGGAGTTTACGACCAGCCGCGTGGTGGACATGGGGGAGAACTTCCAGCTCGCTCTCGGCGGTGTGTCCGGCGTGTTCTATTTGCCCGCCTATACTCCGTAGTGCGGGAGTTCTGATTCAGTTCCGCGTCGCAAATCTGAGGGAGAGTAGCTGCTTGGTGGTGGAATGGGAGCGAGGAGGCAACGTAGAAAAGCATTTCGATCAACTTGGTTACATTGCAACCGTCATGTGTTTGGAATCATGCAAGACTGTCTATACTGCCCTGAGCTATTGCGGTGACTGCTTACGCTCCTCCAGCCACTCTCTGCCTGTCCACAACCCGTTTGGCTCTCCATTGCCAGGCAAACCACACCAGTCGAACGGGTGCCTAGAGGCTTTTCCGGGCAGCCGGTGTTGTGCTCGGCAGGTCTTTGAAGGGTGCGGTACCGACTCGGAAATTTCGGCTGTTTCCCGTCGTCCTGCACGGATCTTCCGTGCGGCGTCTCTCGATCGGTGCACAGAGCTTGCAGCACGTGTGGCTTTGTCCAAATTTTGGGATCTACGGGCAATCACGAAGACGGTGGTACGCCCTCCTCGTCGCTCGCGGGCCGCGCCCCGGGGAGCCGTCATCCGCAACATCGTGCGACGGAATGGAAAACGTACGATGCTCGCCACAGGACAGCTTCAAAGAAGGTCGGAACAGGTGTCCCGGACTGGCCAGGTCAGACGGCCCCCCCGTTCACGTTCACCCTGCTTGGTGTTCAAGGACCTTGGTGGGGTTCTTTGTCGACTCCGCCAAAAGCTATGTTAGAACGATGCACTCAGATTTGCGAGGCTGGTGGCAGTGAACGGTGCCACCGTGCTTGGTACACAGGTGTTTACAGTTTCAGCGCGACGGGAACGCGGAGAGGTCCCAGGGTTAAATGTTGAGGAACGATCATGGACCCGGAGGAAGGCGCCGTGCGTCAGGATCGGGAGCGACTCGCCACACTCACTACGGGTGCTGCACGCTACTGCCTGTGTGATAGTCATTGCGCCGTTGGTCGCTGCCAAGGAAGCAGCGCCGGAGGACTGCGTGCAGTGTGTGTGCACCTCCAGCCTTCTCGGACAAGCCCAATGTACCCAAAGCGCCCACGCATCCCTGGAGCACAGACGGTGTTGGGGTGTGCACCTCGTATTATCGTGTTTGGAGGAGTGAACACACGGGCAGACGACATGATCTGTCTCTGTGCGCGCTCTGCATGTGTTCCGAGGCACCAGTGCCCGACGCGACACAGACATTTTAGGCTGGATGTCATTTTGCTATCCTCACGCGTCTTCCCAACCATTTCCATGCCCTAATCCCTATCTCCCTCCCCTACTCGCAACGACCCCGCGTGTGTCAAGGACGGTGCTCAAGACGATGATCCTCGGGTTGCCGAACCCAGTCTTCAGGTCCAGAGGTTACACCAAGGATAACGAACCGTCATGGCACTTCCTTCCGCTTGTCGCCCCGATATCACCGTACACTGCAACCAATGGGTTGGATCCCCTACCACGTGTGGCTGAGTTCGAGAGAAGACACCTGCGGCAGCACGATCACTCACTCAATGGTAAGCTATGGGAGCTGTGGCCGGGCGACCACCTTAGGAATTATTGGACCATACATAAAGCGCAATCATTCCGTCACCCGTGAGTTCGAAGACATGGCCGTGTTAATGGAACCCAGTCTGCAGATATCCAACGAAAAGCCCAGCCGCACCACCATGGTCTCGGAGTGGGAGAAGGAACGACTCGCGACCAATCTGCGCATTGTCCAATCCCTGATCCGCACTCTCCGTTCCTTTAACTGGCTCGCCGCGGATCACCCTTTGCCGGCTGACGTTGTTGTGGCGAGAAAGGCGCAGACTGAAGGAGGAATCCGGCCAATTTCTGTGGCTGTAAAAACTGCCGAGAAGCTGTGGCGAAAAGGCGCCGGGAAGCTGAAGAACGCGCGCCTCTTGCAGTTCGGCGATTCCCGCGATTGCCGAATTTCTGAGAGCATCGCGTACCTGGTAAAGGCGCACCTTGAGTGCTGGCCATGGGCTGCTTCTCCTCTGATCATGAGCGCAAACGAGGCTTATGCCCAGGGCCTGAGCCAGCTGTGAGTGCCGCGTCGCAAAGTAGCAATCTTTGCCAATCGCAGAGTTGGGCTGACGGTAGTGAGCCCAAAATCTGGGTAGCGCTCATGGAAGCGTGCTTCTGTCTTCACAACCCGACCCTTCGGCCCCGCAACTCCGAACATGAACCGTCTCTTGAGAGGCAAGGGCCGGAGGTTGACATGAACTACGCCGGGATGACGTTCGCGCGTCTCTGCGCCGTCGCACTCGTGAACGCCCCTTACGTCGACAGAGATAACCTCAGCAAAGGCTACTATGGTGAGTTCACGCTCCCCACAGTCTCCGTGGTCAGTCAATCAGTAGCTCTGACAGAAGGTGTTGCGATTGCTTCCCAGTTTTTCCCGTGGTTGGAAGGCGACGCTGCCCTGGCCCTCCAGGGCCTCAACTCAACCCTCAACCCTATCACCACTAACACGATTGATGGGTGGGCACACGCACACTGCAACGACGGCCACCACAGCTGCCAGCGTAGAGCAGCGGCCAGGCGGAAGGACGTCGATGACGGAAAGGCCTTAGAGGATCTCCGCCGTAAGTGGGAGGCTGAGTATCGGCCTCCCAAGACCTCATCCTCACCGCCATCCAGCCGCGGATCCTCTGTTTCACAGGTGTCATACCTGGTGAACGGCCCGCAGCGTAATCGTGAGGGCCTTCGGCACATGCGCGCCCAGAGGGCGTCAGCCTCCAAGACGCCGGAGCAGGGTGCGGCTGGACCCGGTCCAAGGCTCACGAGGTCGAAGAGGAATCGCGTGACTTTTGCCGATTCCGACATTGAAGATGGAGAGCCGGAGAAGGACGTGAGCGGGTCCGGTGGGAGGTCGGCGAGACGGAAGAGGAAGCGCACGACTGTCGATGCATCCGGCAGTGACGTTGGAGAGGAGTCGCTGGCTGCACCTCCCCAGAAGAGGCAGCGCCAGAATGATGGCAAGCAGATCGCCTCCTCTGCCGCGATCGCAACGACCAACGAAGCAGCTGCGGCCGCCGCGGCTCCGACTACCAAGCCTGCCCCCGAGAACAAGGTGAAGGGCGGCAAGCTCGCCAAGGTGACTCGTAGGCAGGGTGCGATCCCTCGAGAGACCTTCTACGGGAAGACGAACGGCTACGGTCCCAGATGGCGAGTTACCCGTCCCGGTGACACGCCCCAAGCCGTCAATCCCGCTGCTGGGCTCGGAGGTGTTCATCCCCCGACTAGAGCTCAAGCCACTCCTGCTGCCAGAGGCGAAGCTATCGGTCTCGCGACCGCGTTGCGAGCTGCTAAGGGCATGGCCAACCTCCGAGCTGCTGGTGTCAATCCCATTCCTCAAGCTGCTCACCCAGCTGCCAAGCGGAAGGCTGCCGATGCCGCCAGGACCCAAGCTGCCGACTCCCAAGCTGTCGGTTCGACTACCAGATTTCAAGTTGTCAACATCGCTGCCAGCCCTCAAAATCCGGCTCCTGCGTCCAGTCCCGCCGCCGATCTCGCGACAAGGATCCGAGATGCCAATACCGCAGCCCTGTCCCAAGCCCCCCATCCCGCTACGAGAGCTCAAGCTACCGCCGCCGCGCAACCTCAAGCCGCCACTTCCGCCACCAAGGCTCAAGCTGTTCCTCCCACAACCAGAGTCCGGTTTGCCACTCTGGATACCGAGTTCAAAGCCGCCAACCCCGCCGCCAGGGTTCCAGCTCCCAAAGCCGCGGTCACTCCGGCGGCTGAGCTCCGACCTGCCCGTCCCGCTACCAGAGCTCAAGCTGCCGAGCCTCAGGCTGCCCGTCCTGCCACGAGGGCCCGAGCTGTCATCTCCACTGCCAGTCCCGAGGCCAGTCCCGCAGCCAGCCCCCAAGCTGTCGAGCCCCCGGCTGCCCGTCCCGCTCCCAGGACCTGTGCCTCCAATTCTGCTGCCCGACTTGAAGCTGGTGAT